>NC_058522.1:426930785-427233815 GCF_904849725.1 Hordeum vulgare subsp. vulgare | reverse complement strand
AATCAGAAGACATTGACTATCTTTGATCAACTGGCTAGCCAACTAGAGGCTTGCTAGGGACGGTGTTTTGTCTATGTATCCACACATGTAAATGAGTCTTCATTCAATACAATTATAGCATGGATAATAAACGATTATCTTGATACAGGAATTATAATGATAACTATATTTATTATTGCCTCTAGGGCATAATTCCAACAGTCTCCCACTTGCACTAGAGTCAATAATCTAGCCCTCACATCATCATGTGAATTACATTGTAATAAATCTAACACCCATACAGTTCTGGTGTTGATCATGTTTTGGCGTGGAGGAGGTTTAGTTAGCGGGTGTGCTACATTCAGATCCGTGTGCACTTTGCATATATTTACGTCCTCTCCCTCGACGTAGTCGCGGATGAGGTTGAAGCGTCGTTTGATGTGTCTGGTCTTCTTGTGAAACCGCGGTTCCTTTGCTAAGGCAATGGCACCCGTGCTGTCACAGAACAAGGTTATTGGATTCAGTGCAATTGGCACCACTCCAAGATCCGTCATGAATTGCTTCATCCAGACACCCTCCTTAGCCGCCTCCGAGGCAGCCATGTACTCCGCTTCACATGTAGAATCTGCTACGACGCTTTGCTTGGAACTGCACCAGCTTACCGCACCCCCATTAAGAATAAATACGTATCCGGTTTGCGACTTAGAGTCGTCCGGATCTGTGTCAAAGCTTGCATCGACGTAACCTTTTACGGTGAGCTCTTCGTCACCTCCATACACGAGAAACATCTCCTTAGTCCTTTTCAGGTACTTCAGGATATTCTTGACCGCTGTCCAGTGATCCACTCCGTGGATTACTCTGGAACCTACCTGCCATACTTATTGCCAGGCTAACATCCGGTCTAGTGCACACCATTGCATACATGATAGAACCTATGGCTGAAGCATAGGAGGCGGAGCGCATATGCTCTCTATCTTCATCAGTTGCTGGGCACTGAGTCTTACTCAATCTCGTACCTTGTAAAACTGGCAAGAACCCTTTCTTAGACTGTTCCATTTTGAACCTCTTCAAAACTTTATCAAGGTATGTGCTTTGTGAAAGTCCTATCAGGCGTTTTGATCTATCCCTATAGATCTTAATGCCTAGAATGTAAGCAGCTTCTCCTAGGTCCTTCATAGAGAAACTCTTATTTAAGTAATCCTTTATGCTCTCTAAAAACTCCACGATGTTTCCAATCAGCAATATGTCATCCACATATAATATTAGAAACGCCACAGAGCTCCCACTCACTTTCTTGTAAATACAAGATTCTCCAACCACTTGTATAATCCCAAATGCTTTGATCACCTCATCAAAGCGTTTGTTCCAACTCCGAGATGCTTGCACCAGTCCATAAATGGATCGCTGGAGCTTGCACACCTTGTTAACATTCTTAGGATCGACAAAACCTTCGGGTTGTATCATATACAACTCTTCCTTAAGGAAACCGTTAAGGAACGCCGTTTTGACATCCATCTGCCAGATTTCATAATCGAAAAATGCAGCTATTGCTAACATGATTCTGACGGACTTAAGCATCGCTACGGGTGAGAATGTCTCATCGTGGTCAACTCCTTGAACTTGTGAAAAACCCTTTGCCACAAGTCGAGCTTTATAAACGGTCACATTGCCGTCAGCGTCCGTGTTCCTCTTAAAGATCCATTTGTTCTGAATAGCCTTGCGGCCCTCAGGTAGTACCTCCAAAGTCCACACTTTGTTCTCATACATGGATCCTATCTCGGACTTCATGGCTTCTAGCCATTTGTTGGAATCTGGGCCCACCATTGCTTCTTCATAATTTGCAGGCTCATTGTTGTCTAACAACATGATTGATAAGACGGGATTACTGTACCACTCTAGAGCAGCACGTGGTCTCGTCGACAGAAACTTGAACTGGAGTTTCATGATCATCATCATCAACTTCCTCCTCAACCGGCGTTGCAACGACAGAGGTTTCCCCTTGCCCTGCGCCACCATCCAGAGGGATGAGAGGTTCGACAACCTCGTCAAGTTCTATCTTCCTCCCACTCAATTCTCTCGAGAGAAACTCCTTCTCGAGAAAAGCTCCGTTTTTAGCAACAAACACTTTGCCCTCGGATTTGAGATAGAAGGTGTACCCAACTGTCTCTTTTGGGTAACCTATGAAGACGCATTTTTCCGCTTTGGGTTCCAGCTTTTCAGGCTGAAGCTTTTTGACATAAGCATCACATCCCCAAACTTTAAGAAACGACAACTTTGGCCTTTTGCCATACCACAGTTCGTATGGTGTCGTCTCAACGGATTTTGATGGTGCCCTATTTAAAGTGAATGCAGCTGTTTCTAATGCATAACCCCAAAACGATAACGGCAAATCAGTAAGAGACATCATAGATCGCACCATCTCTAATAGAGTACGATTACGACGTTCGGACACACCATTACGCTGTGGTGTTCCAGGCGGTGTTAACTGTGAAACAATTCCACATTGTCTTAAGTGAGTACCAAACTCGAAACTCAGATATTCACCCCCACGATCAGACCGTAGGAACTTGATCTTCTTGTTACGATGATTTTCCACTTCACTCTGAAATTTCTTGAACTTTTCAAATGTTTCAGACTTGTGCTTCATCAAGTAGACATAACCATATCTACTCAAATCGTCAGTGAAGGTGAGAAAATAACGATATCCGCCGCGTGCCTCCACGCTCATCGGACCACACACATCGGTATGTATGATTTCCAACAAGTCACTTGCATGCTCCATTGTTCCGGAGAACGGAGTCTTAGTCATCTTGCCCATGAGGCATGGTTCGCACGTGTCAAGTGAATCAAAGTCAAGTGACTCCAAAAGTCCATCAGCATGGAGTTTCTTCATGCGCTTTACACCAATATGACCTAAGCGGCAGTGCCACAAAAATATGGCGCTATCATTGTTAACTCTAACTCTTTTGGTCTCAATGTTATGTATATGCGTATCGCTATCAAGATTCAATATGAACAATCCTCTCACATTAGGTGCATGACCATAAAAGATGTTACTCATAGAAATAGAACAACCATTATTCTCTGACTTAAAAGAGTAACCGTCTCGCAATAAACAAGATCCAGATATAATGTTCATGCTCAACGCAGGCACTAAATAACAATGATTTAAGTTCATCACTAATCCTGATGGTAACTGAAGTGAAACTGTGCCGACGGCGATTGCATCAACCTTGGAACCATTTCCTACGCGCATCGTCACTTCATCTTTCGCCAGCCTTCGTCTATTCCGCAGTTCCTGTTTCGAGTTGCAAATATGAGCAACAGATCCGGTATCGAATACCCAGGCACTACTACAAGAGCCGGTTAAGTACACATCAATAACATGTATATCAAATATACCTGATTTTTCTTTGGCCGCCTTCTTATCTGCCAAATACTTGGGGCAATTGCGCTTCCAGTGACCCATACCCTTGCAATAGTAACACTCCGTTTCAGGCTTAGGTCCAGCTTTGGGTTTCTTCGTCGGATTGGCAACAGGCTTGCCGCTCTTCTTCGAATTACCCTTCTTTCCTTTGCCGGTTCTCTTGAAACTAGTGGTCTTATTCACCATCAACACTTCATGCTCTTTACGGAGTTCAGACTCTGCGACTTTCAGCATCACAAACAACTCGCCGGGAGGCTTGTTCATCCCTTGCATGTTGTAGTTCAACACCAAGCCTTTATAGCTTGGCGGCAGTGATTGAAGGATTCTGTCAGTGATAGCCTCTTGTGGGAGTTCAATCCCCAGCTCAGCTAGACGGTTTGAGTACCCAGACATTTTGAGCACATGTTCACTGACAGACGAGTTTTCCTCCATCTTGCAAGCATAGAATTTATCGGAGGTCTCATACCTCTCGATCCGTACTAACTCAACTAACACCTTCGAAGATACCTGTAGAGCATCTTTATAGTCACCCAGTTACGTTGCGACGTTTGATACACACAAAGTATTCCTCCGGTGTCAGTGAGTTATATGATCTCATGGTCATAGGAATAAATACTTGACACGCAGAAAACAGTAGCAACAAAATGACACGATCAACATGCTACGTCTATTAGTTTGGGTCTAGTCCATCACGTGATTCTCCTAATGACGTGATCCAGGTATCAAGCAACAACACCTTGTTCATAATCAGAAGACACTCACTATCTTTGATCAACTGGCTAGCCAACTAGAGGCTTGCTAGGGACGGTGTTTTGTCTATGTATCCACACATGTAAATGAGTCTTCATTCAATACAATTATAGCATGGATAATAAACGATTATCTTGATACAGGAATTATAATAATAACTATATTTATTATTGCCTCTAGGGCATAATTCCAACAATTGGAGGGGCGATGATGATGATGAAGAAGCCCTCCAACTCCAAAGTCCCCTCCGGCAGGGCGCCAGGAAGGGTCTTCAGATGAGATCTCGTGGAAACGGAAGCTTGCGGCGGCGGAAAAGTATTTTCGAGGCTCCCCTGATTTTTTGCGGAATATTTGGGAATATATAGGCGGAAGACCTAGGTCAGGGGGCGGCCAGGGAGGCCACAAGCCTGCCCACCGCCGCCTCCCCCCTGGTGGCAGAGTGGGGGCTTGTGGGCTCCCTGGAGCCCACCTGGCTTGGCCCAAAAGCCCCCTGGACTTCTTCCGTTCGGGAAAAAATCATTTCGGGGTTTTTCTTCCATTTGGACTCCGTTCCAAAATCAGATCTGAAAAGAGTCAAAAACACGGAAAAAACATGATCTGGCACTTGGCACAGAATTAAAAAGTTAGTCCCAAAAAGATATAAAAAGGTCGTAAAACATACAAAGAAGACAAGATAACAGCGTGAAACCATCAAAAATTATAGATACGTTTGAGACGTATCAATACCTCCCTTCTTAGGTACGCAATGCACTGGACTTACCCAATCACTATGAGCAACATGATAAATGATTCATGCTTCCAGAAGCTTTAATATTTCTTTTCTAATGACCTCTTTCATCTTAGGATTCAATCTCCTTTGATGATCAGCAACTGGTTTAGAATCAGGATCGGTTTTAATCTTGTGCTGACATAGAGTGGGACTAATACCCTTAAGATCATCGAGAGTATATCCAATAGCAGCACGATGCTTCCTCGGAGTTTTTAGTAACTTCTTCTCTTCATGCTCTGAGAGGAGAGCACTAATAATAACGGGATATATCTCCTTCTCATCAAGATAGGCATACTTTAGAGTATCAGGCAACTTTTTAAGATCGAACACAGGATCACCCTTCGGTGGGGGAAGATCCCCAAGCAGTTCAACAGGGAGATTATTCTTGAGAATAGGATATTGTTCTAAGACAATTTTATCTATCTCATCTATTTCATCCATATGCATATCATTTTCATGCTCAAGCAGATATTGCTCTAAAGGATCCGTAGGAGGTACGACAATAGAGGCAAGAGCAATGATTTCATCCCTACCAGACGAATCTTTTTCATGGGGTTGTCTTCCAAACTTTGAGAAGTTAAATTCATGAGACACACCCTCGAAACTAACGGTGACAGTCTGCTTAATGCAATCAATGTGAGCATTGAAAGTGTTGAGAAAGGGTCTACCGAATATGATGGGACAAAAGCTATCTTGTGTAGTACCAAGGACGAGGAAATCAGTAGGATACTTCATCTTACCACACAGGACTTCTACGTCTCTCACAATTCCCAGAGGGCAGATAGTGTCTCTATTAGCTAGCGTAATAGTGACATCAATGGGTTCTAACTTAGCAGGTGCAATCTCATCTTTGATTTCATCATATAGGGAACGGGGTATTGCACTAACACTAGCACCCATATCACATAAACCATGGTAATAGTGATCTCCTATCTTGACAGAAACAACGGGCAGGCCAACTACAGGTCCATATTTGTCTTTCACGTGAGGTTTAGCAATTCTAGCAGAGTCCTCACACAATTTGATAACATGCCCGTCTACGTCTTCGGCTAAGAGATCTTTGATAATAGCAACACTAGGTTCAACTCTAATCTCCTCAGGGGGTGCAAGTGGTCTAATGTAACCCCTACGTATCACAGTTGGAGCTTTAGAATAATCCTTTATCCTAGCAGGGTATGGTGGTTTCTCAGCGTAGGCACAAGGAACAATAGGATCACTAAAAGCAATGACTTTCTCCTCAACTAGATTGGTTTTGACTATGTTGCTTTCTACAAGAGGATGATACTTAAACCACTTCTATTTGGGAAGATCAACATGAGCAGCAAAAGATTCACATAGAGAAGCTACTATCTCAGAGTCAAGTCCATACTTAGCGCTAAAATCTCTATAAGTGTTTGTCTCAACAAAAGATTTAACGCAATCAAACTAGAAATTCATACCTGACTCCTTACCTTCCTCCAGCTCCCAATCTTCAAAATTGCGTTTGATTCTTTCCAATAAATTCCACTTGTGATCAATATCCTTCTTCATAAAAGAACCGGTACAAGAAGTGTCAAGCCTGGTACGATCTTCATGAGAAAGCCGAGCATAAAAGTTTTGAGTGATAATTTCTCTCGAGAGATCATGATTGGGGCATGAATATAGCATTGATTTAAGCCTCCCCCAATCTTGAGCTATGCTTTCCCTGTCACGAGGCCAAAAGTTATAAATATAATTCCGATCACGATGTACTAAATGCATAGGATAGAACTTTTGATGAAATTCCAATTTCAACCGATTGTAGTCCCATGACCCAGTATCATCACATAGCCTATACCATGTCAACGCCTTATCCTTCAAAGATAAAAGAAAGAGTTTCTTCATTACCTCATCCTCGGGAAAACCTGCAAGCTTAAATAAACCACAAACTTCATCTACGTAGATCAGATGCAAGTCTGGATGTGAAGATCCATCTCCTGTAAAAGGATTAGCCAGCGGTTTCTCAAGCATACCCGAAGGAATTTCATAAAAGATATTTTCAGTAGGTACCTCAGGTTGAGGAACAACTCCTCGTGCTTCCGTTCGTGGTTATGATACCCCGAACAAACTCCTCAAAGGAACAGTTTCCATAGTGACAAGTGACAATAATTTTCAGCACAGTATATAAATGTTACCTTACCAATTTCCACTTACCAAAGGCGCTTCACTCCCCGACAACGGCGCCAGAAAAGAGTCTTGATGACCCACAAGTATAGGGGATCAATCATAGTCCTTTCGATAAGTAAGAGTGTCGAACCCAACGAGGAGCAGAAGGCTCTGATAAACGGTTTTCAGCAAGGTAATAACTGCAAGCAGTGAAAGTAGCGGTAACAAGTAATGGTGTAGCGAAGTGAAACGTAACAAGTGAAAAGTAACAAGTAGCAAGTAGTAGCAATTGTGCAGCAAGTGGCCCAATCCATTTTGTAGAAAGGGACAAGCCTGAACAAAGTCTTATAGGAGGAAAAACGCTCCCGAGGACACACGGGAATTTCTGTCATGCTAGTTTCATCATGTTCATGTGATTCCCGTTCGTTACTTTGATAGTTTGATATGTGGGTGGACCGGCGCTTGGGTACTGCCCTTACTTGGACAAGCATCCCACTTATGATTAACCCCTCTCGCAAGCATCCGCAACTATGAAAGAAGAATTAAGACCACGTCTAACCATAGCATTAAACTAGTGGATCCAAATCAGCCCCTTACGAAGCAACGCATAGACTGGGGTTTAAGCTTCTGTCACTCCAGCAACCCATCATCTACTTACTACTCCCCAATGCCTTCCTCTAGGCCCAAATATGGTGAAGTGTTATGTAGTCGACGTTCACATAACACCACTAGAGGAAAATACAACATAAAACATATCAAAATACCGAACGAATATCAAATTCACATGACTATTATCAGCATGACTTATCCCATGTCCTCGGGAAAAAAAGTAACTACTCACAAAGCATAATCATAATCATGATCAGAGGTGTAATGAATAGCATCAAGGATCTGAATATAAACTCTTCCACCAAGTAATCCAACTAGCATCAACTACAAAGAGTAATCAACACTACTAGGAACCTTACAAGTACCAATCGGAGTCGCTAGACGAAGATTGGTTACAAGAGATGAACTAGGGATTGGAGAGGAGATGGTGCTGATGAAGATGTTGATGAAAATGCCTCCCCTCCGACGAGAGGAGTGTTGGTGATGACGATGGCGACGATTTCCCCCTCCGGGAGGGAAATTTCCCCGGCAGGATCGTCCTGCCGGAGCTCTAGATTGGATCTCCTCAAGTTCCGCCTCGTGGCGGCGGCGAAACCACGAAAAAGCTCCCTATTGATTTTTTCTGGAACGAAACCCTTCATATAGCAAAATAGGGGGGCCAGTGGGCCGTTAGGGAGCCCACAAGCCCTGTAGCCGCCATCAGGGGGGTGGAGGCTACCAGGCTTGTGGCGCCTTGGTAGCTCCCCTCTGGTACTTCTTTCGCCTAGTATTTTTATATAATCCCAAAAAATTCCATGTAAATTTTCAGGGCATTTGGAGTTGTGCAGAATAGTGGACTAAGATTTGCTACTTTTCTAGTCGAGAATTCCAGCTGCCTGAATTCTCCCTCTTCAAATAAACCTTGCAAAATAAGAGAGAAAAGGCATAAATATGGTACCACAAAGTAATATAACAGCCCATAAAGCAATAAATATCAACATGAAAGCATGATGCAAAATGGACGTATCATCGTCGTGCCGGGGAAACTTCCCTCCCAGAGGGGGAAACTGTCGCCATCGTCATCACCAAGACTCCTCTCATCGGAGGGGAATCATCACCATCAATATCTTCATCAGCACCATCTCATCTCCAAATCCTAGTTCATCTCTTGTAATCAATCTCCGTCTCGTGACTCCGATTGGTACCTGTAAGGTTGCTAGTATTGTTAATTACTCTTTGTACTTGATGCTAGTTAGATTACTTGGTGGAAGATTATATGTTCAGATCGTTGATGCTACTTGATACGTCCATTTTGCATCATGCTTTCATGTTGATATTTATCACTTTATGGACTATTATTATACTTTATGGAACCTTAATTATGCCTTTTCTCTCTTATTTTGCAAGGTTTATTTGAAGAGGGAGAATATCAGCAGCTGGAATTCTGGACTGGAAAAGGAGCAAGTCTGAGTGCTCTATTCTGCGCAACTCCAAATGCCCTGAAAATCAACGTGGATTTTTTTCTGGATTTTATAAAAAATACTGGGTGAAAGAAGTGTTAGAGGGGAGAAACCAGGGGCCCACAAGCCTGGTTGTCGCGGCCTACCCCCCTGGCCGCGGCAACAGGGCTTGTGGGCACCCTGGCGGCCCACTGGCCCCCCTCTTTTGCTATATGAAGGGTTTCGTTCAAGAAAAAATCAATCGGGAGCTTTTTCGTGGATTCTCTGCCGCCACGAGGCGGAACTTGAGCAAATCCAATCTAGAGCTCCGGCACGACGATCCTGCCGGGGAAACTTCCCTCCTGGAGGGGGAAATCGTCGCCATCGTCATCACCAACACTCCTCTCGTCGGAGGGGAGGCATCTCCATCAACATCTTCATCAGCACCATCTCCTCTCCAATCCCTAGTTCATCTCTTGTAACCAATCTCCATCTCGCGACTCCGATTGGTACTTGTAAGGTTGTTAGTAGTGTTGATTACTCTTTGTAGTTGATGTTAGTTGGATTACTTTATGGAAGAGTTTATGTTCAGATCCTTGATGCTATTCATTACACCTCTGATCATGATTATGATTATGCTTTGTGAGTGGTTACTTTTGTTCCTGAGGACATGGGATAAGTAATGCTAATAATAGTCATGTGAGTTTGGTATTCGTTCGGTATTTTGATATGTTGTATGTTGTTTTTCCTCTAGTGGTGTTATGTGAACATCGACTACATAAAACTTCACCATATTTGGGCCTAGAGGAAGGCATTGGGGAGTAGTAATTAGATGATGGGTTGTTGGAGTGACACAAGCTTAAACCCCAGTCTATGTGTTGCTTCGTAAGGGATTGATTTGGATCCACTAGTTTAATGCTACGGTTAGACGTTGTCTTAGTTCTTCTTTCGTAGTTGCGGATACTTGCGAGAGGGGTTAGTCATAAGTGGGATGCTTTTCCAAGTAAGGGCAGTACCCAAGCGCCGGTCCACCCAATATCAAACTATCAAAGTAACGAATGCGAATCATATGAACATGATGAAACTAGCATGACAGAAATTCCCGTGTGTCCTCGGGAGCGTTTTTCCTCTTATAAGACTTTGTTCAGGCTTGTCCCTTGCTGCAAAAGGGATTGGGCCACTTGCTTCACCGTTGCTACTACTTGTTACGTGTTACTTTTTGCTTGCTACGTTTCACCTCACTACACCATCACTTGTTACCGCTACTTTCAGTGCTTGCAGTTATTACCTTGCTAAAAACCGTTTATCATAGCCTTCTCCTCCTCTTTGGGTTCGACACTCTTTGATTATCGAAAGGACTATGATTGATCCCCTATACTTGTGGGTCATCAAGACTCTTTTCTGGCGCCGTTGCCGGGGAGGGAAGCGCCTTTGGTAAGTTAAGTTTGGTAAGGAAACATTTATATACTGTGCTGAAATTTATTGTCACTTGTCACTATGGAAACTGTTCCTTTGAGGAGTTTGTCCAGGGTATCTTTACCACGAACGGAAGCACGAGGAGTTGTTCCTCAATCTGAGGTACCTACTGAAAATATCTTTTATGAAATTCCTTCGGGTATGGTTGAGAAACTCTTGGCTAATCCTTTTATAGGAAATGGATCATCACATCCATACTTGCATCTGATCTATTTAGATGAAGTTTGTGGTTTATTTAAGCTTGCAGGTTTGCCCGAGGATGAGGTGAAGAAGAAAGTCTTTCCTTTATCTTTGAAGGATAAGGCGTTGACATGGTATAGGCTATGTGATGATACTGGATCATGGGACTACAATCGGTTGAAATTGGAATTTCATCAAAAGTTTTAACCTATGCATTTAGTACATCGTGATCGGAATTATATTTATAACTTTTGGCCTCGTGACAGCGAAAGCATAGCTGAAGCTTGGGGGAGGCTTAAATCAATGCTATATGCATGCCCCAATCATGAGCTCTCGAGAGAAATTATCACTCAAAACTTTTATGCTCGGCTTTCTGATACGTCTCTAACGTATCTATAATTTTTTATGGTTTCACGCTGTTATCTTGTCTTCTTTGTATGTTTTATGTACCTTTTTATATCTTTTTGGGGACTAACTTATTGATTCAGTGCCAAGTGCCAGTTCCTGTTTTTCCATGTTTTTGACTCTTTTCAGATCTGATTTTGGAACGGAGTCCAAACGGAATAAAATCCCCGAAATGATTTTTTCCCGAACGAAAGAAGACCAGGGAGCCTTTGGGCCAAGCCAGGTGGGCCCCAGGGAGCCCACAAGCTTGCACCACGCCACCAGGGGGAGGCTGCGGTGGGCAAGCTTGTGGCTTCCCTGGCCGCCTCCTGACCTAGGTTTTGCGCCTATATTCCCAAATATTCCGCAAAAAATCAGGGGAGCCTCGAAAATACTTTTCCGCCGCCGCAAGCTTCCGTTTCCGCAAGATCTCATCTGGAGACCCTTCCCAGCGCCCTGCCGGAGGGGACTTTGGAGGTGGAGGACTTTTTCATCATCATCATCGCCCCTCCAATGACTCGTGAGTAGTTCACTTCAGACCTACGGATCCGTAGTTAGTAGCTAGATGGCTTCTTCTCTCTCTTGGATATTCAATACAAAGTTCTCCATGATCTTCATGGAGATCTATCCGATGTAATCTTCTTTGAAGGTGTGTTTGTCGAGATCCGATGAATTGTGGACTTGTGATCAGATTATCTATGATATATACTTGAGTCTTTGCTGATTTCTTATATGCATGATGTGATATCCTTGTAAGTCTCTCCGAGTCTTGGGTTTTTTTGGCCAACTAGATCTATGATTCTTGCAATGGGAGAAGTGCTTGGTTTTGGGTTCTGCCATGTGGTGACCTTTCCCAGTGACACTAGGGGCAGCAAGGCACACATCAAACAGTTGCCATCAATGGTAAAAAGATGGGGTTTTTATCATTGGTTTGAGATTATCCCTCTACATCATGTCATCTTGCTTAAGGCGTTACTCTGTTCTTATGGACTCAATACACTAAATGCATGTTGGATAGCGGTCGACGTGTGGAGTAATAGTAGTAGATGCAGACAGTATCGGTCTACTTGTTTCGGACATGATGGCTATAGAAATAATAATTGCATAGATATCGGCACGACTCTGCACAGTTCTATCAATTGCTCGACAGTAATTTGTTCACCCTCCGTCTACTTGCTTTAATGAGAGAAGCCACTAGTAAACACTACGGCCCCCGGCTCTATTCACATCTATCGTTTACACCTCCGCTTTTACGTTGCTTTGTTACTTTGTTGCTTTTAGTTCTCACTTGGCAAACAATCTATAAGGGATTGACAACCCCTTCATAGCGTTGGGTGCAAGCTTTTGTGTTTGTGCAGGATCTTGAGATACTCTTCCGCCGGATTGATACCTTGGTTCTCAAACTGAGGGAAATACTTACCACCGCTATGCTACATCACCTTTCCGCTTCGAGGGAACACCAACGCAAGGCTCCAAGGCCACGGGGGAAATCCTATGCATACTTTCCTAGGAAGTCTCTTAAGGCGTAGCCGCAGCTGAAGGATTCCTGGTGCCGTTGTTGAGGAGTATCAAGCAACACTCCTATTTCTCGCGCCATTGGAAGGTCTTTTGTTGCAGTATGAGAAGAATTTCTGGCGCCGTTGCCGGGGAAGAGAAATCAAGATCTATCCAAGTAGGTCTCACAAACTCTTCTCTTGCATTTACTTTTGTTGCCAGTTGCCTCTCGTTTTCCTCTCCCCCACTTCACATTTGTCGTTTTCATTTGCCTTTCTCCTTTGCCTTTTTCGTTCGCCCTTTTCTCTCGCTTGCTTTCTGTTCGCTTGTGTGCCATGTGCCCTCAATATGCTTGCATCTTCGCTTGCTGAAAATCTAGTGATATGGATCCTCATCCACTTGCTAGTCTCTTTAAGAGACCCACTCGTGTGGAACAAATTGCTATTGAGTTGAGGGAAATTGCCTATTTCTTTGGAGTTTTGCGTAAGATGCATGAATCTGAAAATTGTGAGGAAGAAATTCATGAAGTGATTCACGAGGGCTCCTTGGATGAAAAGCATGAAAGCAATGGTTTCACTATAAATTCTATTAGTGATAATCATGCTAAAAATATGCAAAACCCTAAGCTTGGGGATGCTAGTTTTGCTATGACCACTACTTATTGCAATAATCATGATTGGGGTGATCATCTTTCTTATGATCTTGAAAATTTGTTCAAACCTCATGATGAATATGATATTTGCAACAATACTGAAAGTGGGATTGGAGAAGTCATGACTTTATTTGATGATAATCCCACTATTTTTGAAGAGCGTCAACTTTGCATGCATGTCGATCATGAAAAGAATATCCTATGGGATAGCTATATTGTTGAATTTGAATATGATCTCACATGTAATTGCTGTGAGAGAGGAAAATATTTTGGTAGAAACTTTCATGTTACCAATTCACCTCTCGTGATGTTGAGATTGCTCTTGTCTCTTTCTTCTTCCTTGCATATGGAAACTATTGGTTGTCTTGACAATTTGTTTTCCTATAAAATTCCTATGCATAGGAAGTATGTTAGACTTAGATGTGATTTTCACATGCTTTAGGATGCTCTCGTTATGCTTCAATTCTTGTCTTTTGTGAGAGCATCATTGAATGCCTAGCTAAGGGCGTTAAACAAAAGCGCTTGTTGGGAGGTAACCCAACGAATCTATCATTTTTATTTCAGTTTTGTGTTTCCCACACTTTCATAATTCTGTTATGATTGTGTTTTTTTTAGTTTCTTTTTGCGTTTGTGCCAAGCAAAACCGTTATGATTAGTCTTGGGGATGATCGTTTGGTCATGCTGGGAAAGACAGAAACTTTCTTCTCACGAAAAGAATTTTCATTTTTCTTCTGTAAGAGATTTTGAGTTGATTCTTTTTTCTGCTGATTGATACGCAAATTCTTCAGACTTTCGTAATTGTTCAGAATTTTTGAAGTACCAGAGGTATACGAAACATACAGATTGCTATAGACTGTCCTGCTGTTAACAGATTCTGTTTTTGTTGTGTTGGTTGCTTATTTTGATGAAACTATGGATAGTATCGGGGGGTATTAGCCATGGAAGACTGAAAGTACAGTAACCCAACATGAGCACAAGTAGAATTTAAGTTTGCTACAGTACCTACGGAAGTGGTGGTTTGCTTTCTTGTACTACTGTTATCACGAGTTTCTGTGTAAGTTTCGTGTTGTGAACTTTTCAAGTTTTAGGTGAAGTCCTTCAGGACAAAAAGATAAAGAGTGGCAAGAGCTCAAGATTGTGGATGCCCAAGGCACCCCAAGAGATTTGAGGATGCCGTAAAAGCCTAAGCTTGGCGATGCCCTGGGAAGGCATCCCATCTCTCGTCTTCAATCCATCGGTAACGTTACTTGGGGCTATATTTTTATTCACCACATGTTATGTGTTTTTGCTTGGAGCGTCTTGTATCGTAGGAGTCTTTTATTTTTGTTGTGTTACAATCATCCTTGCTGCACACCTAGAGAGAGAGACATGCACACACCATTATTTTGTCGAGCTTCACTTATATCTTTTGGTAGACAATTCAGCTCACATGTGCTTCACTTATATCTTTTGAGCTAGATACTTTTGCTCTATGTGCTTCACTTATATATTTTAGAGCGCAGCGGTGCGTGACTTGGTAGTTGATCTATGCTTTGGAAGTAGTATAAAAAGGGGTAGTTATCCAAAGGGATACGAAAACTTCCTCCTTCATGTGCATTGAATAGTTAGAGAAGTTTGATTCATCTCAATTAGTTTTGAGTTGTGGTTATGGTAATATTCAAATCATGCTAGTGAGGTGTTGTGAATCTATAAATACTTGTGTTGAAGTTAGTGATTCCCGTAGCATGCACGTATGGTGAACCGCTATGGGATGAAATCTGAGCATGATTAGTATATTGATTGTCATCCTTTGCGTGGCGGTCGGGATCGCGCGATGGTTTATACCTACCAACCCTTCCCCTAGGAGTATGCGTTGAATGCTTTGTTTCGATTACTAATAAAACTTTTGCAACAAGTATATGAGTTCTTCATGACTAATGTTGAGTCCATGGTTTAGATGCACTTTCACCTTCCACCATCACTATCTTCTTAGTGTCGTGCAACTTTCACCGGTGCACAAAACCCACCATTAGCCTTCCTCAAAAAAGCCACCATACCTACCTACTATGGATTTTTAAAAGTCATTCCGAGATATATTGCCATGCAACTACCACCATGATATGTGCCACCATGTCTACATTGCCTTTGCACGATCGTAAGATAGCTAGCATGATGTTTCCATTGATGTCTATGCCATGCTAAATCATTGCCACGGTACACTACCGAAGGCATTCCATACAGAGTCATAATTGCTCTAAGTTTTGAGTTGAAAGTGTGATGATGATCATTATTGGAGCATTGTCCCATGTGAGGAAATAAAAGAGGCAAAGAAGCCCATAAAAAAAGAGGCCAAAGAGCCCACCAAAAAAATATATGAGAGAAAAAGAGAGAAGGGACAATGCTACCATTTTTTCCACACTTGTGCATTTTGAGCACCATGATCTTCATGATTGAGAGTCTCTCGTTTTGTCACCATCATATAGCTAGTGGTAAAATTTCATTATATAACTTCTCTTGTATATTCCAATGATAGGCTTCCTCAAAATTGCCTTAGGTCTTCGTGAGCAAGCAAGTTGGATGCACACCCACTAGTTTTCTTTAAGAGCTTTCACATACTTATAGCTCTAGTGCATCATTTGTATGGCAATCCCTACTCATTCACATTGATATCTATGGATGAGTATCTCCACAGCTCATTGATATGCCTAGTTAATGTGACTATCTTCTCCTTTTTGTCTTGCAAACTCCACCACATTCCACACCATCTATAGTGCTATAACCGTGGCTCACGCTCTTGTATTGCGTGAGAGTTGAAAATGTTTGAGAAAGTAAAGGTGTGAAACAATTACTTGGCCAATACCGGGGTTGTGCATGATTTAAATTCGTTGTGCAATGATGATAGAGCATAGCCAGACTATATGCTTTTGTAGGGATAACTTTCTTTTGGCCTTGTTATTTTGAAAGTTCATGATTACTTTGCTAGTTTTCTTGAATTATTATTGTTTCCACGTCAATAGCAAACTATTATTTTGAATCTAATGGATCTGAACATTCACGTCACATAAGAGTAATTACAAAGAACACCTATGCTAGGTAGCATGAAAGCATCAAAAATTCATTCTTATCACTTCCCTACTCGAGGACGAGCAGGAGTTAAGCTTGGGGATGCTTGATACGTCTCAAATGTATCTATATTTTTTTATGGTTTCACGCTGTTATCTTGTCTTCTTTGTATGTTTTATGTACCTTTTTATATATTTTTGGGGAATAACTTATTGATTCAGTGCCAAGTGCCAATTCCTGTTTTTCCGTGTTTTTGACTCTTTTTAGATCTGATTTTGGAACGGAGTCCAAACAGAATAAAATCCCCGAAATGATTTTTCCCGAACGAAAGAAGACCAGGGAGCCTTTGGGCCAAGCCAGGTGGGCCCCAGGGAGCCTACAAGCTTGCACCACGCCACCAGGGGAGGCGGCGGTGGGCAAGCTTGTGGCTTCCCTGGCTGCCTCCTGACCTAGGTTTTGCGCCTATATATTCCCAAATATTCTGCAAAAAATCACGGGAGCCTCGAAAATACTTTTTCGCCACCGCAAGCTTCCGTTTCCGCGAGATCTCATCTAGAGACCCTTCCCGGCGCCCTGCCGGAGGGGACTTTGGAGGTGGAGGGCTTCTTCATCATCATCATCGCCCCTCCAATGACTCGGGAGCAGTTCACTTCAGACCTACGGGTTCGTAGTTAGTAGCTAGATGGCTTCTTCTCTCTCTTGGATCTTCAATACAAAGTTCTCCATGATCTTCATGGAGATCTATCCGATGTAATCTTCTTTGGCGGTGTGTTTGTCGAGATCCGATGAATTGTGGACTTGTGATCAGATTATCTATGATATATATTTGAGTCTTTGTTGATTTCTTATATCCATGATTTGATATCCTTGTAAGTCTCTCCGAGTCTTGGGTTTTGTTTGGCCAACTAGATCTATGATTATTGCAATGGGAGAAGTGCTTGGTTTTGGGTTCTGCCATGTGGTGACCTTTCCTAGTGACAGTAGGGGCAGGAAGGCACACATCAAGCAGTTGCCATCAAGGGTAAAAAGATGGGTTTTTATCATTAGTTTGAGATTATCCCTCTACATCATGTCATCTTGCTTAAGGCGTTACTCTGTTCTTATGGACTTAATACACTAGATGCATGCTGGATAGCGGTCGGCGTGTGGAGTAATAGTAGTAGATGCAGACAGTATCGCTCTACTTGTTTCGGATGTGATGCTTATAGAAATAACCATTCCATAGATATCGGCACGACTCTGCACAGTTCTATCAATTGCTTGACAGTAATTTGTTCACCCTCCGTCTACTTGCTTTCATGAGAGAAGCCACTAGTAAACACTACGACCCCCGGGTCTATTCACATCCATCGTTTACACCTCCGCTTTTACTTTGCTTTGTTACTTTGTTGCTTTCAGTTCTCACTTGGGAAACAATCTATAAGGGATTGACAACCCCTTCATAGCGTTGGGTGCAAGCTTTTGTGTTTGTGCAGGATCTTGAGATACTCTTCCGCCGGATTGATACCTTGGTTCTCAAACTGAGGGAAATACTTACCACCGCTACGCTACATCACCCTTTCCGCTTTGAGGGAACACCAAAGCAAGGCTCCAAGGCCACGGGGGAAATCCTTTGCATACTTGCCTAGGAAGTCCCTTAAGGCGTAGCCACAGCTGAAGGATTCCTGGTGCCGTTGCTGAGGAGTATCAAGCAACACTCCTATTTCTGGCGCCATTGGAAGGTCTTTTGTTGCAGTAGCACTTTCCCATGAAGATCGTACCATGCTTGACACTTCTTGTACCAGTTCTTTTATGAAGAAGGATATTGACCATAAGTGGAATTTATTGGAAAGAATGAAACATAACTCTGAAGATTGGGAGCTGGAAGAAGGTAAGGAGTGAGGTATGAATTTCCAGTTTGATTGCGTTAAACCTTTGTTGCGACAAACACTTCTACAGATTTTAGCGCTAAGTATGGAATTGACTCTGAGATAGTAACTTCTCTATGTGAATCTTTTGCTGCTCATGTTGATCTTCCCAAAGAGAAGTGGTTTAAGTATCATCCTCCTGTAGAAAGCAACATAGCCAAAACCAATCTAGTTGAGGAGAAAGTCATTGCTTTTAGTGATCCTGTTATTCCTTGTGCCTACCCTGAGAAACCACCTTACCCTGCTAGGAAAAAGGATTATTCTAAAGCTCCAACTGTGATACGTAGGGGTTACATTTGACCACTTGCACCCCCTGAGGAGATTAGAGTTGAACCTAGTGTTGATATTATCAAAGATCTCTTAGCCGAAGACATAGATGGGCATGTTATCAAATTCTGTGAGGGCTCTGCTAGAATAGCTAAGCCTCACGCGAAATACAAATACGGACCTGTAGTTGGCCTGCCCGTTGTTTCTGTCAAGATAGGAGATCACTGTTATCATGGTTTATGTGATATGGGTGCTAGTGTTAGTGCAATACCCCGTTCCCTATATGATGAAATCAAAGATGAGATTGCACCTACTGAGTTAGAACCCATTGATGTCACTATTACACTAGCTAATAGAGACACTATCTGCCCTCTGGGAATTGTGAGAGACGTAGAAGTCATGTGTGGTAAGACGAAGTATCCTACTGATTTCCTCGTCCTTGCCACTTCACAAGATAGCTTTTGTCCCATCATATTTGGTAGACCCTTTCTCAACACTGTCAATGTTCACATTGATTGCACTAAACAGACTGTCACTGTTAGTTTCGAGGGTGTGTCTCATGAATTTAACTTCTCCAAGTTTGGAAGACAACCCCATGAAAAAGAGTCGTCTGGTAGGGATGAAATCATTGCTCTTGCCTCTATTGTCGTACCTCCTACGGATCCTTTAGAGCAATATCTGCTTGAGCATGAAAATGATATGCATATGGAGGAAAGAGATGAGATAGATAAAATTGTTTGAGAGCAATATCCTATTCTCAAGAATAATCTTCCTGTTGAATTGCTTGGGGATCCTCCCCCACCAAAGGGTGATCATGTGTTCGATCTAAAACAGTTACCAGATACTCTTAAGTATGCCTATCTTGATGAGAAGGAGATATATCCTGTTATTATTAGTGCTCACCTCTCGGATCACAAAGAGAAGAAGTTATTAAAGACCTTGAGGAAGCACCGTGCTGCTATTTGATATACTCTTGATGATCTTAAGGGTATTAGTACCACACTATGTCAGCACAAGATTAAATCTGATCCTGATTCTAAGCCAGTTGCTGATCATCAACGGAGCTTAAATCCGAGGATGAAAGAGGTCGTGAGAAAAGAAATATTAAAGCTTCTGGAAGCAGGAATCATCTATCCTGTTGCTCATAGTGATTGGGTAAGTCCAGTAGATTGCGTACCTAAGAAGGGAGGTATCACCGCCGTTCCTAATGATAAGGATGAACTAATCCCGCAGAGGATTATTACGGGCCATAGGATGGTGATAGCTTTCCGGAAACTGAACAAGGCAACCAGGAAAGACCATTATCATTTGCCGTTTATCGACCAGATGCTAGAAAGGCTATCTAAACACACACACTTCTGCTTTCTAGACGGTTATTCAGGTTTCTCGCAAATACCTGTTGCACAATTTGATCAGGAGAAAACCACTTTCACCTGCCCCTTCGGTACCTTTGCTTATAGACGTTTGCCTTTTGGCTTGTGCAATGCACCTGCCACCTTTCAAAGATGTATGATGGCTATATTCTCTGACTTTTGTGAAAAGATTGTTGAGGTTTTCATGGATGATTTCTCCGCTTACGGTTCTTTGTTTGACGATTGCCTCAGCAACCTTGACCGAGTCTTACAGAGATGCAAAGATACCAACCTCGTCTTGAACTGGGAGAAGTGCCACTTCATGGTTAATGAAGGCATCGTCTTAGTACACAAAATCTCTGAGAAAGGCATTGAAGTTGATAAGGCTAAGGTTGATGCAATTGATAAAATGCCTTGCCCCACAGATATCAGAGGTATACGAAGTTTCCTAGGTCATGCTGGTTTCTATAGAAGGTTCATTAAAGACTTCTCTAAGATTTCTAGGCCTCTTACCAACGTCTTGCAGAAGGATGTTCCTTTTGTTTTTGATGAGGATTGTGAGGAAGCTTTCGAAATACTTAAGAAGGCCTTGATAACCACACCTATTGTTCAACCACCTGATTGGAACTTGCCCTTTGAAATCATGTGCGATGCTAGTGATTATGTTGTTGGTGCTGTTCTAGGACAAAGAGTTGAGAAGAAGTTGAATGTCATTCACTACGCTAGTAAAACTCTAGACAGTGCCCAAAGAAACTATGCCACTACGGAGAAGGAGTTTTTAGCAGTCGTGTTTGCATGTGAAAAGTTCAGATCTTATATAGTTGACTCCAAAGTCACTATTCACTCTGATCATGCTGCTATTAAGTACCTCATGGAGAAGAAGGACGCTGAGCCTAGGTTAATCAGATGGGTTCTCCTGCTACAGGAATTTGATTTGCACGTTGTTGACCGAAAGGGTGCTGATAACTCTGTAGCAGATAACTTGTCTAGGCTAGAGAATGTCCTTGATGACCCACTACCTATTGATGATAGCTTTCCTGATGAGCAATTGAATGTCATCCGCACTTCACATAGTGCACCGTGGTATGCTGATTATGCAAACTATATCGTAGCCAAATATATACCACCCAGTTTCACCTACCAGCAAAGGAATAAATTCTTCTTTGATTTGAGACACTACTTTTGGGATGATCCTCACCTTTATAAGGAAGGAGTAGATGGTGTTATTAGACGTTGTGTTCCTGAACATGAACAGGGACAGATCCTGCAGAAGTGTCATTCCAAGGCCTACGAAGGCACCATGGTGGAGACAGAACCGCTCATAAGGTATTGCAATCAGGTTTCTATTGGCCCACTCTCTTCAAGGATGCCCGTAAGTTTGTCTTGTCGTCTGACGAATGTCAAAGAATAGGGAACATTAGCAAACGTCAGGAAATTCCTATGAACTATTCACTAGTCATTGAACCATTTGATGTCTGGGGCTTTGATAATATGGGACCTTTCCCGAGTTCCAATGGGTACACTCACATCTTAGTTGGTGTGGATTATGTCACTAAGTGGGTAGAGGCTATCCCCACTAAGAATGCTGATCACCACACCTCTATTAAGATGCTTAAAGAAGTCATTTTCCCAAGATTTGGAGTCCCTAGATATCTGATGACTGATGGCGGTTCACACTTCATTCATGGTGTTTTACGCAAGATGCTCGCTAAGTATGATGTCAACCACAGAGTTGCATCTCCTTATCATCCTCAGTCTAGTGGTCAAGTGGAGTTGAGTAATAGGGAGATCAAATTGATCTTACAAAAGACCGTCAATAGATCTCGAAAGAATTGGTCTAGCAAACTTGACGATGCACTATAGGCTTATAGGACTGCCTATAAGAATCCCATGGGCATGTCACCGTATAAAATGGTTTACGGTAAGGCCTGTCATTTACCTCTTGAGCTAGAACACAAAGCTTATTGGGCAATCAAAGAGCTCAACTTCGATTTCAAACTTGCTGGTGAGAAGCGGTTGTTTGATATCAGCTCATTTGATGAATGGAGGGCCCAGGCATATGAGAATGCCAAGTTGTTCAAGGAAAAGGTTAAGAGATGGCACGACAAAAGAATACAAAAACGAGAGTTCAATGTAGGTGACTATGTCCTACTATACAATTCTCGTTTAAGGTTCTTCACAGGCAAGCTCCTCTCTAAATTGGAAGGTCCCTACGTTGTCGAGGAAGTATATCGTTCCGGTGCCATCAAAATCAATAACACGGAAGGTAATTTTCCTAGAGTGGTAAACGGGCAAAGAATCGAGAATTATATCTCTGGTACTCCCATAAATGTTGAGACCAATATCATTAATATTATAACTCCACAGGAGTACATAAGGGATGTTTATCAGCATGTTTCAGACCCTCAAAACCAAGAGGTATCTGTTTCGGTAAGTAATTGGACTCCGAAACTTTTCCAATAGGAAATTTTCTCCGTTTTGGAATTTATGGAAAATTAGGAAAATAAAAAAGCAGTCCGGAGAGTGCACGAGGCGGCCACAAGCTTGGTTGTCGTGGCCTACCCCCCTGGCCGCGGCAACAGGGCTTGTGGGCAGCTCGTGTGCCTCCCGGACTCCGTTTTCTTGCGGAGCACTCCTTCTGGTCTAGAAAAAATCATTATATATACGCTCGAGGGTTTTGATCTCCGTATCGCGTAGTTTTCCTCTGTTTTCATTTCGAGCTTGTTTCTGCTGCAGATCTAGATCGTCATGACTTCCCCAAAAGTTCGTAAGGACAAGATCTTCGAGAAGGTCATCAATCCTTACCTAACGGAAGTGTTGCAGCACCCCCAATCTATCAAGATGAGCGAGGGGATGTTGCACATCCGTGATGTTGAGGGGCCTAAGAAGACCGGAAGCGTGGAGACGAGGCTCGAAGCAATGGAGCAACAAGTCTTCAAGTGCCAAGGGATGGTGGAGCGTGGACTCAACGCCAACCACATGATGATCACGGAGTTCACCAGCAATCACAAGATGGATGCCGTTGATATTGGGAAGCACCTCTCCAGGCTCTATGACAGTTTGTATCAACTCCACGGCCAGATCTATGACCTGCAGAACCAAAACTGTGAGTATGCGTATAGATTTAAATCAATACGTTTGGCTGCAGATTTGAGGATTCCGGCGACTCGTTCATCCTGCCATGATGGAGCACCTATGCCTTGGAAGACGGAGGATCAGACTACTTCAACAACACCACCGCCCTCACCACCAAAGGAAGATAACTAAGCATTGGTATGGGAAATCCCCTTGGCTTTTGCCAAGCTTGGGGGAGTTGCCCTGGTATCGTATCGCCTTTATATCTTTTGCTTTTACCTTTGTTTTAGTTCTTTCCTTTTCAGTTTTTATTTCTTCTCTTATTGGAATAAGTCTTTAGTGTTTTAGTTTGAGTCTTTTGCTTTGTGTCTCCCTCGATATATTTGAGCTTGCGAGCTATATAATAAAGAGTATCTTAGTCAAGGGCTTTGTTTTGTGTCGTGATCAAAAGTATGAAGAGAACGATAGCATGAAAGGTCATGAGATGATCTTATGGAAAGTGATAACTTCACATATAACAAGTATGATGATTGAAACTTGTTGAGAATAGACCAACATAGACCTCAGTCATTGTTGCAATTAATAAGAAGTAATAAGGAAAGAGAGGTTCACATATAAATATATCATCTTAGACACTTTCTATAATTGTGAGCACTCACCAACTATTACATGCCTAGAAGTAGATGTTGGACAAGGAAGACAACATAATGAATTGTGTTTGCTTGGTTCCAAACAATGTTATATGATTAGAGATCCCTTAGCATGTGACGATTGCTTCCACCTCATATTAGCCAAAACTCCTGCACCAAGTAGAGATACAACTTGTGCATCCATAAACCTTCAACCCAGTTTTGCCATGAGTGTCCACCATACCTACCTATGGATTGAATAAGATCCCTCAAGTAAGTTGTCATCGGTGCAAGCAATAAAAATTGCTCTCTAATATGTATGATCTGTTAGTGTGTGGAAAATAAGCTTTGTACGAACATGTGATGAGGAAGACATAAAAGCCACAGACTGCATAATAAAGTTCTTTGTAACAGGAGGCAATATAAAGTGACGTTCCTCCGCACTAAGAGGACACGCATCCAAACCTCAAAAGCGCATGGCAACCTCTGCTTCCCTCTGCGAAGGGCCTATCTTGTACCTTTACTTTTTGCCCTTGAAAGAGTCATGATGATCTTCACCAATTCCTTATTTCTCCTTTATCTCGGCTACCGTCATATGCTTGGGAAAGATCTATATTCATATATCAACTTGGAGATGAGTACTTATGCTTTATTATTGTTGACTTTACCCTTGAGGTAAATGGTTGGGAGGAAAAATTATAAGCCCCTATCTTTCTCTGTGTCCAACTGAAACTTCGATACATGAGTACCACGTGAGTAGTAATAATTGTGGAAAACAAAAGAGATGATTGAGTATGTGGATTTGCCATACAAGCTATTATTGGACTCTTTCTGATAATATGATAAAATGCAATTGCTTCAATGACCATGGACTGTTGTTGGCTACTTCTTGGTAAGGTTTTTGTTTCATACTTTGCTTTGTGAAGGAATTATTACTCCCCCATAAGAATCTCTATGATGTATTGATGTTCTATGTGTGATCATGATGCCCTCATGTATGTATTATGTTTTATCGACACCTTCATCCCTAAACATGTGGACATGTTTTGTGTCTTGGTTTTCGCTTGAGGACAAGCGAGGTCTAAGCTTGGGGAAGTTGATACGTCCATTTTGCATCATGCTTTCATGTTGATATTTATCACTTTATGGACTATTATTATACTTTGTGGAACCTTACTTATGCCTTTTCTCTCTTATTTTGCAAGGTTTATTTGAAGAGGGAGAATACCGGCACCTGGAATTCTGGACTGGAAAAGGAGCAAGTCTGAGTGCTCTATTCTGCGCAACTCCAAATGCCCTGAAAATCAACGTGGATTTTTTTTGGATTTTATAAAAAATACTGGGCGAAAGAAGAGTCAGAGGGGAGCAACCAGGGGCCCACAAGCCTGGTTGTCGCGGCCTACCCCTTGGCCGCGACAACAGGGCTTGTGGGCACCCTGGCGGCCCACTGGCCCCCTCTTTTGCTATATGAAGGGTTTCGTACCAGAAAAAATCAATCGGGAGCTTTTTCATGGATTCTCCGCCGCCACGAGGCGGAACTTGAGCAGATCCAATCTAGAGCTCCGGCAGGACGATCCTGCCGGGGAAACTTCCCTCCCAGATGGGGAAATCATCGCCATCGTCATCACCAACACTCCTTTCGTCGGAGGGGAGGCATCTCCATCAACATCTTCATCAGCACCATCTCATCTACAATCCCTACTTCATCTCTTGTAACCAATCTCCGTCTCGCGACTCCGATTGGTACTTGTAAGGTTGCTAGTAGTGTTGATTACTCTTTGTAGTTGATGCTAGTTGGATTACTTTGTGGAAGAGCTTATGTTCAGATCCTTGATGCTATTCATTAGACCTCTGATCATGATTATGATTATGCTTTGTGAGTAGTTACTTTTGTTCCTGAGGACATGGGATAAGTCATGCTAATAATAGTCATGTGAGTTTGGTATTCGTTCGGTATTTTGATATGTTGTATGTTGTTTTTCCTCTAGTGGTGGTATGTGAACGTCGACTACATAACACTTCACCATATTTGGGCCTAGAGGAAGGCATTGGGGAGTAGTAAGTAGATGATGGGTTGCTGGAGTGACAGAAGCTTAAACCGCAGTCTATGCATTGCTTCGTAAGGGGCTGATTTGGATCCACTAGTTTAATGCTACGGTTAGACGTTGTCTTAATTCTTCTTTTGTAGTTGCGGATGCCTGCGAGAGGGGTTACTCATAAGTGGGATGCTTGTCCAATTAAGGGCAGTACCCAAGCGCCGGTCCAACCACATATCAAACTATCAAAGTAACGAACGCGAATCATATGAACATGATGAAACTAGCATGACAGAAATTCCCGTGTGTCCTCGGGAGCGTTTTTTCTCTTATAAGACTTTGTCCAGGCTTGTCCCACAAAAGGGATTGGGACACTTGCTGCACCGTTGCTACTACTTGTTACTTGTTACTTTTCGCTTGCTACGTTTCACCTCACTACACCATCACTTGTTACCGCTACTTTCAGTGCTTGCAGTTATTACCTTGCTGAAAACCGTTTATCAGAGCGTTCTCCTCCTCGTTGGGTTCGACACTCTTACTTATCCAAAGGACTACGATTAATCCCCTATACTTGTGGGTCATCACTACTCATTACCTCTCTGGTCATGAATATGATTATGCTTTGTGAGTAGTTACTTTTGTTCCTGAGGACATGGGATAAGTCATGCTATAAATAGTCATGTGAATTTGGTATTCGTTCGATATTTTGATGTGTTGTATGTTGTCTCCCCTCTAGTGGTGTTATGTGAACGTCGACTACATAACACTTGACCATTATTTGGGCCTACAGGAAGGCATTGGGAAGTAGTAAGTAGATGATGGGTTGCTAGAGTGACAGAAGCTTAAACCCTAGTTTATGCGTTGCTTCGTAAGGGGCTGATTTGGATCCACTAGTTTAATGCTATGGTTAGACTTTGTCTTAATTATTCTTTCGTAGTTGCGGATGCTTGCGAGAGGGGTTAATCATAAGTGGGATGCTTGTCCAAGTAAGGGAAGTACCCAAGCGCCGGTCCACCCACATATCAAACTATCAAAGTAGCGAACGCGAATCATATGAACATGATGAAAACTAGCTTGAAGAATTTCCCATGTGTCCTCAGGAGCGTTTTACGTCCTATATGACTTTGTCCAGGCTTGTCCCTTGCTACAAAAGGGATTGGGCAACTTTTCTGCATGGTAGTTACTTTTGTTACTTGCTACTTGCTGCGAATCATCTTGTCACACAACTACTTGTTACCGATAATTTCAGTGCTTGCAGAGATTACCTTGCTGAAAACTACTTGTCAGATCCTTCTGCTCCTCGTTGGGTTCGACACTCTTACTTATCGAAAGGACTATGATAGATCCCCTATACTTGTGGGTCATCAAGACTCTTTTCTGGCGCCGTTGCCGAGGAGTGAAGCGCCTTTGGTAAGTGGAAATTGGTAAGGAAACATTTATATAGTGTGCTGAAATTTATTGTCACTTGTCACTATGGAAACTAATCCTTTGAGGAGCTTGTTCGAGGTATCTTCACCTCGAACGGAAGCACAAAGAGTTTCTCCTCAACCTGCTGCACCTACTGAAAATATTTGCTATGAATTTCGTTCGGGTATGCTTGAGAAACTGCTGGCTAATCCTTTTACACAAGATGGAACATCACATCAAGACTTGCATCTAATCTATGTAGATGAAGTTTGTGGTTTATTTAAGTTTGCAGGTTTGCCCGAGGATGACGTCAAGAAGAAGGTCTTTCCCTTATCTTTGAGGGATAGAGCATTGACATCGTATAGGCTATGTGATGATACTGGATCATGGAACTACAATCGGTTGAAATTGGAATTTCATCAAAAGTTTTATCCTATGCATCTAGTACATCGTGATCGGAATTATATTTATATTTTTTGGCCTCGTGACAGAGAAAGCATTGCTCAAGCTTGGGGGAGGCTTAAATCAATGTTATATTCATGCCCCAACCATGAGCTCTCGAGAGAAATTATCATTCACAACTTCTATGATCGGCTTTCTCATGATGATTGCACCATGCTTGACACTTCTTGTACCGGTTCTTTTATGAAGAGAGCTATTGACTTCAGATGTAATTTATTGGAAAGGATTAAACGCAACTATGAAGATTGGGAGCTTGATGAAGGTAAGGAGTCAAGTATGAATTTCAAGTTTGATTGCGTTAAATCCTTTGTTGAAACAAATACTTTTTGTGATTTTAGCGCTAAGTATGGACTTCACTCTGAGATAGTAGCTTCATTGTGTGAATCAGTTGCTTCTCATATTGACCTCCCCAAAGAGAAGTGGCTTAAATATCATCCTCCCTTAGAAGTCAATGTAGTCAAACCCAATCCAGTTGAAGAGAAAGTCATTGCCTATAATGATCCTATTGTTCCTAGTGCTTACATTGAGAAACCACCTTTCCCTGTTAGGATAAAGGATCATTCTAAAGCTTCAACTGTGATACATAGGGGCTACATTAGAACATCTACACCCCTAAGCAAATTAGAGTTGAACCTAGCATTGCTATTATCAAAGACCTCCTGTCCGACAATGTTGATGGCCATGATATTCACTTGTGTGAAGATGCTGCTAGAATTGCTAAACCTCATGCTACAGACAAACATAGGCTTGTTGTTGGCACGCCTGTTGTTTCTGTTAAGATAGGAGATCATTGTTATCATGGTTTATGTGATGTGGGTGCTAGTGTTAGTGCAATACCTCGATCCTTATATGATGAAATTAAAGACGAGATTGCACCTGTTGAGATGGAACCTATTGATGTCACTATTCAGCTTGCCAATAGAGATAATATCTCTCCTGTGGGATATGTTAGAGATGTTGAAGTTTTGTGTGGTAAAACGAAGTATCCTGCTGATTTCCTCGTTCTTGCTACCACACAATATAGCTTTTGTCACATCATATTTGGCAAACCTTTTCTCAATACTGTCAATGCTCATATTGACTGTCAGAAGCAAACTGTCACTGTTGGCTTTGAAGGTGTGTCACGTGAGTTCAATTTCTCCAAGTTTGGTAGACAACCTCATGAAAAAGAGTTGCCTAGTAAGGATGAAACTATTGCCCTAGCTGCTATTGTTGTGCCTCCTACTGATCCTTTAGAGCAATACTTGCTTGAGCATGAAAATGATATGCATATGGATGAAAGGGATGAGATAGATAGAGTTGTCTTTGAACAATATCCGATTCTTAAGAATAATTTTCCTGTTGAACTGCTTGGAGATCCACCCCCACCAAAGGGTGATCCTGTGTTCGAGCTTAAACAGTTGCCTGATACTCTTAAGTATACTTATCTTGATGAAAAATAGATATATCATGTTATTATTAGTGCTAGTCTCTCAGAGCATGAAGAGAAGAAGTTACTAAAAACTCTAAGGAAGCACCGTGCTCCTATTGGATATACTCTTGATGATCTTAAGGGCATTAGTCCCACCTTATGCCAGCACAAGATTAAAACCGATCCTGATTCCAAACCAGTTGTTGATCATCAATCGAGATTAAATCCTAAGATGAAAGAGGTAGTAAGGAAAGAAATACTAAAGCTCCTGGAAGAAGGTATTATTTATCCTGTTGCTCATAGTGATTGGGTAAGTCCGGTGCATTGCGTCCCTAAGAAGGGAGGTATTACCGTTGTCCCTAATTATAAGGATGAATTGATCCCATAGAGGATTATTACTGGCTATTGGATGGTGAAATATTTTAGGAAATTGAATAAGGCCACTAGGAAAGATCATTACCCTTTGCCTTTTATCGACCAAATGCTAGAAAGACTGTCTAAACACACACACTTCTGCTTTCTAGATGGTTATTCTGGTTTCTACCAAATACCAGTTGCACAATCTGATCAGGAGAAAAGCACCTTCACCTGCCCTTTCGGTACCTTTGCTTACAGACGTATGCCTTTTGGTTTATGTAATGCACCTGCTACCTTTCAAAGATGTATGATGGCTATATTTTCTGACTTTTGTGAAAATATTGTTGAGGTTTTCATGGATGACTTCTCCGTTTACGGGTCTTCTTTTGATGATTGCCTCAGCAACCTTGATCGAGTCTTGCATAGATGTAAAGACACCAACCTTGTCTTGAATTGGGAGAAGTGCCACTTTATGGTTAATGAAGGCATCATCTTAGGACATAAAATTTCTGAAAGAGGTATGGAAGTCAATAAGGCTAAGGTGGATGCGATCGAGAAAATGCCATGCCCCACATATATCAAAGGTATAAGAAGCTTCCTTGGTCATGCTGGTTTCTATAGAAGGTTCATTAAAGACTTCTCTAAGATTTCTAGGCCTCTTACCAATCTCTTGCAAAAGGATATTCCTTTTGTTTTTGACGATGATTGTGAGGAAGCCTTCGAAATACTTAAGAAGGCTTTGATAACTGCACCTATTGTTCAACCACCTGATTGGAACTTAGCTTTTGAAATCATGTGTGATGCTAGTGATTATGCTGTTGGTGTTGTCCTAGGACAAAGAGTTGATCAGAAGTTGAATGTTATTCACTATGCTAGTAAAACTCTAGACAGTGCCCACAGAAACTATGCTACTACGGAAAAGGAATTTTTGGCAGTCGTGTTTGCATGTGAAAAGTTCAGATCTTACATAGTTGATTCCAAAGTCACTATTCACACTCATCACGCTGCTATTAAGTACCTCATGGAGAAGAAAGACGCTAAACCTAGACTTATCAGATGGGTTCTCTTGCTACAAGAATTTGATTTGCAAGTTGTCGACGGGAAGGGAGCTGAGAACCCCGTAGCAGATAACTGGTCTAGGTTGGAGAATGTTCTTGATGACCCACAACTTATTGATGATAGCTTTCCTGATGAGCAATTGAATGTCATCAATACTTCACGTAGTACACCCTGGCATGCTGATTATGCAAATTATATCGTTGCCAAATATATACCACCTAGTTTCAGATACCAACAAAAGAAGAAATTCTTCTTTGATTGAGACATTACTTTTGGGATGATCCTCACCTTTATAAGGAAGGATTAGATGGTGTTATTAGAAGTTGTGTACCTGAACATGAACAGGGACAGATCCTACAGAAGTGTCACTCTGAGGCCTACGGAGGACACCATGCGGGAGATAGAACTGCACACAAGGTATTGCAATCAGGTTTCTATAGGCCCACTCTCTTCAAGGATGCCCGTAAGTTTGTCTTGTGTTGTGACGAATGTCAAATAATAGGTAATATCAGTAAACGTCAGGAAATGCCTATGAATTATTCACTTGTCATTGAACAATTTGATGTTTGGGGCTTTGATTATATGGGACCGTTTCCAAAATCCATTTGGTATACTCATATCCTAGTTGTTGTTGATTACGTTACTAAGTGGGTAGAAGTTATCCCGACTAGTAGTGTTCATCACAACACCTCTATCAGGATGCTTAAAGAAGTTATTTTCCCTAGATTTGGAGTCCCTAGATATCTAATGACCGGCGGTGGTTCACATTTCATTCATGGTGCTTTCCGTAAAACACTTGCTAAGTATGATGTCAATCATAGAATTGCATCTCCCTATCACCCTCAGTCCAGTAGTCAAGTAGAGCTAAGTAATAGAGAGATTAAACTAATTCTGCAAAAGACTGTCAATAGGTCTAGAAAGAATTGGTCTAAGAAGCTCGATGATGCATTGTGGGCTTATAGAACTGCCTATAAGAATCCCATGGGCATGTCTTCGTACAAAATGGTTTACGGTAAAGCATGTCATTTACCTCTTGAGCTAGAGCACAAGGCTTATTGGGCAATCAAAGAGCTCACCTTTGATTTCAAACTTGCTGGTGAGAAGAGATTGTTTGATATTAGCTCGCTTGATGAATGGAGAGCTCAGGCATATGAAAATGCCAAGTTGTTCAAAGAAAAGGTTAAGAGGTGGCATGATAAAAGGATACAAAAGCGTGAGTTCAATGTAGGTGATTATGTCTTGCTATATAATTCTCGTTTAAGATTTTTTGCAGGCAAGCTTCTCTCTAAATGGGAAGGTCCTTACATTGTTGAGGAAGTATATCGTTCTGGTGCCATCAAGATCAACAACACGGAAGGTAATTTTCCGAGAGTGGTAAATGGGCAGAGAATCAAGCATTATATCTCACGTACTCCCATAAATGTTGAAAGCAATATTATCAATACCATAAGTCCGGAGGAGTACATAAGGGATATTTATCAGCCTGTTTCACACTCCAAAAACGAAGAGGTATGTGATTCGGTAAGTAAACAGACTCCAAAACTTTTCCAGTAAAATTTTTCTTCGTTTTGGAATTTTTGAAAAAATAGAAAAATTTAAAGGAGTCCGGAAAGCGCACGAGGAGGCGACAAGCCTGCCAGGCGCGGGCCACCCCCTCACCGCGCCTGGGGGGCCTGTGACCACCTCGTGCACCTCCCGGACTCCGTTTTCTTGTGGAGTACTCCTTCTGGTCGGAAAAAAATCACTGTATATTCTCCCGTGAGGTCTGACCCTCGTATCACGCAATTTTCCTCTATTTTCGTTTCGAGCCTACTTTCTGCCACGGATTTAGAGCAAGGATGTCGTCTCAGGAATCTTTCGGGGAGAACAATTTCCCTCAAGTCTATGAAGAAGTAGTTGCTAATCTGAAAAGAGTGGAAGTTATGGAAGCCAAGGGCAAAACTAAGGAGGAGAATCACGCGTGGGACGAAGGGAAATCTGTGTTCAACAAGGAAGTGGATTTCCTTCGACCCTACCTCCACCTACTGTCTCCATCCTTGATTGAACTCTTAAGGTTTTGTGAAACAACTCGTGTTCGCAATACTTTTCTCACTCGTGAATTTGTTTTGTTGGAGAAACATATCACAGAGCTCCAAGGTATAAATCAAAGATTGATGACCCTCTTGGAATCAAAAGACAAAACAGCTCCACCACCATCACCTCCAAAGGAAGACAACTAAGCATGGGTATGTGCAATCCCCTTGGCTTATGCCAAGCTTGGGGGAGTTGCCCCGGTATCGTATCACCATCATATCTTTTGCCTTTACCTTTTCTTAGTTCGTTCCTTTTTGGTTTTATCTTTCTCTAGTAGAATAAAGTTCTTAGTGTTTTAGGCTTGAGTTTTGCTTTGTGTCACCCCCGATGTATTTGAGCTCGTGAGCCATATAATAAAGAGTGTCTTAGTTAAGGGCCTTGCTTCATGCCATGATCAAGAGAATGAGAAAAGAACAAAAGCATGAAAGATCATGTAATGATCTTATGGGAAGTGATGGCTTCACATATAAAAAGAATGTTGATTGAAACTTGTTGAGGGTAGACAAACGTAGACCTTGGTCATTGTTGCAATTAATAGGAAGTGATAAAGAAGGAGAGGTTCACATATAAATATATCATATTTAACACCATCTATGATTGTGAACACTCACTAAACTATTACATGCTTAGAAGTAGATGTTGGACAAGGAAGACAACATAATGAATTGTGTTTGCTTGGTTCCGAACAATGTTATATGACTAGAGATCCCTGAGCATGTGACGATTGCTTCCACCTCATATTAGCCAAAACTCCCGCACCAAGTAGAGATACAACTTGTGCATCCATTAACCTTCAACCCAGTTTTTCCATGAGAGTCCACCATACCTACCTATGGATTGAATAAGATCCCTCAAGTAAGTTGTGATCAGTGCAAGCAATAAAAAATACTCCCTAATATGTATGATCTATTAGTGTGTGGAAAATAAGTTTTGTACGAACCTATGATGAGGAAGACATAAAAGCGACAGACTGCATAATAAAGTTCTTTATCACAGGAGGCAATATAAATTGACGTTCCTTCACACTAAGAGGTCACACATCCAAACCTCAAAAGCGCATGACAACCTCTGTTTCCCTCTGCGAAGGGCCTATCTTGTACCTTTACTTTTTGCCCTTGAAAGAGTCATGGTGATATACACCAATTCCTTATTTCGCTTTTATGTTGGCTAACGTCATATGCTAGGGAAAGATCTATATTCATATGTCAGCTTGGAAGTAAGTATTCATGAATTATTATTGTTGACATTACCCTTGAGGTAAATAGTTGGGAGGCGAAACTATAAGCCCCTATCTTTCTCTGTGTTCGACTGAAACTTTGATCTCATGAGTACCACGTGAGTTGTAGCAATTGTAGAATACAAAAGGATGATTGAGTATGTGGATTTGCTTTACAAGCTCTTATTTGACTCTTTCCGATGTTATGATAAATTGCAATTGCTTCAATGACTAAAGGCTATTGGTTGTTAATTCTCAGTAAGGTTCTTGATCCTTACTTTACTTTGTGAAGGAATTATCACTTTAGCATGAGAGATAATATGATGATATTATTGTTCTGAATATGATCATGATGCCTGCATGTCCGTATATTGTTTTTCGACACCTCTCTCTATAAACATGTGGGCATATTTATTGATCTCGGCTTTCGCTTGAGGACAAGCGAGGTCTAAGCTTGGGGGAGTTGATACGTCCATTTTGCATCATGCTTTCATGTTGATATTTATCGCTTTATGGGATGTTATTACACTTCACAATACAATACTTATGCCTTTTCTCTCTTATTTTGCAAGGTTTACATGAAGAGGGAGAATGTCGGCAGCTGGGATTCTGGCCTGAAAAAGGAGCAAGTTTGAGATACCTATTCTGCGCAACTCCAAATGCCATGAAATTCAACGAGGATTTATTTTGGAATTTATAAAAAATACTGGGCCGAAGAAGTACCAGAGGGGAGCCAGCAGGAGGTCACAAGCCTGCTAGGCGCGGCCTCCCCCTAGCCGCGCCTAGGGGGCTTGTGGGCACCCAGTTGGCCCTCTGGCCCCCCTCTTTTGCTACAAGAAGGGTTTCGTTCCAGAAAAAATCAAGAGGAGGCTTTCGGGAGGATTCACCGCCGCCACGAGGCGGAACTTGAGCAGAACCAATCTAGAGCTCCGACAGGGTCGTCCTACCGGGGAAACTTCCCTCCCGGAGGGGGAAACGTCGCCATCGTCATCACCAACACTCCTCTCATCGGAGGGGACTCATCACCATCAATATCTTCATCAGCACCATCTCATATCCAAACCCTAGTTCATCACTTGTAACCAATCTCCGTCTCGCGCCTCCGATTGGTACTTGTAAGGTTGTTAGTAGTGTTAATTACTCTTTGTAGTTGATTATAGTTGGATTACTTGGTGGAAGATTATATGTTCAGATCTTTGATGCTACTCATTACGTCTCTGGTCATGAATATGATTATGCTTTGTGAGTAGTTACTTTTGTTCCTAAGGATATGGGATAAGTCATGCTATAAATAGTCATGTGAATTTGGTATTCGTTCGATATTTTGGTGTGTTGTATGTTGTCTCCCCTCTAGTGGTGTTATGTGAACGTCGACTACATAACACTTCACCATTATTTGGGCCTAGAGGAAGGCATTGGGAAGTAGTAAGTAGATGATGGGTTGCTAGAGTGACATAAGCTTAAACCCTAGTTTATGCGTTGCTTCGTAAGGTGCTGATTTGGATCCACTAGTTTAATGCTATGGTTAGACTTTGTCTTAATTCTTCTTTCGTAGTTGCGGATGCTTGCGAGAGGGGTTAATCATAAGTGGGATGCTTTTCCAAGTAAGGGCAGTACCCAAGCGCCGGTCCACCCACATATCAAACTATCAAAGTAGCGAACGTGAATCATATGAACATGATGAAAACTAGCTCACAGAATTTCCCATGTGTCCTCGAGAGCGTTTTACGTCCTATAAGACTTTGTCCAGGCTTGTCCCTTGCTACAAAAGGGATTGGGCCACTTTGCTGCACTGTAGTTACTTTTGTTACTTGCTACTTGCTGCGAATCATCTTGTCACACAACTACTTGTTACCGATAATTTCAGTGCTTGCAGAGATTACCTTGCTGAAAACCACTTATCAGATCCTTCTGCTTCTCGTTGGGTTTGACACTCTTTCTTATTGAAAGGACTACAATAGATCCCCTATGCTTGTGGGTCATCACTCTTCTTCGTCCACTAAAAAGATAATTTATGATAAAAAGTCGTGTAAAAATTTCAACCCGATAGAAGTTACGGATCTTCGGGAATTTAAGAAACGGTGAAGGGCTAGAAATGAGGAACACTAAACAGAAGATAAGAGAGAGGGAGATCCAATCTCGTAGGGTCTCCTGCCCCTCCGCCACCATGGAGGACATGGACCATAGGGATAACTCTCCTCCCATGTATAGGGGAGGCCAAGGAAGAAGAATAAGGAGGGGGGCTCTCTCCCCCTCTCTCCCGGTGGTGCCGGAGTGCCGTCGGGGCAAGGAGCGTGACGGCGATCTACATCAGCAATATTGTCGCCGTCAACACCAACTCTCTCCCCCTCTATGCAGCGATGTAACACCTCTTTTCCCGTTGTAACTCTCTAGTTAAACATGGTGCTCAACACTACATAATATTTCCCAATGATATGTGGTTATCCTGTGATGTTTGAGTAGATCCGTTTTGTCCTACGGGTCTATTGTGATATGATGTTATTGATATGGTGTTTTCCTAAGGTGCCTTCTGTGAGGTGCACATGCGAAGGATATACGCTGGAGGGTTTACAATATGTTCATGATTTGCTTATAGTGGATGGAGAGAGTGAGAGAAACTTACACCCGAGTAAGGGAGTTGTGCATGTATTGGGAGTAAAGAGGACTTGATGTTTAATGCTATGGTTGGGTTTACCTTAATGATTTCTAGTAGTTGCGGATTTTTGCTAGGGGACCAATCATAAGTGCATATAATCCAATTACAACAAGTGTGTTAGCGTATGCCTCTCCCTCATTGCACATGATAAGTATCTATCATGTTATATTCAATTGCCTATGGACAACCTTTTTCTTGCGTTGCACAAAAAGCTTTCGACTAAACAACCCCTAACTTTTATTTCCACACTCTCTATTTTCTTGCAAAACAAACCTAACTTTTATTTACTTGTTCTTTATTATCTTGCAAACCTATCTATTAGGCCTACTAAGTACTTCTAGTTTTATTCTTGTTTTAGGTAAAGCAAACGTCAAGTGTGCGTAGAGTTGTATTGGTGGTCGATAGAACTTGAGGGAATATTTGTTCTACCTTTTTCTCCTCGTTGGGTTCGACACTCTTATTTATCAAAAATGGCTACAAATGATCCCATATACTTGTGGGTTAACATTAATCACATGATAAAGGGAGCTAGTAGAATATTTTCCTTTGTTTTCTAGTTGCCAAATTAGAACATCGATATCGTGTGTGAAAATCATACTTTTGGCCACCTCCACTAACTGATACCATTGCAAATCCTTCATAAGGTAAGTTTCAACTGATGCCCATACCAAACCTCTCTAACACTTTCACTTTGTTCATTACAAATGGAGTAAATAGGCCAGAATTACACAGCAAGAGGAGAAGTTCCAAACTAGGTTTCTTCCCAGAACTTGACACTACTCCCTAACCCAATTTTCCATTTGTAACCAATTTAATGAGTTTGGATAATGGATTTGATCCCTTTACATAACCTAGAGGTCTTGGGGTGACGTTAGGGGCAAAAATATTCGGTCTCCCAGCCATGTACTTTTGATCTATGATCATTTTCCAGGGTTTACCTTCCCATTCACAGTACCTTTTCACCCAAGACTCCAACAAACAGAGATTGATGTCTTGAAGGTTGGGGATGCCCAAAACTCCAAACTCCTTTTTCATGTAAACTAGTCTCCAATTAGCTAGGTGAAGCTTCATGTGACCCTGAAAATAATTCCAAATGCAGTTGGCCATCTAAGAGTTAATCATTTCTATGGCCTATTTAGGAAATTTAAAGAAGAATAGCAGGTAGATGGGAATACTCGCTAGGCATGCTTGGATTAAGATTAGCCTGCCTCTATAACACATGAGCTTCCCTCTCCAGCCAACAATCCTTTTCATGATCTTATTTATCAGAGATTGGATTTCCTCTCTCCTTAGCTTGTCATGGCGGAGGGGAATCCCTAGGTATTTAATTGGGAATTCCTCTCCTTTACAATCTAAGGCAGATAGGAATTGATTGAACTTTGCTTCCATAATATTAATGGGAATGGGTTAACTTTTAGAGTAGTTATATCATGCCACAAACTTGCTCAAAACAGGTGAAAACGGTCTTAAGATTGGTGGCATGAGAGAGGTCGTTATCTAAGAAGAGGAGAGTGTCATCTGCATATTGCAGGCAAATGGTCCCCCCTAGGCACACCTGAGTGCACAACCCAACAATCAACTCATGAGTTGCTACTTTGGCCAACATTTTAGTTAGACATATACTACTAGCTTGAAGATAAGTGGGGAAATAGGATCCCCTTGCCTAAGCCCTTTGCGAGAAAGGAAAAAATCACTCTCTACATTATTCAACTTGACTCCCATGGAGCAATTGTGAGTAGTTTGATGTACCAGGTGATCCATTTTTCTCCAAAACCTCTTTTTAAGAAGATATAAAAGGAAGTTAAGGTCAACTTTGTCAAAAGCTTTCTCATAGTCTAGCTTCAACACAAGCCCGTGTTTTTTCCGAGAGTGGACTATATGCACCACTTCATGGGCAGTGACTACACTCTCTAAAATATATCTACCTTTAAGAAAGGCGGATTGATTACTAGCTATTAATCTCCAGCGGATCTTAGATACTCTATTAGTGAGGACCTTGGAGAAGATTTTAAAGCTATAATTAATTAAGCTAATAGGGCTAAATTATTTCATGGAAGTAGCATCAGGTTCTTTAGGGATCAAAGTGAGCATAGAAAAGTTTAATCTATGAATGTCTAGGGCACCATTATGTAATTCATTGAACAGCACCAAGAACTCAACTTTAATCTAGTCCCAAAATTGATGATGGAAGAAGAAAGAAATCCCATATGGCCCTGGGGCACCATCTCGGAATGACTCAAAGACTCCTTTCTTGAGCTCATCCTCAGTAAAAGGAGTTTCAAGTGCCTCATTTTCAGCTTGGATGACTTTCTCCTTAGGAGAGAAGAAATTGGGACTAATTTTGAAGCCACTACTATCTTCTTTTTTAAACAAATCCTTGTAGAATTAACTAGCACCATTAAGCATGTCTTTAATGTCAGACACATGGCCACTGGGCCATCTAGTGAGTGAATGAGGGTTTTCCTTCTCCTTGTGATTAGCCATTGCATGAAAGTAAGAAGTGTTCCTACCCCCCTCGGTAATTTCCTTATCTCTATATATTTGCTTAGCTTTTGTCTCTTCCTGGAGCCAGATTTTTTGCAACACAGAATGGATGAATTTCATCCTGGAAAATTCCACCTCAAACAGATCAAAGGACTCAGACTTAATGTCTGGTGAATCAAACTCTTCGTGGAGGATTATCTTATATCTTCTGAGGTTAGCCTCCTCATTAGATCTCCACCCCTTTGTGATTCTCCTAAGGCACCTAATCTTAATCTCCCAGTTAATTATGGCAGATGTGGCTTTATTTGGTTCTGACTACATCTTATGGACTAGATCGGAGAAATCATCCCTAAGTAGCCACCATTTTTCCATCTTAAAACTACCTTTCCTGGGTTGGACCTCCAGTCCAGAATCCCATAGAAGGGGGTGTGGTCACACCCACATTTAGGGAGAGTTCTACAAGAAGCTACTGGGAAAAGCTTGTCCATGTGTGTGTTATAGAAAAGTCTGTCAATAGTAGACATGATGAGATCAACTTGGTTATTAGCCCAAGTGAATTTCCTACTAGAAAGTTTAATTTCTAAGAGGCCCGAGATCTCTATTCAGGCATTAAAGTTATCACTCCATTTATGGTTGATAACCCCATTGCTCTTCTCTTTAGCATTTCTAACCAAATTAAAGTCCCCTCCTATAAGAGTAGGTGTAACAATGTGTACAAACAAAGAATGAAGTTACGAAATAAAGCTCCCCTTTCCTTCCTCATAGGGGGAGCCATATACAGTAATGACCCTAAATATGTTACAATTCCATTTTTGTCTCAACACACAACTAACAGATAATTCTAGGTGGGACCAAGAAATGACCTCAAAAAAATCTTGGTCCACCCCAACAGGATGCCTCCAACAGTGCCTTTAGATGTCAGGTGGTGCCAATAAAAATCTCTAACTCCAACCAATGACCTTAGGTAAGAGGGGGAGAACTCCTCTTTCTTAGTTTCCTGAAATCCTAGTATGGTGGCATGGGTCCTATTAATGGTGTCTATGATAAGAGGTTTTCTCCCTGCAGCTTGGATGCCTCTAACATTCCAAAATAGAGCATTCATTTGATTAGTTCTCTTCTAGGGTGCTTGCCCCGTCTATTCTTACAGACCAGGGACCAAATACCATCATTAGGTGTAGAGGGAGGATCAATAATTCTGGTGTTAGTAGCTACTATATTTTCTTGTCCAACATTATTATGACCTTTAGTCATGTGTGGAGCTTTATATTTAGACTTAGCAGAGGGACTAGTACATCGATCTAGCCCTCTACCCTTTTGAGGATGGGTCACCCCGGCTAAAATCCAAAAGAGACATTCGCCTCACACGAACGTTTCTTTTGCTATGGAGACGGGAAACTAGCGAACAAAAGGTCCTCTCCTACGTTCGTTGTAGCGGGTTCTCAGCGCGACCCCACCTCGCCCAGAAACACCTTAACGGACGTCGGTAAACAAATTTCATCTTGAACCTAGATGTTTCTACATGACAATTTGTTGTGCTCAACTAAAATAATAAAAGAAAATTTACATAAATTAAGCTGCTACCTCTCTAGATAGAGAATACCATGAACAAAAAACACATAAATTTATAGAATGTCATGCTATGAAAAAATGTCAAAAGTCGCACGCTACTTTATAAAATTGTCACCCTCTAGGTATCAAAAGTTTTATGTGGATAAGCCCCAATAAAAATTGTCATCCCATTAAGAATAAAAATGGCATCCTCTCAATGATAAAATGCCACCCCCTCTCAATAATAAAAATTCCATCCCATTGTTAATAAATTTCCATTCTATTATTAACAAAACTGACATCCTATTATTAATAAAATGCCATGTGCTTAGTAATAAAAATTGGCATGACATTAAAAATAGAAATGCCATCCTCTCGACATTTAGAATGTCATCCTCTCAAATAATAAAAATGCATCCTATTATTAATAAATATGCCATGCCATTGAAAAGATGGCACCCTCTCAATAATAAATTTCCATCCTGTTATTAATAAAAAATATCATATTATTAATTATAAAATTGACATGTACAAAAGCAAACTTGACTTGTGAACATTAAAAAATGTTTAATTTGCCATGTGACATACTTTAATTTTTATTTATTAAAACTACCATGTTAAATTTTTTTTAAATGCCATGTGCCTGTGCAAAAAAGAACATAATTTGCCATCTTATAAAAAAAAGGAGAAAGAATAATGTGGCGTGCGAGTACTGCTATGATTAGTACAACATTCACTAGCTTTTGTATTCACGGCGAACAAGTTAATAAATCTGATGTGTCTCTTGTCCGTGGGCGAAGACTCGTGCCATAAATCATATACACTTATTTTCATACTAATGTAACGTAAAATTCATCATCACACATAGATAAAATGAGCTACATTCGAATGAAAATTACCCTACTTGTACTCCTCGTCGGAGATGTAGATGACCACCATGCTGAACGGACCAGCGTCGTTGTCATTTGCACCAAGGTGCAACTCCGGCTTCCCTTCGTCGTCGTCTTCCTTGAGTTTCACAAAGAGCCACTCCCGTCTTACGTTGGTGAGGTGGATACTGAGGCGGTTTGATCACCTTCGCTTGAATTGTATTGAGTTGAGGACGGTTTCCTTTGCCCCCGCGGCTTGGGAATGTTGGAACTAATCCTCCGTCTCCTTCATGTTAAAGCTATCAGGCTCGACCTCCATGTTCGGTGCCTCCTCCATGCCCTCCTCCTCGTCCTCTAGCACCTCCTCCTTCCATGGCACTGCCTACTCCTCCGGCATCTCCTCCTTCACTGCAATTTAGGCGGCATGTCGTGCCTCCTCAACAGCGCACATATCAGCGGTGATCTTTGTACGGCACTCGAGCGTGAACAGTTTGTAGTAACTTATCATTTGTTGGACTATGGCGGACTGCGAGATTAGAGTGAAAGAGGAAGAGAAGGGGGAGCGATACATAGCCGATTTTGGTCCCTCGAATGGCGCGTTGGAGTGCCGAAATGAATGCATCCTTCTCAAATCAGAGGAGGAACCCGACTCCGAGTTTACACGTGGATCTCGTATGTTTGTCCCAAGTATCAAATGTCTCACATATGAATTCGATATTAGGGATGCCGTCCAACCCGGACATTTGTGCTGGATGAGGGAGGGGGCAATTATATGAACACCAGTGAGACGTTTGATGAGAGGGGTGTTTGAGAGGTCTGGTTATAGATGCTCTAAACCTTTTCTCCTGTCACAATACATTTACTCTACTCATAGGATCACGAATGAATAAAGGTAGAATGCGTAAGATGTTGATGCTAGTATAAAATACTTCCTTCGTTTTTAAATATAAGTCTTTTTAGAGGTCTCACTAGAGAGAACTAGAATGTATATAGACATAGTTTAAAATGTAGATTCACTCATTTTGTTTCGTATGTAGTCCCTTATGAAATTTTCAGATCGACTTATATTTAGGAAGGAGGGAGTATATGATTGGATTCACAATTGCAATCTCAAGAAAAAAAGTATCCATCTGGCTCGGTATCCAACTTTAGCTACCTTCACTAGTCAGGCATAGATGGACACCTGTTAGTATGAGATTCCATTGCACGTGAGATCACGAGGAGAAAGACTGCCTAATTACTTACTCTGCCATTGCATCCCCGCCTATAAATAGGAGCCTCGTCTTCCATTCTCATGTCAAGCAGCCACACTCCCACCACCCATCTAATAACAAGCTAGCTAGCTTGCTCTTGATCGACCGAGATTAACAAGCAAGCAATGGCTTCCAGCAGCGCCGCGCTTAAGATGGCCGCCATGTGCGTTCTGGTCCTGTTCGCCGGGCATCTGCTGATGGCCGCCCCGGCGTCGGCCGCGGTGCCAGCGCCCGTCTGCGTCCCCGGCAACTGCCCCGTCTGCGTGGAGGGGGCCTGCCGCTTCTGCGTCCCCGGCTGCTCCCAGTGCGTCATCTGCGTCCAGCTCTGCATCTGCGACTGCAACCTGGAGACCTTCGAGTGCAACGGCGTCTGCTACAACAACTGCATGCTGAGGACGCCGCTGCACTAGGACGGCGTACGTACGTACGTATACGTACGTGATGAGCGTGCATGCCTGCGTGCCATCGATTCGTTCGTATGATTTGATGTTCCACGTACCCGTTGATGTTTCTCCTTCTTGTCATCGTCGTCGTTGCTTTTCGTTCCGCTTCTCAAGCGGCTGGCTTCGAATAAGGGACAGATCGATCCCGGCCATGCATATGCATGCGAGTACTACTTATATTTGTCATGTTGTTGTCATTACGTCGTCAAACAGTTAAGGCTGGCCATAGCGGGGTAACATAGCTATTTCCATCGTCACAATTTATAAGGCATGCACGTGTACCTAGGTCGTCAATTTGATTTATATAAAATATATTGTTTAACATAAAATTATATCATTAAAAAATAGAACATATAAAGTTTCTAATGATATATTTTTTGTAATATATGTCTCTCCTTAAGTTGGTCAAATTGACGACCTAGATACACGTGCCGGACTTATAAACTGAAACGGAGGGAGTAGTATCATAGTCTTGAGACTAACAAACATGCTGATGTGGCAAGTAATTAAAGAAAAGAGAGAGGGGGTTATAGTAACATACTAGTAGATGCCGTATCATGTTAAATGTTATGCTACTATGTGTCATGCATGTCAATAAATGAGATCACCTATGATACTCCCTTCATCTCAGTTTATAAGTCCGGCACGTGTATCTAGGTTGTCAATTTGATCAACTTAATGATAAACATATATTACAAAAAATATATCATTAAAAACTTCAGATGTTTTACTTTTTAATTATATAATTTTTATATTAAACAATAAATTTTATATAAGTCAAATTGACAACATAGGTACACGTGCGTGCCTTGTAAACTATGACGGAGGTAGTACTAGTTTATGATACAATGCACTATGAAAGTAGTATCATACAATAGTAACATATGCATGATACTACGGCCCTGCTTCTTTAAAAAGTCCTAGAACTTTTTTTAGTCCCAACTAAAAAGTCTCTAGTCCCAACCCGTTTCTTTTCAAGGACTAAACATGGACTAAAGGTCATTAAATGACATGCAAAAAGACCATGTTACCCCTAGTAATGTACTATAAGTTATTAAATGACATGCTAAAAGTAAGGGCACTGTTGAAAAAAGTGCCAAAAAAAGTCTCAAAAAGTCCCTCTCATAGGGACTTCTTCCTTTAGTCCCAAATACTCCCTTTAAGTCCCTAAAAGTCCCTCATGTTTCTTTCACATGGGACTAAAAGGAACTTTTTTTAGTTCCTACACCAAAAAGTCCCTAGAAAGAAACACTCCCTACTATATGTTACTCCCCACTATGAGCAGCCTAATACTAATATTATCTTTGGGTTATCATGCATGCCAATTGGTGTACGGTTATTTTTTTTTCTTTGAGCTCTTTTATGGTACCCTCTAGAGAATATGAACCATCCATCTGCGAAATCCAACGGCCATGACCTATCTATACTGCTACAATCAGGCCAACAATATGACGAGCAGTATTGGTAGGACCGGTCGTTCTCGACTACCAGTATACATGTTTATATTGGAACTTGTACGATTCAGCCTGGCCCGACCCACCTGACTACCTTGCCCGTTGTTCTCGTCGATTAACGCTGGTGGAGTTCCGGCAGTCAGCACCGTGCCTCATCTTCCTTCTCTCATCAAGCCTGAGTCTCTCGGTTTTTTTAAAGCAAAGCATGAGTCTCTCGTTGCTTCCATGCATGGATCTGGGGCTCGACATCATGGCGTAGGCCTCAGCCCGGATCGTGCTTTTCTCTTATACCGGTTCGACAGCCATGAGGGGTTGGCGAAACCACTTGGCGCCGTTGTCCGTCAGCGTGGATGCTTGCTGTGTGCATAAGTTCATCTTCCCGGCCATGGATCCCAGACATGATGGAGGAGGGTGTCGACTGAGCCGTGGCTGCCATGCCTTGGTTCCATGCAAGTATGTGATGGGCTTGGGCATCGCAGAGGGTCAAAAGGGGACGTAACGACAGGGGTAGACGAGCATGCAGCAGGTGGAAGCAAGGTCAGCTTGTTTCTCTTTTGAGGGATGGAAGCAAATTCAGCCAGAGCATGACGGCGATGGGAGCATGCCGGTGGTATTGATTCCCACCTATTACTACGAGGGGATTTGGTTATACTGGTCCCCTGACCCCAAGCAGTATAGGGTACCGTAAAATAGCTATTTTTCTTTAGTACAATCGTAGATGCTCACGCATACTTTCATTCTTATGAACACACACGCACATTCTAAAATACCGAGCCTAAAGATGTGGCAGGTACAACATATATACTTTCTTTTAGATGTACAACACCATTTATACTTCCTCCACACAAGAGAAAATTTTAGTTCTATATGCTTGGTTCTCAAACCACTTAATGTACCGGAGTGGCTATTTCCGGTCGACTTGAAAATATTTATTTGTTCGTTGACATTTGTATTAGATAGTTGTTGTCGACTAACAAATGAGTCGCCTAAACTCTAAAAAACACATACTCTTTTACAAATATATTTAGTATTAATAATTATGGAAAATAGCACATATTGATGTGGTAGAAACGAAAAAAATCCTAATTGCTCCTCAGCCAGAAATCCTGCCCAATCTTGAAACGCCTCCAAAAGTCTTTAAATGTCGCACAAGAAACTAATTAATGTCACTCCATTGATACATGGACTCAAACCCTAGGAGAAAGCAGACCACAAGAACACATGAACTCGCAAGGTTTAGGCCTCGTTTATTTGGGCTTTTGTTTCTACTCTTGCAGTTTTTTCACTTTTTTCCAAAAAAAACATAGAAGCTTCTAAATAGACGATTTTGGAGCTTTTATGGCTTATGTCAAATCAATATAACAATATTTGATTTCAAAAATCATAAAGTGGGACGAAAGCCTTTTTCGATAAAACCATAAACTTCGAAAGCACCTATTTAGAAGCATTTATGGCTTTTTGGTCAAAGTGGAGAAGCTGCAAAAGTAGACACAAAATCCCCCAAAAAATAGGGCATTAGTCTACTGGACCCATGAGGAAACACCATCATGGGAACTGAACAATGATAAGACTTGTACCACCTCAAAGGGTAAGACCTGAAAGGGCCTATACGTACACAATAGTTTTTTTAAACGGGAACAAAGGCTTTGCCTCATCCATTAATTAAGAATAAGAGAGTTGTTCGGTTAATTTATAGAAAACTGGACAAAGACAGTTACATGCTTAGCCACAAACGGCAACCAAGCCACAATCCCATCACTCTACCCCTACAACCTGCTTGCACATGATAATCAACTTCGCAGGTGAGTTTTCACACGCTGGTGATAACTTGAAGAACAAACATCGACATAGGTCATGGACATGAACACAACCATGATGACATGTCAAAACACCGATAGCCATCCATCAAGCCACTGCACACCACCATTATGATGCCACTGTTTGGATACAAAAACATGAATAAAGGAGAAAGAAACGAAAATGACGTTCTTCAATTGACATGTGGTCTTCATTTCAAGGCGGATGTATATTGGGGGTGAGTTGTTTGGAAACGTACCCCCCCCCCCCTCCTCCCTCCCACACATAGACACCCACACACAGACACAGTAGGGCACTAGTAATCTCTGCTATCTTATAAACTGGAGTTGCTGGAGTGGATTTATCACCACAATTCCACTACAATCTCCTTCGTCCATCTCAATCGCACTCGATCACTCCAATTTGAAGAAGAAGAAGAAAATCATATCTTATAATAGTGCTACCATCTATGCCACGGTTATTCAAGTGTTCTTTGTTGCTTTGTTTGAGTTAAACGTGCATTGGTTGTTATATACTCCCTCCGTTCCTAAATATAAGACCTTTTAAAAAAAAATTAATATAGATCACACACGATTAATGTAGACGTATTTTAGAGTGTACGTTCACTCATTTTACTTCGTATGTAGTTCATATTGAAATCTGTAAATGTCTTATATTGGGAGTACTATTAATCTGGGACAACTGAGTCATTTTTGTGTTTCGCAGCAATGAAAGTCACTATGCTAGTCAATAATGTGATAGTGGGGCAACACCAATACCCCCATGTTGGCGATGGGGCACTGAACTGCTTGCTCTCAGTACAAACTTTACTCACTCTTGTTGTCAGCGTTCTTGTTCTCGGTTTAGCTTAATTTTCTGCTCCGGCGTTACCGTATTTGAAATATTGTCGTGCAGTCACGGACTGGATGCAGCCTCTTCAATTTCCTGGAAAGGAATTTGGTAAACGCGGCATCACTCGCTCTCCATTAGCTATGCACATTCCCTGTCACCGCCAGTAATCGATCGATCGGCCGACAGTTCAGTCAATTTCCCTCCGGTAACGAACAACAAGTCCTCCTACTTCTCCCTACCCACTGCCAAAATAATCATACTATCTACTCTAGAATCTCCAAGCAAGCACGAAAAGAAACAAGAAGAAAAAGAATGGACATATGTACAGTCAGCCTCAGGCTTCAGCTGCCGTTGGGCAGCTCCCGCTCTTCCCGGTGCGACGGGAGGCCGCGGCTCCTCAGGGTGCGCGTGCTCGACGTCGTCATCGCGTTCGACGCCGACGCCGACGCCGATGCCGACGCCGACGCATGCGACGTCGAGGGGGTCGTGCCCGACGACGACCCGTCGGAGTACTGCGAGGAGCTGCGCAGGCCGTGCGCCCTCCTCCGGTAGCGCGACCCGGGCGCCCCGGGCCGCGTCGGCTCCTCCAGCGTGCTCTGCTTCTTGGAGAGGATGATCACCACGCGCTTCATGTCCGGCCGCAGCCGCGGGTCCGCCTGCACGCACAGCAGCCCGATGCGGACGCACATGAGCACCTGCTCCGGCGCGGCCGTCGCCTTCACCGACGGGTCCAGCAGCTCCATGCTCCGCTCCTCCTTGTACAGCTTCCACGCCTGCATGCATGCATCCAGAATGCCACAATTTTTAGTCCTTCTAGCGGCAAAGCACCTGAGGTGAACCATGAATTAATGGGAAGCACATACGTACGTAATCGAGGAGGTTGTCGGCGCTGGAGCGGGGCGGCGGGATGAAGGAGGAGTTCTTGCGGCCGGAGAGGATCTCGAGGACGAGGACGCCGAAGCTGAAGACGTCGGCCTTGGCGGAGAGGTGGCCGTGCATGAGGTACTCGGGCGCCATGTAGCCGTTGGTGCCGGCGACGCGGGTCTGGACGTGCGAGCGGCCGTCGCCGGCCTCCGGGAAGAGGCGGGCCATGCCGAAGTCGGCGATCTTGGCCACCCACCGTTCGTCCAGGAGGATGTTGCTGGCCTTGATGTCGCGGTGGATGATGGGCGTGTGCGCGTCCTCGTGCAGGTACAGCAGCCCCCGCGCCACCCCCACCACCACCTCCAGCCGCCGCGGCCAAGTCAGCTCCGCGCGCACTGGCCTGTCGCCGTCGCTGCTGCTGCTGCCGCCGGCTGGACGTTGAAACAAAAACCGAACAACACTGGCATTAGAGCTGCGTACGTTGCAGAGCATGCCGAGATAAAAAATCGTAGGGTACTGAATCGGAGACGACGACAGCACACGTCAGCCCCCGCAGGCTAGCGTCGCCGTGTGCCGTCCGGCGCTCTACGGTGACGCATCGGATCGGACCAGACGACGGCGACGTGTCTGCGCCGCCGCGTGGACCGGGTCGGCAAGGGGGAACGAATCAAACGTAGGGGAGCAAGAAACGTGCACACGAACTGAATCCAACCCCGGGTGCAGTGCAGCAGGTCAGTTGTACACTGCACCCAGGGGCACCCACGTAAGACTGACATGAGGAAAACCAAGGCATTCAATGCCGGAAAGCAGCTAGTGGAAGACTTTGACTAGTAGGTCAAAAATGTTATCACGAGAAGTAGGGCATGTTGGCTGAATTTCGTATGTTGCTTTTTGACCAAGTAATTCGAGATCTGATGCTTGTTTAATAAAATTTTGGGATCAGATTTTGTTTCTATCGCCAGCCCCTTGATGACCGGTTGTTTTTCTGACCATAAGAATGCACGCTTTATCGTAAAAAAAAAATTAAGTCTCATGCATGGTGCACGCACCCATCCTTTCGCCATGCACCTTGACGGCAGGGTTGCATAAACTACTGCGAGCAACTGTGATGGTAAGGATGCACTACACTGACGTGGTCTTTTTTCCTACCGCTAGCGACCTTGGCAGTAGGTTACTATACCCTATCGCCATGAGATCCGACGATCGAAAAATAGTCAGATCCCATTTTTTTTGCAAATGAAGATCAAATCTCAATTTACTTCACAAAAAGGTTAAAACACGAAATTTTGCTGGGACTGGTCAATGTTATTATACCCTATAATCGTCATGGGGGCCGACGGTAGAAAAATGATCCGATCCTAATTTTATTACAAACGAGGATCAAATCTCGATTTACTTCATTAAAAGGGCAAGATGCGAATTTTTGCCGGGCATGGTCAGTGTGGTGAAAGCAAAAGAATAGGGTTAGAGCATCTCTAGCCGGGCCTCCAACAGGCCCATCTCAAGCCAGTTTTTGTCGCCGACGGAGAAAAACGCCGCAGACGCGCCTCATGAGCCCATTTTTCATCGATTAGGGTTAAAATTGACCTCGACGGTCTCAGATCGAACCCAACACGCCGGGAGGGGGGGCGCTCGGGAGCGCCGACACTATTATTTCCATGCAACGGGCCCACTGTCGGCCTCTCACTCCCTCTCTCCCCTCTCTTACATGCAGCAAGCCGACCAACATGCATGCCTCTCCTCCGTTTCATCTCTTTTTTCCTTGCATCTCTCTTGTCTTGTAGTGTTGGATGAAAACATAGCTGAAAAACATTTTCCCCGGTGCCAAATTTTTTACAGTCATGACGTCAACCGACTGAAAAAGTGGCTCTGCTCTTAGTCTTCACGTAGAGATCGACTGCGATGTCCATCATGCATCGCCACAGGGGGCACAGAAGAATTGCACACGTCTATTCCTTTTCCTGGTGTATGTAAGAACCGCGTGTGCAGGAATTTCCGCGTTAGCCAAAGCAGAAGGAAGTGGTGTCAAAAGTGAACTCTATGCATCGAGACACCTGGGAAGAAAAGCAACCGATCGTAGAGGAATAATCGATTGGTCACTGATTCTTTTCGTCCGATCAAACTGTCTCTTTCAGGGACCCTCGGTTGGGTGCGCGCCCCCAACGAATTTTGACGGGAAGCGTACGTACGGCCCCGTAAGTTAAAAAGCGCAAACTACTCTTATATACTGAGCAAGTAGCACCATGTGATAAAAAATTGACATGTGATGCATGCCAGCATATGCGTGATTGTCGTGCCGTGTCGCCGGAAAATTGGAGGCGGCACCGTTTCTAGTACTGTCGCTTCTAGAAGAGCACGAATGAATGCACAATAAATAACACTCTCTTCGTTTCATAATATACAAGCGTTTCTAAAACTACACTAGTCTCATTTAAATTATGAGATGGAGTGAGTAACATGCAAGTAATCCGTTTCAACAAGAAAATACTACTCGCTCTATCCTGAATTACTTGTCCTAAAAATTGAATGGAGCTGAATATATTCAGAACTAAAAATATATTTAGATACATCAATGTTCATAACAAGTAATTCCGGATGGATAGAGTAACACGCAAGTAAAGAGAGAGACCCCCGCAGCGTAGCAACGGGATAACTAGTCAGGGCAAAAACCTATCAATCCGCGTTAACAGATTTCTCGCCGCCTTCTCAAAGCTATACCGGCAAGGCAACAACAAAATGGGCATCGCGAGCGCGAATTTGTCAAACAAATCCTGCTGACTGAGCTCCACGCGGTCGACCATTGATGCATTGGAATTTTTCAAAAGGGCGCAATCTGCTTTTGCCGTTTATGGCCTGGACCAGTAGTCGGGGTCTCGGGATCACAACACGCTTGTCATTGGAAATTTTTGTTCGTGCTTCCTAAAGGGGTAACAACGACAACAGCAGAGCGTTATTTGTCACGCCAACGTCATGGATGACCAACGAGCTGTAATAAACCTATAAGTCATGCATCTAGAATTCTAAATCCAAGTTGGCAATGGCAACCTGATACCCAACACAGATGTCAGGTTGCCAACCAAAGCACGGCGCAGTCTCCTACAGAGCCCAACTCAATCATGGAAGGATATGGATGTGGCTACCATCCTATTAGAAAGACCAAAAAGGATTAATTAAAAAACAAAAAGACAAAAAAATGTCTGCACTCGCTGAGTGCCTCTGCGATTTGGACTATCTATCTAGATGCAGCATTTCTTTAGTGTATTTTTGTAACTAGATAGATGCTTCCACTGTTGCACAGAGGTATTGTCATCATGATCCTGCTCCATCTTATACAGATTGATGTGAATGTGTATACGCTGGTGGTGCCACATTCCTCTCGTAAAAACTGTCTGCGCTCACCGATTAGGGTATCAGCATGCGTCTGCATTCAGCATTCTGAATGCCAAAAAAATTAGCGGGTGTCTACTGAGGGCATCATTTCTTTGACTTTGATCTTTAGATAGATCTGCATATGCTTGCAGTTGCAGAGAGGCGTCGTCAGAAATGACACCTTCACTGACGGGAGCAATGAACGGACATGTAGTACGTTCCTTGTCTCCCTACTCTGTGTGAACTCGCCGATGCAACTTTCCGGTGCATTAATTTTCCTACGAAATATCGCCACCAACCAAGAAATATCAAGCCGCTCTACCATGTGCATCTTCTGTGCAAGCGTGTTTGATTTCATCTTCCGATCGCGCAGGGCTGGGATCCGCGTTTCAAATGCGCAAATTGGAGAATTCACTCACGAATCAACCAAACCGATTAAAATCAAAAACACGGGAGGGAATGGCGGGGGCTCACAGCGCGGCGGGGCGGCGGCGGAGAAGAGGATCTTGTCGAGGCTCTCGTTGGGGACGTACTCGTAGACGAGCAGCTTCTCGTCGGCGCCGTGGGCGCAGTAGCCGAGCAGGTTGACGACGTTGCGGTGCTGGACGCGGGACAGCAGGTTGGCCTCGTTCTTGAACTCCCGCGCGCCCTGCCTGGACCCGGCGCCGAGCCGCTTGACGGCCACCTCCCGGCCGTCGGGGACCGGGAGCCTGCCCCGGTACACGGGCCCGAAGCCGCCCTGCCCGAGCTTCTGCTTCTCCGAGAAGTTGCGCGTGGCCGCCGCCAGCGTCTCGTACCGGAACGCGCGCTGCTCCCGCGCCGCGATGGCCTCCAGGTCCTCCTCCTCCCGCCGCGCCGACGCCGCCGACTCGCGGCGGGACGAGCCGAAGGGATGCCTGATCCGCTCCAGCAGGTCCCGCGGCTTCATCGGCGAGGAGGGGAGCGCACGCGGTGGGCGCGTCTGTGCGCGCGCCGGCGAGGGAGGAAGCTCAGAAGTTGGGTGGGTGGTGTGGTGACTGGTGAGGCCGACGCGCGCGCGTCGTGTGTGCCTTCGGGGTTGGGGTGGTGTGTGGAGGTGGACGAGGGGAGAGCCAAGGTGTTTGAGAGCCGTCGCTGCCGCGGGAGAGCCAAGAAAGTTCAGGCGACTGCGCGTTGACGAACGGGGAGCGCGGTGGTGTGTCCGTCCGGGCTGCCGGTGCCGTGACCGTGCATTTGGCGACGAGGGTTTGGATCAGGGGGAGGACGGTAAGAACTAAGAAGGATGTACTGTGGTGCAACAGATTTGACCTTGGTGGCCGCGGGCAGCAGGGCTGTGCTGTGGCGTAGCACCGGATCGGTGACAATCTAACTTCACTGTGCTCAGAGGCGACAAGCGAGGTGACGCCCCTTCCTTCTTGGTGACTTCGCTCGGCTCCGGCACCGGGAAACTGCGGGGAAACGGCGGGCGGCAAGATTGACCCACGTTTCCCTCGGCGCATTTTTGTTTGTTTTTCGGAGGCAGTGGATACGGGGAAGCGATGGCAATGCACTGGCGACGTCTCCCGTGTGACTCTGTTTTCATTATGCGTATACTGATCAGCTGACCGGTGGAGGCCTGCATCGTTATTTAAACCATGCAACTGAAGTTGCAGAAAATGCACTGACGAATAAATTAATGCAACTCGACTACGTACTACTACGACGGCAAACAAAAGAAGCCTCGCAATCGTGTGTGCTCGAGACGGATCTGGCCACAGGTTTCGGATCCGATCGACGTCAGCGTCAGCCTGAGAGACGGTTCATCTTCAGTACTATCAATCAGCCCAGCCGGGGTGGATGTTGACGACGCAGCGGAGCGGAGAGCCGGAGACGTGTCCATCAGCCAGTTGAGCAGGAGCTGCAGGACGCGCCGGTGCAAAGAAGAGTCAAGAGGTGTGCATGGAAGACTTTGACCTCTCACCCGGAGGTCGTCGGCCACAGTGACGGGGTGCCGTTATCCTATGCTATGATCCTATCGCCTCGAGGTCCGGGAACTGTTCCGGCTTCGTATTCTTCTGTCCGCCTCCACGAGCGTCGTGGTTAGTATTTCCGTTCCTTCAGGTCCCACGGTTGCTCCGTATACGGTACCGGAAAGAAGAAGAGTCAACACGCATGCGAGGTTCTTGTCGTTCGTCTTCTTTGACTCCCAGTATTATGATGATTACGTGCGTGAGGACGTACTTAAACTGGCCTGACCGTATTCGGTCATCTTGACCGTCTTCTGTAATTTTCACAGGTGAAAATTTTGCCCTGGATGTTGGCGAATTGCTTGCGGATGATGTTGATTACAGATCAGCAACGTAACAACTCATAAACAAGAAGACCATGACAAGTCAGTTTAACTTAGATAAACTAGCAAAAGGGCCCGTGCGTTGCAACGGGAGAAAAAAAAATATCACACACTTTTAATCTTTTTATAATCATTTTGATTTATTAAAATAATAAGCTAACTAACTAATGTAGTCACTCCTATCCTATTTTATTGAGAAATCAAACTATTCATTGTTAATTCCACCATGATGAGAAATTGAACGGGACAAGCAAAGCAAAACAAAGAGGCTACGTGAATTGATCAATGGACTGTTATCTTATTTCACTCATGGGATAGAGAATGTGGGATCAAATGACAAACTGAAGGTGGTGTTTCATTCTCTGTCTCTACAACAATACAATCTTACATTCAATACATTCATTCATCAGCAAACAAATCTCCACAAAACAAAATTTCTTGCCGGTGCTTGGCACACGGTTGGAGGCATGGGGAGGGGATCTCACCAGATGATGAGTTCCTGCCGGAGGAGGGGATACGATGAGGGAAGCAAGGGTTAGGCGCCTCTATCTGGCCATAAGGAGTCGCCGTTGCCACGCCATAACCTCGGAGTTCCCTGTGTGAGCCATGGAGGCCAGCCTCCACCTGCAAGTACTTCGCTCCGCCGCGCCGCCGCCGTTCTGCATCGAGCAAACGCTTCATCCCCAGTCACTGTAGCTGTCGCGTTGATTTGATCCAGAAGCTGTGCTCGAGCGGGCAGAGGTACAACCGCGGAGGCGGGTGGATTGAGATCGACAACAGTGATGGTTGAGGTCGGCCGCGGCGGCGAGTGGTGTGGCAGCGGCCTGGGCACACGCCAGGGTGGACCAGGGTCGACGCGATGCGCTCGAGCGCCGCAACGTGGGCAGTGAGCGGGGATAGGTACGGCCGCGGAGGCGGGTGGGTTGAGATCGGCAGCGGTGGCGGTTGAGGTCGGCCGCGGCGGTGAGTGGTGTGGCGGCGGCCTGGGCACATGCCAGGGTGGCCCAGGGTCGACGGGAGGAGGCGATGCGTACGGGAATAATTTTTGCAGTGAATCGTTTTTTTCCTTTTGCGTTGCAGATAAATGATGGAGCGCGGGTTGAATAACAAAAAATACAGGGGCTTTTTTATAAAAATGTCGCGGTGGGTTTTCCGATGGAAGCAATAGCCTCTTTATTATTAGGTATAGATATCAAAAGGACCCTCATCTGCGCCGGCGGACCGGCCGAAAGTTTTGACCAGTCACATGCAAGCCGTTGGGTTGAACCATGTTAGACCGTCACATCTCCTTCTCTTTCTTTTCAACACGCGTCGGATCCATGCGGTGTCGTGGGTATAAGCCTGACAGTAGATGTATAGGGTACGAAAAGGACGGGCAGAGTCCTAGCTACGGCGAGGATATATGAGTTCAGGCCCCTCTGTGGTGGAGGTAATAGCCCTACGTCTCAGTGCTCAGGGAGCTTTGTTGTCGAGTGGAATAGGGAATACAATGAATTGCTAACCCCTTTACCAGTGGGGGAGGGTGGCTTATATAGAGTACGCTGCCCTCCACAACGGTTCCGATACAGGGGTGGAGTAGTGGCGATTGAATGTGTACGTTACAGGTAACGTACGCTCTTAATGCTAATAAATGCACCCGGAAACGTACGACCATTTCCCTCCAGGGGGGTTACGATGTACCGAGTGGTATGCAGTCGGTTGACTCGATATCCTCCGAATGCTAGTCACCGACTGGAGGACCGAAGGTATGTTACCGACTGGAAGATAGGGATTCCTTAATTCAGTCGGAGTTGACTAAGGGTCTTGTCCTTTGTGAGGGGTAGTCCCTGGGTAGGACCTATAGGGCAGGCCTATGACCCTACGCTAGGACTATAACCCCATCATTAGTCCCCGAATGGATTGAGGTTGGAACGACGAAGCGATGTTTGAAGTTGAATCCGACTGGAACAGATTCGGCTTGGGCGTTGCTTGCCTCGGTCCATTTCGACTTTTCTGATCGACGATCCGAGTGGAAGTACTCGCGAAACAGACTGTCGGGAGCCGAGTGTTTCGGCGACATCTTCTGACGCGACCGGTCAACTGACAGCGGTGGATTTTTCGGGATCCTCAAATTTCGGTTTTCGCGCGCTCAGCGGGGATGACGCCAGCGCGCTCGAGTAGCGCCTGACGCCTCGATTCTCGCGCCTTCAACCTCTCCACTAATATCGCCGCGGTGGGTCGGGGGGATAAGGTTTCGGGGCCACCTGCCAGCGACCCAGTCGGAACCCTATTTAAATCTCGGCGGCGAGGCTTCTCCGCTACGCTCGCCGAATCCCTTGCTCTCGCCTGCTCCGCCCTTCTCGCCACCTCCAGCGCTCCTATACTCCTCCCTTCTCCTTCCTCCCGAGGGCTCGCGGCCGCCGCCATGACCAAGGGCCAGACCAGCAAGATGGAGGCAAGGAAGAAGAAGGGGAAGACGGCGGCGCCTGCTCACCGGCGGCAGCGGCCGCTGCCGGCGGGATGGATCCAGGGCGACTTCCTCCCCTCCACGGTGACGGAGGGGGACCTGCTGCAGCTGGTGGAGAACGGGATGATCGTGCACAAGTCCTGGAGGCTGCCGGCGGAGAACGAGGCCGAGCCAGCGCCTCGGGAGGGGGAGCGCGTCTTGCTGCTCAGCCACGTCCACCGAGGTTTTTCTTTGCCCCCGCATCCTTTCTTCAAGGGCATCATGAATCACTTCGGGGCCCAACTTCACCATTTTCCTCCGAATGCCATCGCCCATCTTTCTGCCTTTATAGTTTTGTGCGAGTGTTTCATCGGCTACCCTCCCCATTGGGGTTTGTTCAAACACATCTTTTCCGTCAGATCCCAAACCATCAAATGACTTAGCCAGTCGGATGATAAGATGCATCTCCTCCAGCTCTGCGGGGGCTTAGGTTTCCAGAAAAAGAGTCGGAGTAGTTATCCTGCTCTTCAGTTAAGTGAGTCGGTTAGGAACTGGCAGTCGACGTGGTTCTACTGCCAGGATATCGCGTGTCCGAATGCGTCGACTGGGCTGCCTCTTTTTAATCTAGATCGGCCCGCCCCGCCTAAGCAGCTCGCGCTCTCGAAGGCGGAGAAGAACGACATCCAGCCCTTGGTTGAGGCACTCGTGGACGTCGTCAGGAGGGGGGTCACCGGCATAGACTTGCTGGAGGTCTTCCTTGGTCGGCGGATCCAGCCTCTGCAGGCTCGTGACCATGCCGTGTGGCATTACACGGGGCCCAAAGACTCCACTCGGACCAACGTGGTGGGCGTGACTGAGGAGAGGGTGACCTCGTGGGTGCTCCAAATCACGGGCCCCTGCGAGAATCCCAAAGGAGCTCGGCGAGTGAAGCCTTACATCGCGGATCATCCTCCACCGAATCAGGTGAGTGACACTTGTCGAGTGCACTAAACTGTCTTAATTCCTGTCGTTTGTCTATATCTCTGTGTGATGTATGATGTTACCGACTGAAATTTATGCAGGCGTGGACCAACTGGTTCTCCCCCGTCTCGAATGGGAATCCGGCGGAGGAAGAGGAGGAAGGCAGCCAGGAGGGTAGCGTGGAGAGCGCCGAGTACGTCTCCGACAGCGGGGATCGGAGGAGGGGACCAGCGAGGAAGAGGAAGAAGACGAGGAGCAGGACTCGCCACCTCCGCAACTAGAGCATCGGACCAAGCGCCGACACGAGCCCGCCGTCCCCTCGGCTCCTCCCGCGTCTTCGAGTGCTCCGCCTACTGCTCCGGTGGTCCCGAGTGTTCGAAGCACTAAGAGGACCAGGGATGCCGCCGCTGAGCCCGCGGGCCAGTCTTCTAAGGCGCCCAAGCCGAGTGGGCCTAAGCCTCGGAAGGCTCTGCCGCGAATGAGGGTTGCTGTCCCTGTCACCTCCACGTAAGTGTATCTAGCTTTCAATTCTTTCTGATATCCGAGTGAACTTCTGTTTACTGGCCGAATGGATTTCACTCGACAGGGTCACTACTTCTGCCACCTCTCCGGCGCGCCAAGGAGACGATCCCATGGACACAGACAACGTCGTTTCGTCCCAGCCAGGTGCGTTGTAGGGACGTCGAGTGTTTTATACCATCGCGTCTCGAATTATATCATAGGTCCTGCTTCTTTCTTTTTCTGAGACCTCGTGTCATTCGGCCTGTCAGGGGCGATTTGCCTGGACGAGGACGACCAGGGGAGAGCCGACCCAGCTGTGGAGCCTGTTCTTGAGGCTGCTCCTCCTGCTTCCGCTCTCGCTGCCGACGTGCTGCCGACTGAGGCGCTGCCACAGACTGAACCAGTGCTAGTGGATGAGGAGCCGACTGGGGCGGACCTTGGGATGCCTCAGGAACCTCCGACGATTCCAGGCTCGTCGAATGCTGAATTCAGCATCCAACGTCTTCCGGAGGAGCAGGTGGGAGCGGCCAAGGGGGCTATGGTGCAGGCGGAGCTGATGGTTGGAGAAGCCAAGAGGGCCTACGACTCCATTGCGGCCTTGTACCAGCGGAGCTTGGAGCTACGAGATGATATCGGAGTAAGTGGTCTAGTAAGTATTTACTTTTCTCCTGTAACCCACTGGGTGTTCTTGAATAGCAGCTGTCTTTTGCAATGGGTTCACTTTGATTGAACCCAGTGGGTGTAGTCCCCGAGACTTCTGTCGAGTGCTTGCACCGACAGTTGTCTTTATACATATTGTCTTTACTTTGGTTGTGTCTGTAAATAGTATGACCGAGTACGAGTAGTTGTTGAAGTCGGAGTGCATTTACCGTAAGAGTCCCCGAGAGTAAGTTGTACTCAGGTCGGGTAGTATTGGCCTCGTAGGCGTAAGTGATAACATGCATCTCAATAGGGCAGGCCTGCTTAAGCTGCATGCCAGTGGGGTCACTCTCAGTGAACCCCCTGGGTGTAGTCCCCGAGACCGCTGTCGACTGCTTGCGTCGGCAGGTGTCTAAAGAACTTAGACTTTTAACTGTTGAACTTTCTGATTGTCCCTTGGTGCTTGGTGGCAGAAAACTTGTGAAATGGGGACGGCCTATGAGGTGCTCAGAGCGGAGAGGAACCAGTTCGCTGGTGAGCTTGATGCGGCTATGCTCGCCCTGGCCGGCATGAAGGATGCTCTGGAGGGACGAGAGAAGTCCTTGGAGGAGGCTCGTGAAGCGAACAAGGTGTTGACTGAGGAAGTGGAAGAAATGAAGAAACAGAGGACTGCTCTCACGAATCAGATGGCCATCCTGAATAGACGATGTATAGCTCAGGAGAAGTATGTCAACGACTGGGTGGGCAGATGATGACGCGTCTGGCTGGTAAGTCGTATGTTATGCTGAGTGCTTGTACCGTGTGCGTTACACTCGGTGTTTATTGTATGCTTGCCCTTTTGTTGCAGATTTTTGCGTTGATGCTGAAGCTGAAGCAGCGGACGTGGAGCGGTCCATTCGCGACAACGTGCCACTCGGCGAGGACGCCAATCGGGATCTGCTCCGGGCGCATATTCGCGTAGGCAAAGTGGGTCCTTTCATCGGTCGACTGAGAGAGGTCGTCGGCCGAATTGACAAGGAACTTTGGCCAGAAGATGAGTCGCGGCAGGAGATGGAGAGCCTGATGGCGCGACTGGAGAAGATTCTGAACCGAGTGCAATCATGGAAGAAATCGGCAGCGCGTTGCGGTGCAGATGTTGCCCTGTCCTTGGTCCGAGTCCATTGGAAGGAGGTGCGGGAAGAGAAGCTGAAGACACTGAAGGTCACGAACACGAAGAAGCTTCGATTCGAAGACTTCATGGAGACGTTCCTTGAGAGTGCTACCCGCATCGCCGACGGAATCGACTTGGACACCTTCGTGGAGCCCTCCAGTCCTGGCACCGACCCAGCCGATGCGTAATAAAACTTTATCCTCAGTATGCCGAGTGTTTATCTGTAAGGTACTTTGGCCACTTCTGTTGGCCGTCACATTCTTAAATCGGCGCGGGTAAGCTTGATCCGCATCGAGTTAGCTATCTTTGCGAGAATTTTGGAATCCAAATCAAAGCGTTTACTCTTGTGTGTGAATGTTGTTTCGAGTGCGACGTTTAGTGCACACTCGGGGAAAGTGATTACTTAGGTGACTCTGGATCATAGCAAAGTCCCCGAGTGAGACGCTTAGCGTACACTCGGAGGAAGTTATGACTTAGGCGATTCTTGATCACAGCTAAGTCTCCGAATGCGACGCTTAGTGCACACTCGGAGAAAGTTATTACTTAGGTGATTCTTGATCACAGCTAAGTCCCCGAGTGCGACGTTTAGTGCACACTCGGAGAAAGTTAGGACTTAGGTGATTCTTGATCATAGCTAAGTCCCCGAGTGTGACGTTTAGTGCACACTCGGAGAAAGTTAGTACTTAGGTGATTCTTGATCACAGCTAAGTCCCCGAGTGCGAAGATTAGTGCACACTCAGAGAAAGTTAGTACTTAGGTGATTCTTGATCATAGCTAAGGCCCCAAGTGCGACGTTTAGTGCACACTCGGAGAAAGTTGGCACTTAGGTGATTCTTGATCACAGCTAAGTCCCCGAGTGCGACGTTTAGTGCACACTCGGAGAAAGTTGGCACTTAGGTGATTCTTGATCACAGCTAAGTCCCCGAGTGCGACGATTAGTGCACACTCGGAGAAAGTTAGTACTTAGGTGATTCTTGATCACAGCTAAGTCCCCGAGTGCGACGTTTAGTGCACACTCGGAGAAAGTTAGTACTTAGGTGATTCTTGATCACAGCTAAGTCCCCGAATGCGACGCTTAGTGCGCACTCGGAGAAAGTTAGTGATGGGGTCATAGTCCTAGGGTAGGGTCATAGGCCTGCCCTACATGTCCTACCCAAGGACTACCCCACACGAGGGACAGGACCTTAAGTATGCCCCGGCTGAATTAAGGTGCCCCCATCATCCATTCGGTAACCGGCCCAAAATCATCCAGTCGGAGACTAACATTCGGAGAGCACCGGGCCTACCGACTGGATACACTCGGTACGTCTTAACCTCTCTGGAGGGTAACTGCTGTACGTTTCCGGGTGCATTTACTAGCTTTTAGAGGTAACGTATGCATTCAATCGCCACTACTCCACCCCTGAATCAAAACCGTTGTGGAGGGCAGCGCACTCTATATAAGCCGCCATCCCCCACTGGTAAAGGGGTTAGCAAATCTTTGTACTCCATATCACACTCGGTAACAAGCTCCGAGAGCACTGAGACGTAGGGCTGTTACCTCCACCACAGAGGGGCCTAAACTCATACAACCCCGCCGTAGCTAGGACTCTGCCCATCTCATTCGTACCCTACACATCTACTGTCAGGCTTATACCCACGACAGTTGGCGCCCACCGTGGGGCAGGCGTCTAAGCGACTTCCAGCGAGTTTGCGACTACTTCCTTTCGTCATGTCGTCGGGTGGAGATTCAAGCATGGGTCGCCAGATCCTCTTCGGCGTTCTCTCCTTCACCATCGACGACTCGGCGTGGCTTCGGGAGGCGCCTCTCGACGTCGAGATGCTTCCCCGTCACGGGGCCACGCACTTCCGTGCTGGCGCTCGCGGCGTTCTCCTTCTCCAACAATCGACTCCATTATCAACGTGCACCTCCGTCATGCGCCGCAATAAGCGGTCCCGCAGTCCACGTCTCCAACGTTGGGTGCAACATGCCCGAGCGCGTCAGATCGCGTCCTCTCAGGTGGCAGTTCTGAAGTCTGTTGTGGTTGCCCCGCGTTCCCAGTGCTCGGGCTCGGTTCCGACTGAGCTCCCTTCCGAGTACGCGGGTCGTGGGCCTACAGCAGAAGTACACATGGCCAACTCCCACGAAGATCCCCATCAAGCCGACCGAGGCGAAATCGGCGGAGCATCCGGTGCGCGCCATCCGCCTCGTCGTTCTGCCAGTCGACAGACTCGGCAGAGCAACGTGGAGTTGTTCCGCACACCTCTCCTCAACTTGGCCGCGGCTGCCCAGATTGCCGATTCCCTTCAGCCGACTGATTCAGAGGCAGGAAGGGGAATCGAGCAAATCCGAGCTCTGTTGCGCACGGCGCAGCAGCAGAATTCGGCAGTCTCCCAGTCACACAATCGGATCCACAATAGTTCCGTCCATGCAAACACGCATCGATCGGTTCACAGCCTTGGATCTCATCAGTATCGCCACCGCTCGCGCACCCCTCCACGGGGTGGGCCCTATGGGTCCCGACATCATGATGATCGGTGTTCGGTCGGCGACACTTACGACCCAAGACCCGACGTGAGGGGGCGAATCGCTCAGCAAAGAGTCGACAGGGGTCGAGCCCACCGCGATGGTCGCGATATGGACCGTCCGAGTGGAAGCAGGACCATCGTGTCCGGCCCCGAGTGTTTTAGTCGAGCCATCCGCTCGGCTGACATCCCGCCCAACTTCCGATTGGCAGCGGGAATCGGTAAATTTACAGGGGAGTCCAAGCCCGAAACATGGCTAGACGACTACCGAGTGGCAGTCCAGATCGGAGGAGGAGACGACCATGTCGCTATGAAGAACCTCCCTCTGATGCTCGACGGCTCGGCTCGAGCTTGCCTGAACCAGTTGGCCCCCTCAAGCATTTACAGTTGGGCAGATCTAGCCCGAGTGTTCATCAGGACCTTCGAAGGGACGTGCAAACGCCCTGCAGGCCTTGTGGAGCTTCAACACTGTGTCCAGAAGCCGAATGAGCCCTTGCGCGACTTCATCTAGCGATGGACAACTCTCTACCACACGGTGGAGAACGTCACCGAGCATCAAGCCGTCCGCGCCTTTAAGGCAGGCGTGCGGTACAGAGAACTGTACTTGAAGTTTGGTCGAATGGGCGACATCTCCATGAGCAAGATGATGGAGATAGCGGCTCGCTACGCAAATGGCGAAGAAGAGGACCGCATCCGGAGCGGCAAACACAAGACAGTCGGCGATGCCGACGGAGGTAACACTCGGAAGCAGAAACAAAAGGTTCCGCCCACACCGCAAGCAGAAGCTGCAGCTGTAACTAGCGCCAAGTTCAAGGGCAAAGGGAAAGCGCAGTTTACCCCCAAGAAGAAGCCTTTCAACAATCCCATCCTGGACCAGCCTTGTCCAGTTCACACGAAGATGGACGAGGAAGGCAACCCCATATACGCGAAGCACACCACTCGGCAGTGCTGTCTCCTGATCCAGGGGTTCAGCGAAGGGCAGCCGAGTGAGAAGAATCCTGAACAAGATGAGGAGGATAAGGAGGATCCGTTCCCCCAAGTCCATGCAACCCTCATGATTTTTGCTGACATCGAAAGCAAGAGTCGACTGAAGCTAGTGAACAGAGAGGTCAACATGGTCGTTCCGACTGCTCCCAAGTTCCTTAGATGGTCTCAGACTGCGATCACCTTTGATCAGTTGGACCATCCAACGCATGTCCCCACTCCAGGAAGACAGGCTCTGGTCGTCGACCCGGTGGTGGAAGGAGTCCAACTGCGCAAAGTCCTCATGGACGGCGGTAGCGGACTAAACATCATGTACGCCGACACTCTCAAGGGAATGGGCATTCCGATGTCCCGACTCAGCGAGAGCAATATGCAGTTCCACGGAGTCGTCCCTGGACGGAAGGCCAAGTCACTCGGCCAGATCGCATTGGAAGTCATCTTCGGCTCTGACAAGAACTTTCGCAAGGAGAAGCTCACTTTTGAGGTGGTAGACTTCCAGAGCGCTTACCACGCAATTTTGGGCCGCCCGGCGTACGTAAGTTTGATGGCACGTCCGTGCTATGTGTACTTGAAGCTGAAGATGCCCGGTCCAAAAGGTGTTATCACCATCATCGGCAACCGTCAGCGAGCCGAGGAGTGTCTGCAAGAGGGATCAAGGATCGCCGACCAGCAGATGGCTGTACTCGAGCTCGAAGAGTACAAGAAGACAGTCGACCCTGCCGACTTAATGCGCTCAAAGAAGCCAACTTCTGAGTCCGCGTTCCAGTCGGCGGGAGAGACTAAGAAGGTCAGCATCCACCCGACGGACGAGTCTGCCGCCCCGACGAACATCTCCACCACCCTCGATCCTAAATAGGAAGCCGAGCTCACCCAATTCCTCCGTGAGAACTGGGACATGTTCGCATGGAAACCTTCTGACATGCTGGGTGTGCCCAGGGAGTTGGCTAAGCACCGACTGCATGTGGATCTCGTCGCTCGGCCCGTTCGAGAGCGCCTGCGTCGGTCCGCCGCGCACAAGAGGAAGGCAATCGGAGAAGAGGTGGCCAAGCTGCTGGCTGCCAACTTCATTCGCGAGGTTCACCACTCTGAGTGGCTCGCCAATGTCGTCATGGTGCCCAAGAAGGACAAGTCACTCCGAATGTGCATTGACTTCAAGCACCTCAATAAGGTCTGCTCGAAAGACCATTTTCCGCTCCCCCGCATAGATCAAATTGTCGATTCGACTGCTGGTTGCGAGCGTTTGTCATTCCTTGATGCCTACTCGGGTTATCATCAGATCCGTCTGTATGGTCCCGATGAGTTGAAAACAGCCTTCATCACCCCGTTTGGGTGCTTCTGCTACATCACTATGCCTTTCGGTCTGAAGAATGCAGGAGCTACCTTTATGCGCATGATCCAAAAATGTCTCCTCGACCAGATCGGTCGCAATGTGGAGGCATACATGGATGATATCGTAGTCAAGTCACGCAAAGGTTCCGACCTGCTGACTGACTTGGCAGAAACATTCGCCAACCTTCGTAGGTACGATATCAAGCTAAACCCGGCCAAATGTTCATTCGGTGTTCCGAGCGGAAAGTTACTCGGTTTCTTCGTTTCCGAACGAGGGATCGATGTTAACCCCGAAAAGATCGGGACCATCATCCGAATGGATAGGCCGGTCAGAATACACGATGTTCAACGGCTCACAGGTTGCCTAACGGCTTTGAGCAGGTTCATCAGTCGACTCGGCGAAAAAGCACTTCCTCTGTACTGACTCATGAAGAAGTCAGATACCTTCGAGTGGACAGACGAAGCCCAAGTCGCATTCGACGACCTCAAAGTCCTACTTTCCACCCAACCGGTTCTTACTGCTCCGCTCAGTAAAGAGCCCCTTCTTCTATATATCGCGGCTACAAATCAAGTCGTCAGTACTGTTCTTATAGTCGAGCGAGAAGAAGAAGGCAAAGCATACAAAGTTCAGCGGCTAGTGTACTACGTCTCCGAAGTCCTGACCCCTTCCAAGCAGAGGTATCCCCATTATCAAAAGCTTATCTATGGGATCTATATGACTTCAAAGAAGGTGGCCCATTATTTCCAAGACCACTCGGTATCTGTCGTTTCTGATGCTCCGTTGTCGGAAATTCTCCACAATCGGGACGCATCGGGCCGAGTGGCGAAGTGGGCGATGGAGATGTTGTACTGCGACATCAAGTTCGAGGCCAAGAAAGCCATTAAGTCTCAAGCCCTGGCTTACTTTATAGCAGAATGGGTAGAACAATAGCAACCGACTCACATCTACTCGGCTCATTGGACAATGTTCTTCGATGGGTCTAAGATGTTGAATGGATCCGGCGCTGGTGTTGTGATCATATCGCCAAAGGGTGACAAGCTCAAGTACGTGCTTCAGATACACTTTGATTCCTCTAACAACGAGGCAGAGTATGAAGCTCTTCTCTACGGATTGCGCATGGCCATCTCACTCGGCGTCCATCGCCTGATGGTCTACGGCGATTCGGACTTGGTGGTCAACCAAGTGATGAAAGAGTGGGACGTAAGGAACCCCACCATGACAACATACTGCAATGCAGTCAGGAAGCTGGAGAAGAAGTTTGAAGGTCTAGAACTTCATCATGTTCCAAGACTGAAGAACCAAGCAGCTGACGAGTTGGCGAAACTCGGATCCACTCGGAGACCAGTCCCGAGTGATGTCTGCCTTGAGCACCTCCATCTTCCTTCAGTTAAAGAAGATCCCTTCACGGAAGAACCAGTACAACCCAAGAGCACAACAGATCCGACTGAAGTTGATGTGCCTGCTGTGGTTGATCTGGTCACAGAGATTCTGGTAGTCGTTCCCGATTGGACTGTGCCGATCATGGCATATATCCTGAGACAAGAACTTCCAGAAGAAGAAGTCCAAGCCCGGCAAATAGTTCGCAGGTCGAAGGCATTCACTGTCATTGACGGTCAATTGTACAAGGAGAGTGTTTCAGGCGTCCTCCAACGTTGCATTTCCCCAGAGGAAGGACAATTGATCCTAGAGGATATCCACTCGAGAACTTGCAGCCATCACGCTTCTTCGAGAGCAATCGTCGCCAAGGCGTTCAGAGCTGGATTCTTCTGGCTGCAGGCTAACGAGATGGCCAAAGCTATGGTCGATCGATGTGAAGGCTGTCAGTTCTACTCCAACAAGTCCCACAAGCCAACGTCTGCACTAAAGACAATCCCACTTGTGTGGCCATTTGCAGTTTGGGGATTAGACACAGTCGGACCATTCAAGACAGGCCAAGGAGGCTACACACATCTGTTGGTGGCAATCGACAAGTTTACAAAATGGATAGAAGCCAAGCCCATCAAGAAACTCGACGCCTCCACAGCCGTTCAGTTTGTCAGGGACATCATCTCCAGATTCGGAGTGCCTCACAGCATAATCACAGACAATGGGACAAACTTCGACTCGGACAGATTCAAAGGCTTCTGTGCGAGTCAAGGTATCCGAGTGGATTTCGCTTCCGTAGCACATCCTCAATCCAATGGGCAAGCTGAGCGCGCGAATGGACTTATCCTTCAAGGTTTGAAGCCCCGACTCTTGCGAGAGGTAGGACATGCTGCTGGTGCATGGGACACCGAGTTACCTTCAGTGCTTTGGGGCCTCCGCACCACTCCGAACAGATCAACAGGGCGATCACCGTTCTTCCTCGTTTATGGAGCAGAAGCGGTCCTTCCGAGTGACCTGCTTCACAATGCCCCGCGAGTCGAACTCTTCTCCGAAGCCGAAGCAGAACAAGCAAGGCAAGACGGAGTCAATCTTCTAGAGGAGGAGCGTGAGATGGCACTTACTCGCTCGACAATTTACCAGCAAGATCTGCGACGCTTTCACGCGCGTCACGTGAGGAGTCGCACTTTCCAAGCTGGCGATTTGGTGCTCCGAGTGGATCAGCAAAGACCACACAAGTTGGCTCCGGCCTGGGAAGGGCCTTTCATCATTTCCAAGGTGCTGAACAACGGAGCATACAGACTCTACAACATTCAGAGGGAGACAGACGAGCCGCGCGCATGGAACGGAGATCTCCTCAAGCGTTTTTATACGTGATCGTCGGCTGAAGTAGTGTAATGAACAAGTTTTGAAGAAATAATATATTCAGCAGATTCAGTTTTGTGCAGATTCAGAGTTCTCCCACGGTCGTAGACTCCGGTCATCAAAAAAAAAACTTAGCTGCGATCCTGAATCGCCTAAGTACTAACCTCCTCCGAGTGTGCACTATGCGTCACACTCGGGGACTTAGCTGCGATCCTGAATCGCCTAAGTATTAACCTCCTTCGAGTGTGCACTATACGTCACACTCGGGGACTTAGTTGCGATCCTGAATTGCCTAAGTATTAACCTCCTCCGAGTGTGCATTATACGTCGCACTCGGGGACTTAGCTGCGATCCTGAATCACCTAAGTATTAACCTCCTCCGAGTGTGCACTATACGTCACACTCGGGGACTTAGCTGCGATCCTGAATCGCCTAAGTATTAACCTCCTTCAAGTGCGCACTATACGTCGCACTCGGGGACTTAGCTGCGATCCTGAATCGCCTAAGTATTAACCTCCTCCGAGTGTGCACTATACGTCACACTCGGGGACTTAGCTGCAATCCTGAATCGCCTAAGTATTCACCTCCTTCGAGTGCGCACTATACGTCGCACTCAGGGACTTAGCTGCGATCCTGAATCGCCTAAGTATTAACCTCCTTCGAGTGCGCACTTTACGTCGCACACGGGGACTTAGCTGCGATCCTGAATCGCCTAAGTATTAACTTCCTCCGAGTGTGCACTATACGTCGCACTCGGAGACTTAGCCGTGATCAAGAATCTCCTAAGTCTTAACATCCTCCGAGTGTGCACTATACGTCAGACTCGGGGACTTAGTTGTGATCAAGAATCTCCTAAGTCTTAACATCCTCCGAATGTACACTATACGTCACACTCGGGGACTTAGCCGTGATCAAGAATCACCTAAGTACTAACCTCCTTCGAGTGCGCACTACACGTCGCACTCGAGGACTTAGCTGTGATCAAGAATCTCCTAAGTCTTAACATCCTCTGAGTGTGCACTATACGTCACACTCGGGGACTTAGCTGTGATCAAGAATCACCTAAGTATTAAATTCCTCCGAGTGTGCACTACAAGTCACACTCGGGGACTTAGATGTGACCAAGAATCACCTAAGTCTCAATCTTCTCCGAGTACGCACTAAGTGTTGCACTCGAAATAGCATTCAAACAAAAGACTAAATGTTTTCATTCCGACTCCAACAGTCTAGAAACGATTACTGACTCGGTGCAGATCAAGCTTACCCACACCGATTTAAAAGTATGACGGCCAACAGAAGTGGCCAGAGTATCTTACAGGTAAACACTCGGCATACCGAGGATAAAGTTTGATCACGCGTCAGCTGGGCCAGCGTCAGGACTGGAGGACTCCACAAAAGTATCCAAGTCGATTCCATCAGCGATGCGGGTAGCAGTCTCCAAGAACGTCTCCATGAAGTCTTCGAATCGAAGCTTCTTCGTGTTGGCGACCTTCAATGCTTTCAGCTTATCTTCCCGCACCTCCTTGCAATGGACCCGGACCAAGGACAGCGCAACATCAGCACCGCAACGCGCTGCTGATTTCTTCCACGATTGCACTCGGCTCGGAACCTCCCCCAGTCGCGCCATCAGGGTCTCCATCTCCTGTCACGACTCGTCTTCTGGCCAAAGTTCCTTGTCAATTCGGCCGACGACTTCTCTCAGTCGGCCCATGAAAGGACCTACTTTGCCTACGCGGATATGTGCCCGGAGCAGATCCCGGTTGGCGTCATCGCTGAGTGGCACATTCTCCTTAATGGACCGCTCCACAGCCACCGCTTCAGCTTCAACGTCTCCGCAAAAGTCTGCAACGAACAAGCAAGCAGACAATAAAAACCGAGTGTACGGCACATGGTACAACCACTCGACAAAGCATAAGACTTACCAGCCAGACGAGTCATCATTTGCGCAGCCCAGTCGGTGACATACTTCTCTTGAGCTATGCATCGTTTGTTCAGGACGCCCATCTGATTGTGCAATTCGGTCCTCTGCTTCCCCATCCTCTGCACCTCCGCCGTCAACACCCTGTTTGCCTCCAAAGCCTCTTCCAAGGACTTTTCTCGCACTTCCAGAGCGTCCTTCATGCCAGCCATGGCGAGCATTGCAGCTTCCAGTTCACCAACATACTGGTTCCTCTCCGCTCTGAGGGCTTCATAAGCAGTTCCCATTTCACAAGTTTTCTGCACCAAGAAACAAAGGGTAATCAGCAAGTTTATCAGTTCACAGGCTAAGTTCTTCAGACCCCTGCCGACGCAAGCAGTCGACAGCGGTCTCTGGGACTACACCCAGTGGGTTCACTAAGAGTGACCCCACTGGCATGCACCTCAAACAGGTCTGCCCTATTGAGGTGCACGTTTTCACCTACGCCTCCAAGGCCAATACTACTCGACCTGCGTGCAATTTACTCTCGGGGACTCTTACCGCAAGAGTGCTCCGACTGCAGTAAGTACTCGCACTCGGAAATCTTGTCTACGGACACAACCAAACTAAAGACCAAATATATAAAGACAACTGTCGGTGCAAGCACTCGACAGAAGTCTCGGGGACTACACCCACTGGGTTCACTCGGAGTGAACCCATTGCAAACAACAGACAACACCCACTGGGTTACAGAAGAAAAGTAAGTACTTACTAGACTACTTACTCGGATGTCATCGCGCAGCTCCAAGCTCCGCTGGTACAAAGCCGCAACGGAGTCATAAGCCCTCTTGGCCTCTCCGACCATCAGCTCCACCTGGACCATGGCCCCCTTGGCCGCTCCCGCCTGCTCCTCTGGGACACACCGAATGCTGAATTCAGCATTCGACGAACTGGGAATCGTGGGAAGTTCCTGGGGCATCCCAAGGTTCGCCCCAGTCGGTTCCTCACCCACCGGCACCGGTTCAGTCGGTGGAGGCACTTCCGTCGGTGGAGCATCGGCGGCAGGGGCGGCAGCAGGAGGAGCAGCCTCAGGGACAGGCTCCAGGACGGGCTCCACGGACGGGTCGGCTCTCACCTGGTCGTCCCCGTCCAGGCAAATCGCCCCTGACAAAGCAAATGACACGACGACTCAGAAAAAGAAAGAAGGACACAGTCTGCAGGAATAAAATACCCGACTCTCGTACAACATACCTGGCTGGGACGAAACGACGTTGTCCGTGTCCATGGGGTCGTCCCCTTGGCGGGCTGGAGAGGCCGCGGAAGTGGCAACCCTGTCGAGTGAAGTCCATTCGACTTATAAAGCAGGAGTTCACTCGGTCAACAAAAAGAGCCGAAAGTTAGATTCACTTACGTGGAGGTGACGGGGATGGCCATCCTCATCCGCGGCAGAGCCTTCCGAGGTTTGGGCCCACTCGGCTTGGGCGCCCTGGAGGACTGGCCTGCAGGTTCAGGCGGAGCACTCGACGACGCAGGAGGAGCTGAAGGGACGGCAGGCTCATGCCGACGCTTACTCCGATGCTCTGGCCGCGGAGGTGGCGAGTCTGGCTCTTCATCCTCTTCCTCTTCCTCGCTGTTTTCCTCCTCTGACTCCTCGCTGTCGGAGACGTATTCGGCGCTCTCCACGCTCCCCTCCTGGCTGCCTTCTTCCTCCTCCTCCTCCGGATTCCCGTTCGAGACGGGGGAGAACCAGTTGGTCCACGTCTGCATGAATTTCAGTCGGAAACATTAAGCGTCACACGGAGATATAAGTAAACGACCGGAATAAAGAAGATTCAATGCACTCGGCTGATGCCACTCACCTGATTCGGTGGAGGGTTGTCCGCGCTGTAAGGCGTCACTCGGCGAGCTCCTTTAGGGTTCTCACAAGGACCCGTGATTTGGAGCACCAACGAGGTCACCTTCTCCTCGAGTATGCCCACCACGATGGTCCGAGTGGAATCCTCGGGCCCTGTGCAGTGCCACATAGCGTGGTCCCGAGCCTGCAGAGGCTGGATCCGCCGACCGATGAAGACTTCCAGCAGGTCTATACCAGTGACTCCTCTCCTGACAACGTCCACGAGTGCCTGAACCAAAGGCTGGATATCGTTCTTCTCGGCCTTGGAGAGCGCGAGTTGTTTGGGCAGAGCGGGACGGTCTAGACTAAACGGAGGCAGCCCAGTCGATGCATTCGGACAGGCTATGTCCTGGCAGTAGAACCACGTCGACTGCCAGTTCCTGACCGACTTGCTTAAGTGGAGAGCGGGATAGCTACTCCGACTCTTCTTCTGAAACCCTAACCCCCCGCAGAGCTGGAGGAGGTGCGTCTTGTCATCCGACTGACTAAGACGTTTGATGGTTTGAGAGCAGACGGAGAAGATATGTTTGAATAAACCCCAATGGGGGGGGCAACCGATAAAACACTCGCACAAAACAATGAAGGCAGAAAGATGGGCGATGGCATTCGGAGGGAAGTGATGGAGTTGAGCACCAAAATGATTCATGATGCCTTTGAAGAAGGGATGCGGGGGCAGAGAGAAACCTCTGTGAACATGGCTGAGGAGCAAGACGCGCTCCCCCTCCCGTGGCGCCGGCTCGACCTCGTCGTCTGCCGGCAGCCTCCAGGACTTATGCATGAGCAGGTCGTGCTCTACCAGCTCCAGCAGGTCCCCCTCCATCACCGTGGAGGGGAGAAAGTCTCCCTGGATCCACCCCGCCGGCAACGGCCGCTGCCGCCGCTGAGCAGCCGCCGCCTTGTTCTTCTTCTTCCTCGCCTCCATCTTGCTGGTCTGACCTTTGGTCATGGAGGCGACGGCGAGCTCTCGAGAAGGAGGGGAAGAGAGGGGTGTATGAGCGCAGGAGGTGGCGAGGAAGACGGAGCAGACAAGAGCAAAGGATTCGGCGAGCGTAACCGAGGAGTCTCGTCGCCCAGATTTAAATAGAACACCGACTGGGTCGTTGGCGAACGGGCCCGAAATCTTATCCGCCCAATCGGCCCCGGCGATATCAGTGGAGGAGTTGAAGGCACGGGAATCGAGGAGTCAGGCGGTACTCGAGCGCGCTGACGTCGTCCCCGCTGAGCGCGCGGAACCCAAAGTTTGAGATCCCGGAAAATCCGCCGCTGTTAGTTGACCGGTCGCATCAAAAGATGCCGCGAAAGCACTCGGTTCCTGACAGTCTGTTTCGCAAAACACCTCCACTCGGATCGTTGGTCAGGAGAGATAAAATGGATAGAGGCAAGCAACGCCCAAGCTGAACCTAGTCCAGTCGGATCTGAACCTCGAGCACTACTTCGACGTTTCAACCCCGATCCATTCGGGGACTAATGATGGGGTCATAGTCCTAGGGTAGGGTCATAGGCCTGCCCTATATGTCCTACCCAAGGACTACCCCACACGAGGGACAGGACCTTAAGTATGCCCCGACTGAATTAAGGTGCCCCCATCATTCAGTCGGTAACAGGCCCAGAATCATCCAGTCGGAGACTAACATTCGGAGAGCACCGGGCCTACCGACTCGATACACTCGGTACGTCGTAACCTCTCTGGAGGGTAACTGCTGTACGTTTCCGGGTGCATTTACTAGCATTTAGAGCATACGTTACCTGTAACGTATGCATTCAATCGCCACTACTCCACCCCTGAATCAGAACCGTTGTGGAGGGCAGCGCACTCTATATAAGCCGCCCTCCCCCACTGGTAAAGGGGTTAGCAAATCTTTGTACTCCATATCACACTCGGTAACAAGCTCCGAGAGCACTGAGACGTAGGGTTGTTACCTCCACCGCAGAGGGGCCTGAACTCATACAACCTCGCCATAGCTAGGGCTCTGCCCATCTCATTTGTACCCTACACATCTACTGTCAGGCTTATACCCACGACAGTTAGTACTTAGGTGATTCTTGATCACAACTAAGTCCCCGAATGCAACGATTAGTGCACACTCGGAGAAAGTTGTAACTTAGGTGATTCTTGATCACAGCTAAGTTTTTTTTTGTTAGTGACCAGAGTCTGCAACTGCGGAAGAATTCTGAGACTGCAAAAACTGAATCCGCTTTATATTATTCCATCAATACTAGTTCTTTACACTGCTTCAGTCGACGATCACGTGTAGAAGCGCTTCAAGAGGTCTCCATTCCATGCGCGTGGCTCGTCTGTCTCCCTCTCGATGTTGTAGAGTCTGTATGCTCCGTTGTTCAGCACCTTGGAGATGATGAAGGGTCCTTCCCAGGCCGGGGCCAACTTGTGAGGTCTTTGCTGATCCACTCGGAGCACCAGGTCGCCTGCTTGGAACGTGCGACTCCTGACGTGGCGTGCATGAAAACGCCGTAGATCTTGTTGATAAATGGTTGAGCGAGTCAGTGCCATCTCGCGCTCCTCCTCTAGAAGGTCCACTCCATCTTGCCTTGCTTGTTCTGCTTTAGCTTCGGAGAAGAGTTCGACTCGTGGAGCATTATGAAGCAAGTCACTCGGAAGGACCGCTTCTGCTCCGTAAATGAGGAAGAACGGCGATCGCCCTGTAGATCTGTTCAGGGTTGTGCGAAGACCCCAAAGTACTGAAGGTAACTCGGTGACCCAAGTGCCAGCGGCATGTCCCACCTCTCACAGAAGTCGGGGCTTTAAACCTTGAAGAATAAGTCCATTCGCCCGCTCTGCTTGTCCATTGGATTGAGGATGTGCTACAGAAGCAAAATCCACTCGGATACCTTGGCTTGCACAAAAACCTTTGAATCTGTCCGAGTCAAAGTTTGTCCCGTTATCCGTGATAATGCTGTGAGGTACACCGAATCTGGAGATGATGTCCCTGACAAACTTGACGGCTGTTGAGGCGTCGAGTTTCTTGATGGGCTTGGCTTCTATCCATTTTGTGAACTTGTCGACTGCCACCAACAGATGAGTGTAGCCTCCTTGGCCTGTCTTGAATGGTCTGACTGTATCTAATCCCCAAACTGCAAACGACCACACAAGCGGGATTGTCTTCAACGCAGAAGTTGGCTTGTGGGACTTGTTGGAGTAGAACTGACAGCCCTCGCATTGGTCGACCATGTCTTTAGCCATCTCATTCGCCTGCAGCCAGAAAAAACCAGCCCTGAATGCCTTGGCGACGATTGCTCTTGAAGAGGCGTGATGACCGCATGTTCCCGAGTGAATCTCTTCCAGGATCAACTGCCCCTCCTCTGGGGAAATGCAGTGTTGAAGAACGTCTAAAACACTCTCCTTGTACAATTGGCCATCAATGACAGTGAATGGCTTCGACCTGCGGACTATCTGCCTGGCCTGAGCTTCGTCTTCTGGTAGTTCCTGTCTCAGAATATATGCAATGATCGGCACAATCCACTCGGGGATGGCAGTGAGGATATCCATAACCAGATCAACCACAGCAGGTACATCGACTTCAGTCGGATCTGTTGTGCTTTTGGGTTGTACTGGTTCCTCTGTGAAAGGATCTTCTTTGACTGAGGGCAGGTGGAGGTGCTCGAGGCAGACGTCACTCGGGACTGGTCTCCGAGTGGATCCGAGTTCTGCCAACTCATCAGCTGCTTGGTTCTTCAGTCTCGGAACATGGTGGAGCTCCAGACCTTCAAACTTCTTCTCCAGCTTCCTTACTGCATTGTAGTATGTGGTCATGGTGGGGTTCCTGACGTCCCACTCTTTCATCACTTGATTGACCACCAAATCTGAATCGCCGTAGACCATCAGGCGGCGAACGCCGAGTGAGATGGCCATGCGCAATCCGTAGAGGAGAGCTTCATACTCTGCCTCGTTGTTGGAGGAATCGAAGTGTATCTGTAGTACGTACTTGAGCTTGTCACCCTTTGGTGAAATGATCACAACGCCAGCGCCGGAGCCATTCAACATCTTAGACCCATCGAAGAACATTGTCCAATGAGCCGAGCAGATGTGGGTCGGTTGCTGTTGTTCTATCCATTCAGCTATAAAGTCAGCCAGGGCTTGAAACTTAATAGCTTTCTTGGCCTCGAACTTGATATCGCAGTACAACATCTCCATTGCCCACTTCGCCACTCGGCCTGACGCGTCTTGATTGTGGAGAATTTCCGACAACGGAGCATCAGAAACGACAGACACCGAGTGGTCTTGGAAATAATGAGCCACCTTCTTCGCAGTCATATAAATCCCGTAGATAAGTTTTTGATAGTGGGGATACCTCTGCTTGGAAGGAGTCAGGACTTCGGAGATGTAGTACACTGGCCGCTGAACTTTGTATGCTTTGCCTTCTTCTTCTTGTTCGACTGTAAGAACAGTACTGACGACTTGATTTGTAGCCGCGATATACAGAAGAAGGGGCCCTTTACTGAGCGGAGCAGTAAGAACCGGCTGGGTGGAAAGTAAGACTTTGAGGTCATCGAAAGCGACTTGGGCTGCGTGTGTCCACTCGAAAGTATATGATTTCTTCATGAGTCGGTACAGAGGAAGTGCTTTCTCGCCGAGTCGACTGATGAACCTGCTCAAAGCCGCTAGGCAACCTGTGAGCCGTTGAACATCGTGTATTCTGACCGGCCTCTCCATTCGGACGATGGTCCTGATCTTTTCGGGGTTGACGTCGATCCCTCGTTCGGAAACGAAGAAACCGAGTAACTTTCGGCTGGGAACACCGAATGAACATTTGGCTGGGTTGAGCTTGATATCGTATCTACGAAGGTTGGCGAATGTTTCTGCCAAGTCTGTCAGTAGGTCGGAACCTTTGCGTGACTTAACTACGATATCATCCATATATGCCTCCACATTCCGACCGATCTGGTCGAGGAGACATTTTTGGATCATGCGCATAAAGGTAGCTCCTACATTCTTCAGACCGAAGGGCATAGTGATGTAGCAGAAGCACCCGAATGGGGTGATGAAGGCTGTTTTTAACTCATCGGGACCATACAGACGGATCTAATGATAGCCCGAGTAGGCATCAAGAAATGACAAATGCTTGCATCCCGCAGTCGAATCGACAATTTGATCTATGCGGGGGAGCGGAAAATGGTCTTTCGGGCAGACCTTATTGAGATGCTTGAAGTCGATACACATTCGGAGCGACTTGTCCTTCTTGGGCACCATGACAACATTGGCGAGCCACTCGGAGTGGTGAACCTCGCGAATGAAGTTGGCGGCCAGCAGCTTGGCCACCTCTTCCCCGATTGCCTTTCTCTTGTGCGCGGCAGACCGGCGCACGCGCTCTCGGACGGGCCGAGCGGCGGGATCCACATGCAGTCGGTGCTCAGCCAACTCCGTGGGTACACCCGGCATGTCAGAGGGTTTCCATGCGAAGATTTCCCAGTTCTCATGGAGGAATTGGGTGAGCTCGGCTTCCTATTTAGGATCGAGGGTGGTGGAGATGTTCGTCGGGGCAGCAGAGTCGTCCGTCGGGTGGATGCTGACCTTCTTTGTCTCTCCCGCCGACTAGAATGCGGACTCAGAAGCTGGTTTCTTTGAGCGCATCAGGTCGGCAGGGTCGACTGTCTTCTTGTATTCGTCGAGCTCGAGAACAGCCATCTGCTAGTCGGCGATTCTTGATCCCTGCTGCAGACACTCTTCGGCTCGCTGACGATTGCCCGTGATGGTGATCATGCCTTTTGGGCCTGGCATCTTCAGCTTCAAGTATACGTAGCATGGACGGGCCATGAAGCTCACATACGCTGGGCGGCCCAGAATCGCGTGGTAAGCGCTCTGGAAATCCACCACCTCAAATGTGAGCTTCTCCTTGCAAAAGTTTTTGTCAGAGCCGAAACGACGTCCAACATGATCTGGCCGAGTGACTTGGCCTTCCGTCCAGGGACGACTCCGTGGAACTGCATACTGCTCTCGCTGAGTTTGGACATCGGAATGCCCATTTCCTTGAGAGTGTCGGCGTACATGATGTTCAACCCGCTGCCGCCGTCCATGAGGACTTTGCGCAATCGGACTCCTTCCACCACCGGGTCGACGACCAGAGCCTGTCTTCCTGGGATGGGAACATGCGCTGGATGATCCGACTGGTCAAAGGTGATTGCAGTCTGAGACCATTTAAGGAACTTGGGGCTGGTCGGAACGGCCATGTTGACCTCCCTGTTCACCAGCTTCAGTCGACTCTTGCTTTCAACGTCAGCAAAAATCATGAGTGTCGCATGGACTTGGGGGAACGGATCCTCCTTATCCTCCTCATCCTGTTCGCTGACCTTCTCGCTCGGTTGCCCTTGGCCGAATCCCTGGATCAGGAGTCGGCACTGCCGAGTGGTATGTTTGGGATATATGGGGTTGCCCTCTTCATCCATCTTCGTATGAACCGGGCATGGTTGGTCCAGGATGGGATTATTGAACGGCTTCTTCTTGGGGGTATACTGCGCCTTCCCTTTGCCTTTGAACTTGGCATTGGTCACGACTGCAGCTTCTGCCTGCGGAGTGGATGGAGCTTTTTGCTTTTGCTTCCGAGTGTTGCTTCCTTCTCCGTCGCCGACTGTCTTGTGCTTGCCGCTTCGGATACGGTCCTCTTCTTCGCCATTTGTGTAGCGAGCTGCTATCTCCATCATCTTGCTCATGGAGATGTCGCCTGTTCGGCCAAACTTCAGGTACAACTCCCTGTACCTCACGCCTGCCTTGAAGGCGCAGACTGCTTGATGTTCGGTGACGTTCTCCACCGTGTGGTAGAGAGTCGTCCAGCGCTGGATGAAGTTGCGCAGGGGCTCATTCTGCTTCTGGATGCAGTGCTGGAGCTCCACGAGGCCCGCAGGGCGCTTGCACGTCCCTTCGAAGGTCCGGTTGAACACTCGGGCCAGATCCGCCCAACTGTAAATGCTCGAGGGGGCTAATTGATTGAGCCAAGCTCGCGCCGAGCCATCGAGCATAAGAGGGAGGTGCTTCATGGCGACGTGGTCGTCCCCTCCTCCGATCTGGACTGCCACTCGGTAGTCGTCTAGCCATGTTTCTGGCTTGGACTCTCCTGTAAATTTACCGATTCCCGCTGCCAATCGGAAGTTGGGCGGGATGTCAGCCGAGCGGATGGCTCAACTAAAACACTCGGGACCGGACACGACGGTCCTGCTTCCACTTGGACGGTCCATATTGTGACCATCGCGGTGGGCTCGACCCTTGTCGACTCTTCGCTGGGCGATACGTCCTCTTGCGTCGGGTCTTGGGTCGTAAGTGTCGCCGACTGAACGCCGATCATCATGATGTCGGGACCCATAGGGCCCACCCCGTGGAGGGGTGCGTGAGCGGCGGCGATCTTCATGAATCATGGAACGACTGCCTCCCCTGTGGCGCTGATGGGAACCAGGGCTGTGAACCGACCGATGCGTATTCGCGTGGACGGAACTATTATAGATCTGGTTGTGTGAGTGGGAGACCGCCGAATTCTACTATTGCGCCGTGTGCAACAGGGCTCGGATCTGCTCGATCCCCCTTCCTGCCTCTGAATCAGTCGGCTGGAGGGAATCGGCTATCTTGGCAGCCGCAGCCAAGTTGAGGAGAGGCGTGCGGAACAACTCCACGTTGCTCCGCCGAGTATGCCGACTGGCAGAACGGCGAGGTGGACGGCGCGCACCGGATGCTTCACCGACCTCGCACTCACTTCGGCCAGCTTGACGGGGATCTTCATGGGAGTTGGCCATGTGTACTTCTGCTGCAGGCCCGCGACCTGCATACTCGGAAGGAAACTCAGTCGGAACCGAGTTCGAGTGCTGGGACGGCGGGGCAACCACAACGGACTCAAGAACTGCCACTTGCGAAGACGCGTTCTGGCGCGCTTGGGCATGCTGCACCCAACACTGGAGCCGCGGACGGCGGGACTGCTTGCTGCGGCGCGTGGCGGCGGTGCAGGTCGACACCGGAGTCGACTGTTGGAGAAGAAGGATGCCGTGAGCGCCGGCGCGGAAGTGCGTAGCCCCACGACGGGGAAGCGCCTCGACGTTGAGAGGGGCATCCCGAAGCCACGCCGAATCGTCGACGATGAAGGAGAGAGCGTCGAAGAAGATCTGGTGACCCATGCTCGAACCTCCACCAGACGACATGACGAAAGGAAGTAGTCGCAAACTCGCCGGAAGTCGCTTAGACGCTTGCCCCATGGTGGGCGCCAACTGTCGTGGGTATAAGCATGACAGTAGATGTATAGGGTACGAAAAGGACGGGCAGAGTCCTAGCTACGGCGAGGATGTATGAGTTCAGGCCCCTCTGCGGTGGAGGTAATAGCCCTATGTCTCAGTGCTCAGGGAGCTTTGTTGTCGAGTGGAATAGGGAATACAATGAATTGCTAACCCCTTTACCAGTGGGGGAGGGTGGCTTATATAGAGTACGCTGCCCTCCACAACGGTTCCGGTACAGGGGTGGAGTAGTGGCGATTGAATGTGTACGTTACAGGTAACGTACGCCCTTAATGCTAATAAATGCACCCGGAAATGCACGACCGTTTCCTTCCAAGGGGGTTACGATGTACCGAGTGGTATGCAGTCGGTTGACTCGATATCCTCCGAATGCTAGTCGCCGACTGGAGGACCGAAGGTATGTTACCGACTGGAAGATAGGGATTCCTTAATTCAGTCGGAGTTGACTAAGGGTCTTGTCCTCTGTGAGGGGTAGTCCCTGGGTAGGACCTATAGGGCAGGCCTATGACCCTACCCTAGGACTATCACCCCATCATGCGGCAACAGGAAAGGCGTCGCCCAACTTTACAACTCCCCCGGGCGCCGCTACGCCCGCCATCCGCCTCCCTTGTCACTGTCTCGCCGTCCATCTCTGTCGTGGTTTCCACCCCTCCCCTCTGGAACACCCCATTGTCGACGGGCTTGTAGCTCGGCCATGGCTGCTTGCAGCCTCCACCCCGAAGTGGTTGCAACTCGGCTCGACCTTTGGTTGCCGCAATGGGTGCACCGTCCCCCGTCGTCCTCGTCGTCGACGCTCCCTGCAGCAAATCCACTCACCCCCGGGCACGATGGTCACTGATACGTCTTCAACGTATCTATCATATTTATTGTTCCATTCTATAATATTATCAATCAACGGATGTTGGCGAATTGCTTGTGGACGACGTGGAGGTCACCAATGTAACAACTTGTTAACAAGAACAAGCAGGTGGAGGCGCAGCGGCACGCCGCGCCCGTCATGAAGGGTACTGATCTGCGTTGATGTACCGGCCAAAAGTTTCGATCGGGCACGCGCGAGCCATTAGATTAAATTACGTTAGACCTGTTGGGGAACGTCACATGGGAAACAAAAAATTTCATACGCGCACGAAGACCTATCATGGTGATGTCCATCTACGAGAGGAGATTTGGATCTACGTACCCTTGTAGATCGCATAGCAGGAAGCGTTAAGAAACGCGGTTGAAGTAGTGGAATGTCCTCACGTCCCTCGATCCGCCCCGCGAACCGTCCCACGAACCGTCCCGCGATCCATCCCACGATCCGCTCCGATCTAGTGCCGAACGGACGACACCTCCGCGTTCAGCACACGTACAACTCGACGATGATCTCGGCCTTGTCGATCCATCAAGCAAGACGGAGAAGTAGCTGAGTTCTCCGGCAGCGTGACGGCGTTCCGGTGGTGGTGAAGGATCTACTCCTGCAGGGCTCCGCCAGAGCTCCGCAGAGATACGATCTAGAGGAAAAACCGTGATGTTTTGTGGTCGGGCTGCCGTGGCAAAGTTGTCTCAAATCAGCCCTAGACCTTCACTATATATAGGAGGAGGGGTGGGGAGGCTTGCCTTGGGGTCCAAGACCCCAAGGGTCCGCCGGCCAAGGAGGTGGAGGAGTCCACCTCCAATCCTAGTCCAACTAGGATTGGAAGGTGGAGTCCTTCCCTTCCTTCCCACCTTTTTTTTCTTTTTTCCTTTGATTTCTTATCTCCTGCGCATAGGGCCTCTTGGGCTGTCCCACCAGCTGAGTAAGGGCTGGTGCGGCACCCCTAAGGCCTATGGGCTTCCCCCGGGTGGGCTGCCCCCCCCCCCCCCCCCGTGAACATCCGGAACCCATTCGTCACTCCCGAAAACTTTCCGGTAATCAAATGAGGTCATCCTATATATCAATCTTCGTCTCCGAACCATTCCGGAAACCCTCGTGACGTCCGTGATCTCATCCGGGACTCCGAACAACATTAGGTAACCACACAAATAACTCAGCTATACTAAAACATCGCCGAACCTTAAGTGTGCAAACCCTGCGGGTTCGAGAACTATGCAGACATGCCCCGAGGTACTCCTCGGTCAATATCCAATAGCGGGACCTAGATGCCCATATTGGATCCTACATATTCTTCGAATAACTTATCGGTTGAACCTCAGTGTCAAGGATTCAGGCAATCCCGTATGTCATTCCCTTTGTCCTTCGGTATGTTACTTGCCCGAGATTCGATCGTCGGTATCCGCATACCTATTTCAATCTCGTTACCGGCAAGTATCTTTTCTCGTTCCGTAATACAAGATCCCGTGACTTACACTTAGTCAAATTGCTTGCAAGACTTGTGTGTGATGTTGTATTACACAGTGGGCCCCGAGATACCTCTCTGTCACACGGAGTGACAAATCCTAGTCTTGATCCATACTAACCCAACAGACACCTTCGGAGATACCTGTAGAGCACCTTTATAGTCACCCAGTTACGTTGTGACGTTTGATACACACAAGGCATCGCTCCGGTGCCAGTGGGTTATATGATCTCATGGTCATAGGAACAAATACTTGACACGCAGAAAACAATAGCAATAAAATGACACGATCAATATGCTACGTTCATAGTTTGGGTCTAGTCCATCACATGATTATCCTAATGATGTGATCCAGTCATCAAGCAACAACACTTTGCACATAGTCAGAAAGCCTTGACTATCCTTGATCAACTGGCTAGCCAACTAGAGGCTTGCTAGGGACATTGTTGTGTCTATTTATCCACACATGCATCTATGTTTTCATTCAATACAATTATAGCATGGATAATAAACGATTATCTTTAAATAGGAAATATAATAATAACTACTCCCTCCGTCCCAAAATTCTTGTCTTAAATTTGTTTAGATACGAATGTATCTAGTCATGCTTTAGTATTTAGATACATCTATTTTTAGACAAACATAAGACAATAATTTTAGGACGGAGGGAGTATTTATTATTGCCTCTAGGGCATATTTCCAACAGTCTCCCACTTGCACTAGAGTCAATAATCAAGTCCTCACATCGCCATGCGATTTACATTGTAATAAATCGAACACCCATACAGTTCTGGTGTTGATCATGTTTTGCCCGTAGAAGAGGTTTAGTCAGCGGGTCTGCTACATTCAGATCCGTGTGCACTTTGCAAATATTCATGTTCTCTCCTTCGACGTAGTCGCGGATGAGGTTGAAGCGTCGTTTGATGTGTCTGGTCTTCTTGTGAAACTTTGGTTCCTTTGCTAAGGCAATTGCACTAGTGTTGTCACATAACAGAGTCAATGGGTCCAGTGCACTTGGCACAACTCCAAGATCTGTCATGAACTGCTTCATCCAGACACCCTCTTTTGCGGCCTCCGAGGCAGCCATGTACTCCGCTTCATATGTAGAATCTCCTACGATGCTTTGCTTGGAACTGCACCAGCTTACCGCACCCCCATTAAGAATAAATACGTATCCGGTTTGAGACTTAGAGTCATCCGGATCGGTGTCAAAACTTGCGTCGACGTAACCTTTTACGACGAGCTCCTTGTCACCTCCATACACGAGAAACATTTCCTTAGTCCTTTTCAGGTACTTCAGAATATTCTTGATCGTCGTCCAGTGATCCACTCCTGGATTACTCTGAAACCTGCCTGCCATACTTATGGCCAAGCTGACGTCTGGTCTAGTGCACAACATTGCATACATGATAGAACCTACGGCTAAAGCGTAGGGGACGGAACTCATTGTCTTTCTATCTTCCGCAGTTGCTGGGCACTGAGTCTTACTCAATTTTATACCTTGTAATACTAGCAAGAACCCTTTATTGGTCTGATCCATTTTGAACTTCTTCAAAACTTTATCAAGGTATGTGCTTTGTGAAAGTCCTATCACGCGTTTCGATCTATCCCTATAGATCTTAATGCCTAGAATGTAAGCAGCTTCTCCTAGGTCCTTCATAGAGAAACTTTTATTCAAGTAACCTTTTATGCTCTCCAAAAGCTCCACGTTGTTTCCAATCAGCAATATGTCGTCCACATATAATATTAGAAACGCCACAGAGCTCCCACTCACTTTCTTGTAAATACAAGATTCTCCAACCACTTGTATAAACCCAAATGTTTTGATCACCTCATCAAAACGCTTATTCCAACTCCGAGATGCTTGCACCAGTCCATAAATGGATCGCTGGACCTTGCACACTTTGTCAGCATTCTTAGGATTGACAAAACCTTCGGGTTGCATCATATACAACTCTTCCTTAAGAAAATCGTTAAGGAACGCCGTTTTGACATCCATCTGCCAGATTTCACAATCGTAAAAGGCAGCTATTGCTAACATGATTCGGACAGACTTAAGCATCGCTACTGGTGAGAAAGTATCATCGTAGTCAATTCCTTGAACTTATGAAAAACCCTTTGCCACAAGTTGAGCTTTATAAACGGTCACATTACCGTCTGCGTCTGTCTTCTTCTTATAGATCTATTTGTTCTGAATAGCCTTGCGGCCTTCAGGTAGTACTTCTAAAGTCCACACTTTGTTCTCGTACATGGATCCTATCTCGGACTTCATGGCCTCCAGCCATTTGTTGGAATCCGGGCCCACCATTGCTTCTTCATAATTCGCAGGTTCATTGTTGTCCAACAACATAATCGTCAAGACAGGATTACCGTACCACTTGGGAGCGGTACGTGATCTTGTCGACCTGCGAGGTCCAACAGTAACTTGATCCGAAGTTTCATGATCATCATCATCAACTTGTTCCTCAACCGGTGCCGCGGCAACAGGGGTTTCCCCTTGCCCTGCGCCACCATCAAGAGGAATTAGAGATTCGACAACCTCATCAAGTTCTATCTTCCTCCCACTCAATTCTTTCGAGAGAAACTCCTTCTCAAGAAAAGCTCCGTTTTTAGCAACAAACACTTTGCCCTCGGATTTGAGATAGAAGGTATACCCAACTGTGTCCTTTGGGTAACCTATGAAGACGCACTTTTCCGCTTTGGGTTCCAGCTTTTCAGGCTGAAGCTTTTTGACATAAGCATCACATCCCCAAACTTTAAGAAACGACAACTTTGGTCTTTTGCCATACCACAGTTCGTATGGTGTCATCTCAACGGATTTTGATGGTGCCCTATTTAAAGTGAATGCAGCTGTTTCTAATGCATAACCCCAAAACGATAACGACAAATCGGTAAGAGACATCATAGATCGCACCATCTCTAATAAAGTACGATTACGACGTTCGGACACACCATTACGCTGTGGTGTTCCAGGCGGTGTCAACTGTGAAACTATTCCACATTGTCTTAAGTGAGTACCAAACTCGAAACCCAGATAGTCACCCCCACGATCAGACCGTAGGAACTTGATCTTCTTGTTACAATGATTTTCGACTTGACTCTGAAATTGCTTGAACTTTGCAAATGTCTCAAACTTGTGCTTCATCAAGTAGACATAACCATATCTACTTAAATCGTCAGTGAAGGTGAGAAAATAACGATATTCACCGCGTGCCTCCACACTCATTGGACCACACACATCGGTATGTATGATTTCCAACAAGTCACTTGCACGCTCCATTGTTCCGGAGAACGGAGTCTCAATGTTATGTATATGTGTATTATCACTATCAAGATTCAATATGAACAATCCTCTCACATTGGGTGCATGACCATAAAAGATATTACTCATAGAAATAGAACAACCATTATTCTCTGACTTAAACGAGTAACCGTCTCGCAATAAACAAGATCCATATATAACATTCATGCTTAACGCATGCACTAAATAAAATTTATTTAAGTTCATAACTAATCCTGATGGTAACTGAAGTGAAACTGTGCCGACGGCGATTTCATCAACCTTGGAACCATTTCCCACGCGCATCGTCACTTCATCCTTCGCCAGCCTTCGCTTATTCCGCAGTTCCTGTTTCGAGTTGCAAATATGAGCAACAAAACCAATATCGAATACCCAGACACTACTACGAGAGCTGGTTAAGTACACATCAATAACATGTATATCGAATATACCTGATTTTTCCTTGGCCGCCTTCTTATCAGCGAGATACTTGGGGCAGTTGCGCTTCGAGTGACCCATACCCTTGCAATAATAGCACTCCGTTTTAGGCTTAGGTCCAGCTTTGGGTTTCTTCGTCGGATTGGCAACAGGCTTGCCGCTCTTCTTTGAATTACCCTTCTTTCCTTTGTCGTTTCTCTTGAAACTAGTGGTCTTATTCACCATCAACACTTGATGCTCTTTACGGAGTTCTGACTCTGCGACTTTCAGCATCGCGAATAACTCGCCGGTTGACTTGTTCATCCCTTGCATGTTATTGTTCAACACAAAGCCCTTATAGCTTGGTGGCGGTGATTGAAGAATTCTGTCAATGATAGCCTCTTGCGGGAGTTCAATCCCCAACTCAGCTAGATGGTTTGTGTACCCAGACATTTTGAGCACATGTTCACTGACAGACGAATTCTCCTCCATCTTGCAAGCATAGAATTTATCGGAGGTCTCATACCTCTCGATCCGGGCGTTCTTCTGAAAGATAAACTTCAACTCCTGGAACATCTCATATGCTCCATGACGCTCAACGCGACGTTGAAGTCCCGACTCTAAGCCATACAAGACTGCACACTGAACTACTGAGTAGTCCTCCTTGCGTGCTAACCAAGCGTTCTTAACATCTTGGTCATCCGTGGCGGCTGGTTCATCTCCTCGCGTAGCATTAAGGACATAATCCTTCTTCCCAGCTTGCAGGAGCAACTTAAGATTACGAGCCCATTCTACAAAGTTGCTTCCATCATCTTTCAACTTAGCTTTCTCTAGGAACGTATTAAAATTCAGGGTGACTGTCGCGTGAGCCATTGATCTACAACACAAATATTTTCAAAGTGGACTTCGACTATGTTCAAGATAATTAGAGTTTAACTAATCAAATTACTTGCTAAACTCCCACTCAAAAAGTACATCTATCTAGTCATTTGAGTGGTTCATGATCTAATTCCACTAGCTCAAGTCCGATCATCACGTGAGTTGAGGATAGTTTCAGTGGTAAGCATCCATATGCTAATCATATCAACTATATGATTCATGATCGACCTTTCAGTCTCATGTGTTCCGAGGCCATGTCTGCACATGCTAGGCTCGTCAAGCTTAACCCGAGTGTTCCGCGTGTGCAACTGTTTTGCACCCGTTGTATGTGAACGTTGAGTCTATCACACCCGATCATCACGTGGTGTCTCGAAACGACAAACTGTAGCAACGGTGCACAGTCGGGGAGAACACAATTTCGTCTTGAAATTTTAGTGAGAGATCACCTCATAATGCTACCGTCATTCTAAGCAAAATAAGGTGCATAAAAGGATTAACATCACATGCAATTCATAAGTGACATGATATGGCCATCATCATGTGCTTCTTGATCTCCATCACCAAAGCACCGGCACGATCTTCTTGTCACCGGCGCCACACCATGATCTCCATCAACGTGTCGCCATCGGGGTTGTCATGCTACTCATGATATTACTACTAAAGCTACGTCCTAGCAATATAGTAAACGCATCTGCAAGCACAAACGTTAGTTTAAAAGACAATCCTATGGCTCCTGCCGGTTGCCGTACCATGGACGTGCAAGTCGATATTAACTATTACAACATGATCATCTCATACATCCAATATATCATATCACGTCTTTGACCATATCATATCACAAGCATACCCTGCAAAAACAAGTTAGACGTCCTCTAATTGTTGTTGCATGTTTTACGTGGTTGCAATGGGTATCTAGTAGATCGCATCTTACTTATGCAAAAACCACAACGGAGATGTGCAAATTTCTATTTAACCTCTCCAAGGACCGCCTCGGTCAAAACCAATTCAACTAAAGTTGAAGAAACAGACACCCGCCAGCCATATTTATGCAACGAGGTTGCATGTCAATCGATGAAACCAGTCTTTCGTATGCGTACGAATAATGTCGGTCTGGGTCGCTTCAATCCAACAATACTGCTGAATTGAGAAAAGACTAAGGAGGGCCGCAAATCGAACATCACCGCCCACAAAACCCTTTGTTTTCTACTCGAGATAACATCTACGCATGAACCTAGCTCATGATGCCACTGTTGGGGAACGTCGCATGGGAAACAAAAAATTTCCTACGCGCACGAAGACCTATCATGGTGATGTCCATCTACGAGAGGAGATTTGGATCTACGTACCCATGCAGATCGCACAGCAGGAAGCGTTACGAAACGCGGTTGATGTGGTGGAACATCCTTGACGACCCGCAAGTATAGGGTATCTATCATAGTCCTTTCGATAAGTAAGAGTGTCGAACCCAACGAGGAGCAGAAGGATGTGACAAGTGGTTTTCAGCAAGGTAAAATCTGCAAGCACTGGAATTATCGGTAACAAGTAGTTGTGTGGTGAAATGATTCGTAGCAATCAACAAGTAACAAAAGTAACAATGGTGCAGCAAAGTGGCCCAATCCCTTTTGTAGCAAGGGACAAGCCTGGACAAACTCTTATAGGAGGAAAAACGCTCCCGAGGACACATGGGAATTTCTGTCAAGCTAGTTTTCATCATGTTCATATAATTCGTGTTCGTTACTTTGATAGTTTGATATGTGGGTGGACCGACGCTTGTGTGTTGCCCTTAATTGGACAAGCATCCCACTTATGATTAACCCCTCTCGCAACCATCCACAACTACGAAAGAAGAATTAAGACAAAGTCTAACCATAGCATTAAACTAGTGGATCCAAATCAGCCCCTTACGAAGCAACGCATAAACTAGGGTTTAAGCTTCTGTCACTCTAGCAACCCATCATCTACTTACTACTTACCAATGCCTTCCTATAGACCCAAATAATGGTGAAGTGTTATGTAGTCGACATTCACATAACACCACTAGAGGAAAAACAACATACAACACATCAAAATATCGAACGAATACCAAATTCACATGACTACTTATAGCATGACTTATCCCATATCCTCAGGAAAAAAAGTAACTACTCACAAAGCATAATCATATTCATGACCAGAGAGGTAATGAGTAGCATCAAGGATCTGAACATAAACTCTTCCACCAAGTAATCCAACTAGCATCAACTACAAAGAGTAATTAACACTACTAGCAACCTTACAAGTACCAATCAGAGTCGCGAGACGAAGACTGGTTACAAGAGATGAACTAGGGTTTGGAGATGAGATGGTGCTGACGAAGATGTTGATGGTGACGAGTCCCCTCCGATGAGAGGAGTGTTGGTGATGACGATGGCGACGATTTCCCCCTCCGGGAGGGAAGCTTCCCCGGCAGGACCGTCCCGCCGGAGCTCTAGACTGGTTGTGCTCAAGTTCCGCCTCGTGGCGGCGGCGAATCCTCGGAAAAGCCTCCTCTTGATTTTTTCCAGACCAAAACCCTTCTTGTAGCAAAAGGGGGGAGCCAGAGGGCCAGCTGGGAGCCCACAAGCCCCCTAGGCGCGGCTAGGGGGGTGGCCGTGCCTAGCAGGCTTGTGGCCCCGTGCTGGCACCCCTCGGGTACTTCTTCGGCCCAATATTTTTTATAAATCCCAAAAAAATCCACGTTGATTTTCACGGCTTTTGGAGTTGCGCAGAATAGGAATCTCAAACTTGCTCCTTTTTCAGGCCAGAATTCCAGTTGCCGGCATTCTCCCTCTTCATGTAAACCTTGCAAAATAAGAGAGAAAAGGCATAAGTATTGTATTGTGAAGTGAAATAACAGCCCAAAAAGCGATAAATATCAACATGAAAGCATGATGCAATATGGACGTATCAACTCCCCCAAGCTTAGACCTCGCTTGTCCTCAAGCAAAAGCCGAGCTCAATAAATATGCCCACATGTTTAGGGAGAGAGGTGTCGACAAAACAAGATACGAACATGCACGCATCATGATCATGATCAGAACAACAATACCATCATGTGAACTTTTATGCTAAAGTGACAATTTCTTCACAAAGTAAAGTATGGATCAAGAACCTTACCGAGAATTAACAACCGATAGCCTTTAGTCATTGAAGCAATTGCAATTTATCACAACATTGGAAAGAGTCAAATAAGAGCTTGTAAAGCAAATCCACATACGCAATCATCTTTTCGTTCTCTACAATTGCTACAACTCATGTGGTACTCATGAGATCAAAGTTTCAGTCGGACACAGAGAAAGATAGGGGCTTATAGTTTTTCCTCCCAACCACTTACCTCAAGGGTAATGTCAACAATAATAATTCATGAATACTTACTTCCAAGTTGACATATGAATATAGATCTTTCCCTAGCATATGACGTTAGCCAAGATAAAGGCGAAATAAGGAATTGGTGAAGATCACCATGATTCTTTCAAGGGCAAAAAGTAAAGGTACAAGATAGGCCCTTCGCAGAGGGAAGCAGAGGTTGTCATGCGCTTTTGAGGTTTGGATGCGTGTCCTCTTAGTGCGAAGGAACGTCACTTTATATTGCCTCCTGTGATAAAGAACTTTATTATGCAGTTTGTCACTTTTATGTCTTCCTCATCACAGGTTCATACAAAGCTTATTTTCCACACACTAATAGATCATACATATTAGGGAGCAATTTTTATTGCTTGCACCGATGACAACTTACTTGAGGGATCTTATTCAATGCATAGGTAGGTATGGTGGACTATCATGGCAAAACTGGGTTGAAGGTTTGTGGATGCACAAGTAGTATCTCTACTTGGTGCAGGAGTTTTGGCTAATATGAGGTGGAAACAATCGTCACATGCTAAGGGATCTCTAGTCATATAACATTGTTCGGAACCAAGCAAACACAATTCATTATGTTGTCTTCCTTGTCCAACATCTACTTCTAAGCATGTAATAGTTTAGTGAGTGTTCACAATCATAGATGGTGTCAAAGATGATATATTTATATGTGAACCTCTCCTTCTTTATCACTTCCTATTTATTGCAATAATGACCAAGGTCTACGTTTGTCTACCCTCAACAAGTTTCAATCAACATTCTTTTTATATGTGAAGCCATCACTTCCCATAAGATCATTACATGATCTTTCATGCTTTTGTTCTTTTCTCACTCTTTTGATCATGGCAAGAGGCAAAGCCCTCAACTAAGACACTCTTTATTATATGGCTCACGAGCTCGAATACATCGGGGGTGACACAAAGCAAAACTCAAGACAAAAACACTAAGACGTTTATCTACTAGAGAAAGAGAAAACTGAAAAGGAACAAACTAAAACAAAGGTAAAGGCGAAAGATGTGATGGTGATACGATACCGGGGCAACTCTCCCAAGCTTGGCACAAGACAAGGGGATTGCCCATACCCGTGCTTAGTTGTCTTCCTTTGGAGGTGATGGTGGTGGAGTTGTTGCAACATAGGTTTGATCCTCCGTCTTCCAAGGCATAGGTGCTCCATCATGGAAAGATGACCGAGTCTCCGAAATCCTCAAATCTGCATCCAACCGTATTGATTTAAATCTATACACATACTCACAGTTTTGCTTCTGCAGGTCATAGATCTGGGCTTGGAGGTGATCAATTCTGTCATAGAGCCTGGAGAGGTGCTTCCCGATGTCATTGGCATCGATCTTGTGCTTGTTGGTGAACTCCGTGATCATCATGTGGTTGGCGTTGAGTCCACGCTCCACCATCCCTTGGCACTTGAAGACCTGTTGCTCCATTGCTTCGAGCCTCGCCTCCATGCTTCCAGTCTTCTTAGGCCCCTCAACATCACGGATGTGCAACATCCCCTCACGCATCTCAATAGATTGAGGGTGTTGCAGCACTCCCGTGAGGTAGGGATTGATGACCTTCTCGAAGATCTTGTCCTTCAGAGCTTTTGGGGACGTCATAGCAATCTAGATCTGCAACAGAAATAGGCTCGAAACGAAAACAGAGGAAATTCGCGTGATACAAGGGTCAAACCTTTCGGGAGAATATATAATAATTTTTTTCGACCAGAAGGAGTACTCTGCAAGAAAGCGGAGTCCGGGAGGCACACGAGGTGGCCACAAGCCCCCCAGGCGCGGCCAGGGGGGTGGCCCGCGCCTGGCAGGCTTGTCGCCTCCTCGTGCGCTTTCTGGACTACTTCAAAATTTTCTATTTTTCTAAATATCCCAAAACGGAGAAAAATCCTACTGGAAAAGTTTTGGAGTTTGTTTACTTGCCGAAACACATACCTCTTTGTTTTCGGAGTCTGAAACACGCTGATAAATATCCCTTAGGTATTCCTCCGGAGTTATGGTATTGATAATATTGCTTTCAACATTTATGGGAGTACCTGAGATATAATGCTTGATTCTGTGCCCATTTACCACTCTCGGACAATTACCTTCCGTGTTGTTGATCTTGATAGCACCGGAACGATATACTTCCTGAACAATATAGGGACCTTCCAATTTAGAGAGAAGCTTGCCTGCAAAAAATCTTAAACAAGAATTATATAGCAAGACATAATCACCTACATTGAACTCACGCTTTTGTATCCTTTTATCGTGCCACCTCTTAACCTTTTCTTTGAACAACTTGGCATTCTCATATGCCTGAGTTCTCCATTCATCAAGCGAGCTAATATCAAATAACCTCTTCTCACCAGCAAGTTTGAAATCAAATTTGAGCTCTTTGATTGCCCAATAAGCTTTATGCTCTAGCTCAAGAGGTAAATGACATGTTTTACCGTACACCATTTTGTAGGGAGACATGCCCATGGGATTCTTATAGGCAGTTCTATAAGCCCACAGTGCATCATCGAGCTTCTTAGACCAATTCTTTCTAGACCTGTTGACAGTCTTTTGCAGAATTGGTTTAATCTCTCTATTGCTTAGCTTTACTTGACCACTGGACTGAGGGTGATAGGGAGACGCAATTCTATGGTTGACATCGTACTTAGCAAGCGTTTTATGGAAAGCACCATGAATGAAATGTGAACCACCGTCGGTCATTAGATATCTAGGGACTCCAAATCTAGGGAAGATAACTTCTTTAAGCATCCTAATAGATGTGTTGTGATCAGCACTACTAGTGGGGATAGCTTCTACCCATTTAGTGACGTAATCAACAGCAACTAGGATGTGAGTATACCCATTGAATTTTGGAAAAGGTCCCATATAATCAAAGCCCCAAACATCAAATGGTTCAATAACAAGCGAATAGTTCATAGGAATTTCCTGACGTTTACCGATATTACCTATTTTTGACATCCATCACAAGACAAGACAAACTTACGGGCATCCTTAAAGAGATTGGGCCAATAGAAACCTGATTGCAATACCTTGTGTGCAGTTCTATCTCCCGCATGGTGTCCTCCGTAGGCCTCGGAGTGACACTTCTGTAGGATCTGTCCCTGTTCATGTTCAGGTACACAACGTCTAATAACACCATCTACTCCTTCCTTATAAACGTGAGGGTCATCCCAGAAGTAATGTCTCAAGTCAAAGAAGAATTTCTTCTTTTGCTGGTATGTGAAACTAGGTGGTATATATTTGACAACGATATAATTTGCATAATCAGCATACCACGGTGCACTACATGAAGCATTGATGACATTCAATTGCTCATCAGGAAAGCTATCATCAATAGGTTGTGGGTCATCAAGAACATTCTCCAACCTAGACAAGTTATCTGCTACGGGGTTATCAGCACCCTTCTTGTCGACAACGTGCAAATCAAATTCTTGTAGCAAGAGAACCCATTTGATAAGTCTAGGTTTAGCGTCTTTCTTCTCCATGAGGTACTTAATAGCAGTGTGACCAGTGTGAATATTGACTTTGGAATCAACTATGTAAGACCTGAACTTTTTACATGCAAACACGACTGCTAAAAATTCCTTTTCCATAGTAGCATAGTTTCTTTGGGAACTGTCTAGAGTTTTACTAGCATAGTGAATAACATTCAACTTCTTATCAATTCTTTGCCCTAGGACAGCACCAACAGCATAATCGCTAGCATCAGACATGATTTCAAAAGGTAAGTTCCAATTAGGTGGTTGAACAATAGGTGCAGTTATCAAGGCCTTCTTAAGTATTTCGAAGGCTTCCTCACAATCATCGTCAAAAACAAAAGGAATATCCTTTTGCAAGAGATTGGTAAGAGGACTAGAAATCTTAGAGAAGTCTTTAATGAACCTCCTATAGAAACGAGCATGACCAAGGAAACTTCTTCAACCTTTGATATCTGTGGGGTATGGCATTTTCTCGATTGCATCAACCTTAGCCTTATCGACTTGAATACCTCTTTCAGAAATTTTATGTCCTAAGACGATGCCTTCATTAACCATAAAGTGTCACTTCTCCCAATTTAAGACAAGATTGGTGTCTTTACATCTCTGCAAGACTCAATCAAGGTTGCTGAGGCAATCGTTTAAAGAAGACCCGTAAATGGAGAAGTCATCCATGAAAACCTCAACAATCTTTTCACAAAAGTTGGAGAATATATCCATCATACATCTTTGAAAGGTGGAAGGTACATTACATAAGCCAAAAGGCATACGTCTATAAGCAAAGGTACCGAAAGGGCAGGTGAAAGTGGGTTTCTCCTGATCAGATTGTGCAACTGGTATATGGGAGAAACCAGAATAACCGTCTAGAAAGCAGAAGTGTGTGTGTTTAGAGAGTCTTTCTAGCATTTCATCGATAAAAGGCAAAGGGTAATGATCTTTCCTAGTGGCTTTATTCAATTTCCTAAAATCGATCACCATCCTATAGCCAGTAGTGATAATCCTGTGTGGGATCAATTCATCCTTATCATTAGGGACAACGGTAATACCTCCCTTCTTAGGGACGCAATGTACCGGACGCACCCAATCACTATGAGCGACAGGATAAATAATACCCGCTTCGAGGAGCTTTAGTATTTCTTTTCTTACTACCTCTTTCATCTTAGGATTTAATCTCCTTTGATGATCAGCAACTGGTTTGGAATCAGGATCAGTTTTAATCTTGTGCTGACATAGAGTGGGACTAATGCCGTTAAGATCATCAAGAGTATATCCAATAGCAGCACGGTGCTTTCTCAGAGTTTTTAGTAACTTCTTTTCTTCATGCTCTGAGAGGCTAGCACTAATAATAACATGATATATCTATTTTTCATCAAGATAAGCATACTTAAGAGTATTAGGCAACTGTTTAAGCTCGAACACAGGATCACCCTTTGGTGGGGTGGATCCCCAAGCAGTTCAACAAGCAAGTTATTCTTAAGGATAGGATATTGTTCTAATACAACTCTATCTATCTCATCCCTTTCATCCATATGCATATTATTTTCATGCTCAAGCAAGTATTGCTCTAAGGGATCAGTAGGAGGCACGACAGTAGTAGCTAAGGCAATAGTTTCTTCCTTACTAGGCAACTCTTTTTCATGAGGTTGTCTACCAAACTTGGAGAAATTGAACTCATGTGACACACCCTCAAAGCCAACAGTGACAGTTTGCTTCTCACACTCAATATGAGCATTGACGGTATTGAGAAAAGGTCTGCCAAATATGATGGGACAAAAGCTATCTAGCACGGTAGCAAGAACGAGGAAATGAGCAGGATACTTCATTTTACCACACAAGACTTCAACATCCCTAACAATTCCCACAAGGCAGATAGTATCTCTATTGGCAAGCTAAACAGTGACATCAATAGGCTCTATCTCAACACGTGCAATCTCGTCTTTGATTTCATCATATAAGGATTGAGGTATTGCACTAACACTAGCACCCACGTCACATAAACCATGATAACAATGATCTCCTATCTTAACAGAAACAATGCTAGGTCAACAAAAGTCGTTCCTCGACAGTGGTGCCAGAGATCCTTCCGTCGTCTCTTGAGCTTGCGTTGGTTTTTCCCTTGAAGAGGAAAGGGTGATGCAACACAGGAGCAGTAAGTACTTCCCTCAGTTTGAGAACCAAGGTATCAATCCAGTAGGAGAATCTCGTCAAGTCCAGAGTACCTGCGCAAACACAAAAGAGCTTGCACCCAACGCTTTAAAGGGGTTGTCTATCCCTTCAAGATTGTTTGCAAAGTGAGATCTGAAGGCGGAAAGTGCAACGAAGTAAAAAGTGTAAGGCTGAAAATATGGTGTGGAGTAGACCCGGGGGCCATAGTGTTCACTAGAGGCTTCTCTCAAAATAGAAAATATCACGGTGGGTAAACAAATTACCGTCGAGCAATTGATAGAACCGCACAAAGTCATGACGATATCTAAGGCAATGATCATACATATAGGCATCACGTCCGAGACAAGTAGACCAATACTTTCTGCATCTACTACTATTACTCCACACATCGACCGTTATCGAGCATGCATCTACTGTATTGAGTTCATGATGAACAGAGTAACGCCTTAAGCAAGATGACATGATGTAGAGGGATAATCTCAAACCAATGATTTAAACCCCATCTTTTTACCCTTGATGGCAACAACATGATGCGTGCCTTACTACCCCTTCTGTCACTGGGTGAGGTCACCGCACGGTATGAACCCAAAACCAAGCACTTCGCCCATTGCAAGAATCATAGATCTAGTTGGCCAAACAAAACCCACAACTCGAAGAGAATTACAAGTGTATGAAATCATGCATAAGAGAGATCAGAAGAAACTCAAATAAGATTCATAGATAATCTGATGATAAATCCACAATTCATCGGATCTCGACAAACACACTGCAAAAGAAGATTACATCGGATGGATCTCCATGAAGATCATGGAGAACTTTGTATTGAAGATCCAAGAGAGAGAAGAAGCCATCTAGTTACTAGCTATGGACCCGTAGGTCTATGGTGAACTTCTCACGCATCATCGGAGAGGTCATGGCATTGATGAAGAAGCCCTCCGTATCCGAATCCCCCCTTCGACAGGGCACCAGATAGTGCCCCAGATGGGATCTTGCGGAGACACAAGCTTGCGGTGGCGGAAAAGTACTTTCGATGATCTCCTGATTTTTTTGGGATTTTAGGGAATTTATAGGCGAAAGTCCTAGGGCAGAGGTGGCCCAGGGAGCCCACAAACCAGGGAGGCGCGGGCCCCCTGGCCGCGGCTAGGGGGCTAGTGGGGTCCCTGCAGACCCCTGCCCTGATTCTCAGGCTTCCCGATCTTTTTCTGTTTCGGAAAAAATATTTTTGGCAGTTTCGTTCCGTTTGGACCCCGTTCAAAATCCTCCTCTAAAAGGGGTCAAAAACATGGAAACAACAGGAACTGGCACTTGGCACTGAGTTAATAAGTTAGTCCCAAAAAATATATAAAAGGCATGCAAAACATCCAAAGTTTGACAAGATAATAGCATGAAACCATAAAAAATTATAGATACATTGGAGACGTATCAAGCATCCCAAGCTTAACTCCTACTCGTCCTCGAGTAGGGAAATGATAAAGGCTGAATTTTTGATGTGGAATGCTACCTAGCATAGTTGTCCTTTGCAAGTTCTTTCATGTGACATGAATGGTCAGATCTGTAAGATTCAAAACAATAGTTTGCTATTGACATGAAAACAATAATACTTCAAGCAAACTAGCAAGGTAATCATGAAGTTTCAAAATAACAAGGCCAAGGAAAGTTATCCCTACAAAATCATATAGTCTGGCTATGCTCCATCTTCCTCACATAACTAATGTAAATCATGCACAACCCCGGTATTGGACAAGTAATTGTTTTCACACTCTTACTTTCTCAAACCTTTTATAACTATCACGCAATACATGAGCGTGAGCCATGGATATAGCACTACAAGTGGAATAGAGTGTGGTGGTGGTTGTGAGATAAAAAGGAGGAGATGGTCACATTGACTCGACCTATCAAAAGGCTATGGAGATGCCCATTAATAGATATCAATGTGAATGAGTAGGGATTGCCATACAAGGGATGCACTAGAGCTTTAAGTATGTGAAAGCTCAAAAGGAAAACTAGTGGGTGTGCATCCAACTTGCTTGCTCACGAAGACCTAGGGCAATTTTGAGGAAGACCATCATTGGAACATACAAGCCAAGTTTTATAATGAAGATTCCCACTAGCATATGGTAGTGACAAAGCAAGAAGCTCTCAGTCATGAAGAACATGTTGCTATTATGAATCACAAGTGTGGAAAAAGATAGTAGCATTGTCCCTTCTCTCTTTTTCTCTTTTTTTCTATTTGGGCACTTGGGCGTCTCTTTTTTCTCTTTTATTTTTTTTATTTTTGGGCTCTTTGGCCTTTTTTTTTATTTCCTCACATGGGACAATGCTCTAATAATAATGATCATCACACTTTTATTTACTCACAGCTCAAAGCTCAAAATGATGATGACTCTATAGGAAAGGCCTCCGGCAGTGTACCGGGATGTGCAACGATCTAGCATGGCCTATGACGTTGAAACATCTCGCTAGCTATCTTATGATCATGCAATGGCAATATGAGAGTGACGACACAAATCGTGAGACAGAACAGTGGGATTTGCATGGCAATATATCTCGGAATGGCTATGAAAATGCCATGGTAGGTAGGTATGGTGGCTATTTTGAGGATGGCATATGGTGGGTTTGTGCACCGGCGAGAATTGCGCGGCACTAAAGAGGCTAGCAAATATGGAAGGTGAAAGTGCATCTATACCATGGACTCACGTTAGTCATGAAGAACTCACATACTTGTTGTGAAAGTTTTTATTAGTAATCGAAACAAAGTGCTAAACGAATACTCCGAGGGGAAGGGTTGGTAGGTGTTAACCATCGCGCGATCCCGACCTCAACACAAAGGATGACAATCAATAGATCAATTATGATCCGACTTCCTAACATAGCAGTTCACCATACGTGCATGCTACGGGAATCACTAACTTCAACACAAGTATTTCTAGATTCACAACACCCTACTAACATAGCTCTTAATATTACCAAATCCACGTCTCAAAACTAATTGAGAGGAATCAAGAATTCTCTTTCTACTCAATGCACATGAAGATGGAGGTTTTTTGCATCCTCTTTGGGTACCTATCACCTTTGGGACTACTTTCATAGCATAAGCCAACTACCAAGTCACGGACCGATGTGCTCTAAAAGATATAAGTTAAGCACATAGAGCAAAAGTATCTAGCTCAAAAGATATAAGTGAAGCACTATGAGCATTCTAGCAAAATCACGATGAGTGCATGTCTCTCTCTCTCAAAAAGGTGTGCAGCAAGGATGATTATGACACAACAAAAAGTAAAGACTCCTACGATACAAGATGATCCAAGCAAAACACATATCATGTGGTGAATAAAAATATAGCTCCAAGTAATGTTACCGATGGATTGAAGACGAAAGAGGGGATGCCTTCCCGGGGCATACCCAAGCTTAGGCTTTTTGGTGTCCTTGAATTTGGCTTGGGATGAATTGGTAATCCCCAAACTTGAGCTATTTCCACTCCTTATCTTTTTTTCCATGAGAACATCACCCAAAACTTGAAAACTTCACAACACAAAACTTAAACAGAAACTCGTGATAACATTAGCACAAGAAAACAAACTACCACCTCATTTGGTAATGTAGCAACTTGAATTCTATCTATATTGGTGTTGGGCTACTCTATTCTCACTTTTCCATGGCTAGTACCCCCCGATACTAACCATAGTTTCATCAAAACAAGCAACCAACTCAACAAAAACAGAATCTGTCAAAACCAGACCAGTCTGTAGCAATATGTATACTTCGTATACTTCTCATACCTCAAAAAATCTGAAAAATTACGACTTCCTGGGAAAAAGTTATATCAACCAGCAGAAAAAAGAATCAACTCAAAAGCTCTTTCTGAATAAAACTGAAAAATCATCTCGTGAGCAAAAAGTTTCTGTCTTTTTCCAGCAGGATCAAACAACCATTACCAAGACTAGTCATAAAGGTTTTGCTTGGCTCAAACACAAAAAGAAACACAAAAAAACACAATCACAACAGAATTATGATGGTGTGGACGCAACAAAACAGAAAGAAAAAGATAAATCCATTGGGTTGCCTCCCAACAAGCGCTATTGTTTAACGCCCTTAGCTAGGCATAAAAGCGATAGAATCACGTATTGGCGTGATCACTTATCATCTTAAGGTTTTCATCTTTCTTGCTAGATGATTCACCAGTACTTTTGGGAACAAAAGAAGACTTGGTGACCTTATTGTGGGTAAAATTTGGAGTATTCTGCACAACGGCAAAAGCGGAACCTAAGTTGGTTATAACGTCCTCTAGTTTGCCAATCCTAGCGGAATCATGACCTAGCTTTTCGTTAACTGTGGGTTCCTTCTCCTTTAAAATTTTCAAAACCATTCCCACCTTGGATCCGTACTGAGTGATTTGATTGTGGATCTTTTTATCAAATTCTCAATGAGTTCAATCGTAGCAACTTTATTTTCAATGACGTCCAGCCTACGCATCACATGTTCCAGACTTAAGGTAGTTCCATTAACAATGAGTGGGTGATACGTCTCCATCGTATCTACTTTTTCAAACTCTTTTGCCCTTGTTTTGGACTCTAATTTGCATGATTTGAACGGAACTAACTTGGACTGACGCTGTTTTCAGCAGAATTGCCTTGGTGTTGTTTTTGTGCAGAAATGAAAGTTCTTAGAGGCGCGCCACATCCTGTTCTTCATCTGGAGGGTATATCTGGAGTCCGTTTTGGGCTCCGGAGAGGGGAAATCGTCACCATCGTCATCATCAACCTTCTTCCCTCTCCAATTCCATGAAGCTCTTCGTCGTTCGTGAGTAATCTATTCGTAGGCTCGCTGGGCGGTGATGAGTAGGATGAGATCTACCGTGTAATCGAGTTAGTTTTGACGGGGATTGATCCCTAGTATCCACTATGTTCTTAGATTGATGTTGCTACTACTTTGCCATGCTTAATGCTTGTCACTAGGGCCCGAGTGCCATGATTTCAGATCTGAAATTATTATGTTGTCACCAATATATGTGTGTTTTAGATCCGATCTTGCAAGTTGTAGTTACCTACTATGTGTTATGACCCGGCAACCCCGGAGTGACAATAACCGGAACCACTCCCGGTGATGACCATAGTTTGAGGAGTTCATGTGTTCACCAAGTGCTAATGCGTTGGTCCGATTCTTTATTAAAAGGAGAACCTTAATATCCCGTAGTTTCCTTTTGGACCCCGCTGCCACGGGAGGGATGGACAATAGATGTCATGCAAGTTCTTTTCCGTAAGCACGTATGACGACACACGGAATGCATGCCTACATCACATTGACGAACGGGAGCTAGCCACATATCTCTCCATGTTATAACTGTTGCATGATTAATATCATCCAAACAAATCACCGACCCATTGCCTACGAGTTTGTCCTACCGCTGCTGTTACTTGTCTTGCTCTGCTACTGTTACTTGTCTTGCTCTGTTGCTACTGTTGCTACTACTCTCGCTTGCTACTGTTGCTACTTGCTACTACTGTCACTACTGTTGTTCCTTGCCACTGCTATTACTCGTTACACTGCTGCTACCTGCTACAATTTTGATCCGCTGGTCGTTGACGGGAACAGACAATTTCCGACAAGGGGCAACTTCTGGCGCCATTGATACGACAGTTAGGAATAGTCTGCCGTCAACAGATCGTTTCTGACACCGTTGTTATCATACTACTTTGCTGCTGACTCTTTGCTTGCAGATACTAATCTTTCAGGTGTGGTTGAATCTGACACATTCAGCTGCTAATACTTGAGAGTATCCTCTCACCTCCTATTGGCGTACCAAAAAATTTGGGTCGAATACTCTACTCTCGAAAACTGCTGCGATCCCACGCACTGGTGGGCCGTCAACAACATTCTTCTAGTTTCGTTGCTGGGGACTGCTAGCAGCATTCTTCTGGTGCCGTTGCAGCAGAAGGTCTGTTGTCACAGAGTCAGCATTTTTCTGGCGCCGTTGCCGGGGAGGTATTGTTATATTCTCCGAGTCACTTGGGATTTATATCTGCTGGTCACTATGAAGAATCTGAAGGATCCGAAAACAAAAGTCTTGCCCTCAACTACGAGGGGAGGTAAGGAACTGCCATCTAGCTCTGCACTTGATTCACCTTCAGTTATGAGTAAGTTTGCGACATCACCTCGTGCTAGAAATCTTGACATGTCGCCTGTGCTTGATGATGCGATGCTTGATACTACTAGAGACACTACTTTGCCTGATGTTCCACTAGGGGTATTCCTTGATGCTCATATTGCTAGAGTTACTGCCAATTCTCGTGATGCTTCTGAAACTACCGATACTATTGAGATAGAACCCGCTTTTGCTCCTGTTAGATCTAGCTCTCCTAGATATGAATTGCCTGATATACCTGAGGGGTACTTTATGGAGGGAGAGATAGCTGAGGATTTTCTTGCGTGTAAGGATGCCTACGACGTTGAGAAATGACTTCTCAAGTGGAAGTAAAAATCTCTGAAAGCTAGGATGAAATACAACCCGAAGTTTTCCACTTCACCTATCTTTATCACCGATAAGGATTATGAATTCTCTGTCGACCGTGAGATAATCTCTCTAGTTGAATCTGATCTTTTCCACGGTTATGAGTCTCAGGCGGTCGTAGCCCATCTTACCAAATTACACGATATAGCCACCCTTTTCACTAGTGAGGAGAAGATCCGCCACTATTATATCCTTAAGCTGTTTCCTTTCTCTCTAAAGGATGACGCTAAAGCCTGGTTCACCTCTCTTGCTCCTGGATGTGTGAGTAGTCCCCAGGATATGGTCTATTACTTCTGTGAGAAATATTTCCCTGCCCATAAGAAGCAAGCTGCCTTGCAGGAACTTTGCTCAACTCCAAGAAGAGAGTCTCCCACAAGCTTGGGGGAGGCTCGTCCAGCTACAGAATGCTTTGCCTGATCACCCTCTTAAGAAGAACGAGATACTTGATATCTTCTATAACGGACTTACCGATGCCTCTAGAGACCACCTAGATAGTTGTGTCGGTTGTGTTTTTAGGGAACGAACTGTAGAACAAGCTGAGACCCTATTGAATAACATCTTGATCAACGATAATGCTTGGACTATTCTCGAACCACCTCCTAAGACAACTCCTAAGAAAAGAGGTATTCTATTCCTCAGTCCCAAAGATATGCAAGAAGCCAAGAAATCTATGCAAGAGAAAGGCATTAGATCTGAAGATGTCAAAAATCTACCACCTATCGAAGAGATCCATGGTCTCGATAACCCGATACAGGTAGTAGAAGTGAATTCTCTGCGTAGGTTTGATGAGAGTGATATTCCTTTTGACAAACCTGCTAGCCTATGCTTTGATGAATTTGACAACTTTGTTGCCAAACAACAGAGTTTCAATGATTATGTTAGCAGACATTTGGAACAAAGCACTCATATGCTTAGCCATTTAAGTGCTTGTGTAGACAGAAATGTCAATGATCTTAAGCTTCTGAGTAAACATGCCTCCATGATTACTACTCAGGTAGAACAAGTACTTAAAGCTCAGAATGACTTGCTCAATGAATTAAATGACAACTCTGTCAGAGTCATTACTAGAGGAGGCAAAATGACTCAGGAACCTTTGTATCCTGAAAGTCATCCTAAGGAGAAGAAGAAGGATGATAGAAACCTACATGCTAGTTCACCAAATACTGTCACACCTAAAGAACCTAATAATATTTCTGCGTTTGATGTAGAAACACAATCTGGTGATGAACATGAACTTGGTGACAATATGGACAGTGATGTTCATAATAATGCTCAACCTAGAAATGATGAGGATGTGGAGATTGAACCTACGGTTAATTCTGATAACCCACAACCTAAGAGATACGATAAGAATGACTTCACTGCTAGGAAGCATGGTAAAGAATGGGAGCCATGGGTTCATAGATCTATGCCCTTTCCTCCTAAGCCATCCAAGAAAAAGGATGATGAGGATTTTGAGCGCTTCATTGAGATGATAAGACCCATCTTTCTGCAGATGCAGTTAAGTGATATGCTCCAAATGTCTCCGTATGCCAAGTACATGAAAGATATCGTGACTAATAAACGGAAGATACCAGATCTTGAGATCTCCACCATGCTTGCCAATTACACTTTCAAAGGTGGAACTCCTAAGAAACTTGGTGATCCCGGAGTGCCCACTATACCTTGTTCCATTAAAGGAAACTACGTAAGAACTGCCTTATGTGACCTTGGAGCCGGTGTTAGTGTTATGCCGCTCTCTCTTTATCGTAGACTTGAATTGGATAAGTTGACACCCGCTGAAATTTCTCTGCAAATGGCCGACAAATCAACTGCTTTCCCTATCGGCATTTGTGAGGATGTGCCTGTTGTGGTTGCTAACACTACTATCTTAACAAACTTTGTTATCTCGGATATTCCTGAGGACGATGCCATGGTTGTTGATGGGGTTACAGTCCTAGGGTAGGGTCATAGGCCTGCCCTATAAGTCTTACCCAAGGACCACCCTTCATAAGGGATAAGACCTTTAGTCAGTTCCGACTGAATTAAGGACATCCCATCATCCAGTCGGTAACAAATCCTCCACCATCCAGTCGGAGAGGAACATTCGGAGTATATCAAACTAACCGACTGGATTCCACTCTGCGCACCGTAACCCCCCTGGAGGGAAACGGTCGTACATTTCCGCGTACCTTTATTAGCATTTAAGACATACGTTACCTGTAACGTGGGCGTTTATTCGCCACTACTCCACCCCTGTGCACCGAACCGTTGTGGAGAGCAGCGCACTCTATATAAGCCGCCCTCCCCCACTGGTGCAGGGGTTAGCAATTCACTGTAATCCATATTCCACTCGACAACAAGCTCCCAGAGCACTGAGACGTAGGGCTATTACCTCCACCATTGAGGGGCCTGAACTCATACAACCTCGCCGTAGCTAAGGCTCTGCCCATCCTTTCGTACCCTACACATCTACTGTCAGACTTATACCCACGACAGTTGGCGTCCATCGTGGGGCTGGCGTCTAAGCGACTTCCGGCGAGTTTGCGACTACATCTTTTCGTCATGTCATCCAGCGGAGATTCGAGCATGGGTCACGAGATCCTCTTCGGCGCTCTCTCCTTCATCGTCGATGATTCGGCATGGCTTCGGGACGCCCCTCTCGACGTCGAGGCGCTTCCCCGTCGCGGGGCTACGCACTTCCGTGCCGGCGCCTGCGGCATTCTTCTTCTCCAGCAGTCCGCTCCGGTGTCGACCTACACCGCCGTCACACGCCGCAACAAGCGGTCCCGCCGTCCACGGCTCCAGCGTTGGGTGCAACACGCCCAGGCGCGCCAGAACGCGTCTTCACAAGTGCCGGTCCTAGAGTCGGTTGTGGTTGCCCTGCCGTCCCAGCGCTCGGACTCGGTTCCGACTGAGTTTCCTACGGAGTGCGTGGGTCGCGGGCCTGCAGCAGTAGTACACATGGCCAAGTCCCATGAAAGTCCTCGTCAAACTAGCCGGAACGAGTGTGAGATCGGCGAAACATCCGGCGCTCGCCGTCCACCTCGCCGTTCTACCAGTCGGCACACTCGGTGGAGCAACGTGGAGCTGTTCCGCACACCCATCCTCAACTTGGCTGCCGCCGCCAAGATAGCCGATTCCCTTCAGCCGACTGATTCAGAGGCTGGCAGGGGGATCGAGCAAATCCGTGCCCTGTTGCACACGGCGCAGCAGCAAAACTCAGCAGTCTCCGAGTCGCACAACAGGATCCACAATAGTTCTGTGCATGCGAACACGCATCGGTCAGTTCACAGCTCTGGTTCTCATCAGCGACACAGGGGAGGCAGCCGTTCCTTAAATCCCGAAGATCATCGCCGTTCACGCATCCCTCCGCGGGGTGGGCCCTACGGGTCCCGACATCATGATGATCGATGTTCAGTCGGTGACACTTACGACCCAAGGCCCGACGCGAGAGGGTATATCGCCCAGCGGAGGGTCGACAGGGGCCGAGCCCACCGCGATGGTCGCAATATTGACCGTCCGAGTGGAAGCAGGACCATCGTTTCTGGTCCCGAGTGTTTCAGTCGAGCAATCCGTTCGGCTGACATCCCTCCCAACTTCCGATTGGCGACGGGGATTAGCAAGTTTACACGAGAGTCCAAGCCAGAAACGTGGCTGGATGACTACCGAGTGGCAGTCCAGATCGGAGGAGGGGTTGACCACGTCGCCATGAAACACCTCCCTCTAATGCTCGACGGCTCGGCGCGAGCCTGGCTGAACCAATTGGCCCCCTCAAGCATCTACAGCTGGGCAGATCTGGCCCGAGTGTTCATCAGGACCTTCGAAGGGACGTGCAAACGCCCTGCTGGCCTCGTGGAGCTCCAGCACTGCGTTCAGAAGCAGAATGAACCCCTGCACGATTTCATTCAGCGTTGGACGACCCTCTACCACACGGTGGAGAACGTCACAGAGCACCAAGCAGTCTGCGCCTTCAAGGTAGGCGTGCGGTACAGAGATCTGTACCTGAAGTTCGGTCGAATAGGCGATATCTCCATGAGCAAGATGATGGAGATAGCGGCACGCTATGAAAATGGCGAAGAAGAGGACCGCATCCGCAGCGGCAAGCACAAAACAGTCGCTGACAGAGATGGGAATAACACTCGGAAACAGAAGCAGAAAGCTCCGTCCGCTCCGCATGCAGAAGCCGCAGCTATTACCAATGCCAAGTTCAAGGGCAAGGGGAAGGCTCAGTTCACCCCCAAGAAGAAGCAGTTCAACAACCCCATCCTGGACCAGCCATGTCCGATTCACACAAAGATGGATGAAGAGGGAAACGCCATATATCCGAAGCATACCACTCGGCAATGTCGCCTCCTGATCCAGGGGTTCGGCGAAAGGCAACCGAGTGAAAAGGGCAATGGGCAAGATGAGGAGGACAAGGAGGATCCGTTCCCCCAAGTCCATGCAACACTGATGATTTTTGCTGACGTTGAGAGCAAGAGTCGACTGAAGCTGGTGAACAGGGAGGTGAACATGGCCACGCCTACCAACCCCACGTTCCTCAAATGGTCTCAGACTGCGATCACCTTTGATCAGTCGGATCATCCAGCACACGTGCCCACCCCAGGGAGGCAAGCTCTGGTCGTCGACCCAGTGGTGGAAGGAGTCCGACTGCGCAAAGTCCTCATGGACGACGGCAGCGGTTTGAACATCATGTATGCTGACACTCTCAAAGGGATGGGCATTCCGATGTCCAAACTCAGCGAGAGCAGCATGCAGTTCCACGGAGTCATCCCTGGACAAAAGGCCAAGTCACTCGGCCAGATCGCGTTGGATGTCGTTTTCAGCTCCAACAAGAACTTCCGCAAGGAAAAGCTGACGTTCGAGGTGGTGGACTTCCAGAGCGCTTACCACGCAATTCTGGGCCGCCCGGCGTATGCGCGTTTCATGGCCCGTCCATGTTACATATAGCTGAAGCTGAAGATGCCAGGCCCGAAAGGTGTGATCACCATCACAGGCAATCGACAGCGGGCCGAGGAGTGTCTGCAGTAGGGATCAAGAATCGCTGATCAGCAGATGGCCGTCCTCGAGCTTGACGAGTACAAGAAAACAGTCGACCCCGCTGACTTGATGCGTTCAAAGAAGCCAGCTTCAGAGTCCGCATTCCAGTCGGTGGGAGAGACGAAGAAGGTCAGCATCCACCCGACGGACGACACCGCTTCTCCAACGAACATCTCCACCACCCTCGATCCTAAATAGGAAGTCGAGCTCATCCAATTCCTCCATGAGAACTGGGACATCTTCGCATGGGAGCCTTCTGACATGCCAGGTGTACCCAGGGAGTTGGCTGAGCACCGACTGCACGTGGATCCCGCCGCTCGGCCTGTCCGAGAATGCCTGCGCCGGTCCGCCGTGCACAAGAGGAAGGCAATCGGAGAAGAGGTGGCCAATCTTTTGGCGGCCAACTTCATTCGCGAGGTTCACCACTCCGAGTGGTTCGCCAATGTTGTCATGGTACCCAAGAAGGACAAGTCGCTCCGAATGTGATCGACTTCAAGCATCTCAATAAGGTCTGCCCGAAGGACCATTTTCCGCTCCCCCGCATCGATCAAATTGTCGATTCCACTATGGGCTGCGAGCGCTTGTCATTTCTTGATGCCTACTCGGGCTATCATCAGATCCATCTGTGTGGCCCAGATGAATTAAAAACAGCCTTCATCACCCCGTTCGGGTGCTTCTGCTACATCACTATGCCATTTGGTTTGAAGAATGCAGGAGCAACCTTTATGCGCATGATCCAAAAATGCCTTCTCAACCAGATCGGTCGGAATGTGGAGGCGTATATGGATGATATCGTAGTCAAGTCACGCAAAGGTTCCGACCTGCTGACTGACTTGGCAGAAACATTCACCAACCTTCGTAGGTACGAAATCAAGCTCAACCCGGCCAAGTGTTCATTCGGTGTTCCCAGCGGAAAGTTACTCGGTTTCTTCGTTTCTGAACGAGGGATTGATGTTAACCCCGAAAAGATCGGAACCATCATCCGAATGGAGCAGCCGGTCAGAATACACGATGTTCAAAGGCTCACAGGTTGCCTAGCGGCTTTGAGCAGGTTTATCACTCGACTCGGCGAGAAGGCGCTTCCTCTGTACCGACTCATGAAAAAATCAGATACCTTCGAGTGGACAGACGAATCCCAATCGCATTCGACGACCTCAAAGTCCTACTTTCCACCCAGCCGGTTCTTACTGCTCCGCTCAGTAAAGAGCCCCTTCTTTTGTACATCGCGGCTACAAATCAAGTCGTTAGCACTGTTCTCACAGTCGAATGAGAAGAAGAAGGCAAAGCATACAAAGTTCAGCGGCCAGTGTATTACGTCTCCGAAGTCCTGACTCCTTCCAAGCAGAGGTATCCCCATTATCAAAAACTTATCTACGGGATTTACATGACTGCGAAGAAGGTGGCTCACTATTTCCAAGACCACTCGGTGTCCGTCGTTTCTGATGCTCCGTTGTCGGAAATCCTCCACAATCGGGACGCATCAGGCCGAGTGGCGAAGTGGGCAATGGAGATGTTGTACTGCGACATCAAGTTCGAGGCCAAGAAAGCTATAAAGTCTCAAGCTCTGGCTGACTTCATAGCAGAATGGGTAGAACAACAGCAACCGACCCACATCTACTCGGCTCATTGGACGATGTTCTTCGATGGGTCCAAGATGTTGAACGGCTCTGGCGCTGGCGTTGTGATCATATCACCAAAGGGCGACAAACTCAAGTATGTGCTGCAGATACACTTTGATTCCTCCAACAACGAGGCAGAGTATGAAGCTCTCCTTTACGGATTACGCATGGCCATCTCACTCGGCGTCCATCGCCTGATGGTCTATGGCGATTCGGATTTGGTGGTCAATCAAGTGATGAATGAGTGGGACGTCAGGAACCCCACCATGACCACGTATTGCAATGCAGTGAGGAAGCTTGAGAAAAAGTTTGAAGGTTTGGAACTCCATCACGTTCCGCGACTGAAAAACCAAGCAGCTGATGAGTTGGCAAAACTCGGATCTACTCGGAGACCAGTCCCGAGTGACGTCTGCCTCGAGCACCTCCACCTTCCCTCAGTTAAAGAAGATCCCTTCATAGAGGAACCAGTACAACCAAAGAGCTCGACGGACCCGACTGAAGTCGAAGTACCTGCCGTGGTTGATTTGATCATGGAGATTCTCGTTGTCATCCCCGAGTGGACTGTGCCATTCATTGCATACATCCTGAGGCAAGAATTACCGGAAGACGAAGTCCAAGCCAGACAGATCGTCCGCAGGTCAAAGTCGTTCACTGTCATTGACGGCCAGTTGTACAAGGAAAGAATTTCAGGCGTCCTTCAACGATGCATCTCCCCTGAGGAGGGACAGTTGATCCTGGAAGAAATTCACTCGAGAACCTGTGGTCATCACGCCTCTTCAAGAGCAATCGTCGCCAAAGCATTCAGAGCTGGCTTCTTCTGGCTGCAGGCGAACGAAATGGCTAAAGATATGGTCGACCGATGTGAAGGCTGTCAGTTCTACTCCAACTAGTCCCACAAGCCAACATCTGCGTTGAAGACAATCCCTCTTGTTTGGCCATTTGCAGTATGGGGATTAGATACGGTCGGTCCAATCAGGACAGGCCAAGGGGGATACACACATCTGTTGGTGGCTGTCGACAAGTTCACAAAGTGGATCGAAGCCAAGCCCATCAAGAAGCTCGACGCTCTAACGGCTATCAAGTTTGTCAGGGACATCATCTCCAGATTCGGGATTCCCCCTCCGGCAGGGTGCTCGAACGGGCTCCAGATTGGTTTTTGGTGGCTACAGAGGCTTGCGGCGGCGAAACTCCCGATCTAGGTTTCTTTTGGGGGGTTTCTGAATTTATAGGAATTTATGGCGGTGGAATTACGTCGGTTGGGCCACGAGGAGGTCACAAGCCTGGTAGGCGCCGCCTAGGGGGGTGGTGGCGGCGTCAGGGCTTGTGACTCCCTCGTGGCTCTTCTGGCCTTCTTCCAAAGCTTCGGGGGTCTCTTTTGGTCAAAAAAATCATCGTAAAGTTTCATTCCATTTGGGCTCCGTTTGAAAAACGGTAAAAAACACGGAAAAAACAAACACTGGCACTTGGCACTGATTTAATAGGTTAGTCCCAAAAAAGATATAAAATAGCATATTCATGCATATAAAACATCCAAAGTTGACAAGATAATACAATGGAACCATCAAAATTTATAGATACGTTGGAGACGTATCAAGCATCCCCAAGCTTAACTCCTACTCGTCCTCGAGTAGGGAAGTGATAAAGAATGAATTTTTGATGTTGCATGCTACCTAGCATAGCTGTCCTTTGTAACTTCTCTCACGTGACATGAATGTTTAGATCCGTTAGATTCAAAACAATAGTTTGCTATTGACGTGGAGACAATAATACTTCAAGCAAACTAGCAAAGTAATCATGAACTTTCAAAATAACAAGGCCAAAAAGAAAGTTATCCCTACAAAATCATATAGTCTGGCTACGCTCTATCATCTTTGCACAACGAATTTAAATCATGCACAACCTCGGTATTGGCCAAGTAATTGTTTTCACACCTTTACTTTCTCAAACTTTTTCAACTCTCACGCAATACATGAGCGTGAGCCATGGTTTTAGCACTATAAGTGGAATGGAGTGTGGTGGAGGTTGCAAGGAAAACAAGGAGAATATGGTCACATTGACTAGGCATATCACTGAGCTATGGAGATGCTCATCAATAGATATCAATGTGAATGAGTAGGGCTTGTGACTCCCTCGTGGCTCTTCTGGCCTTCTTCCAAAGCTTCGGGGGTCTCTTTTGGTCCGAAAAAAATCATCGTAAAGTTTCATTCCATTTGGGCTGCGTCTGAAAAAGGGTCAAAAACACACAAAAAACAGAAACTGGCACTTGGCACTGAGTTAATAGGTTAGTCCCAAAACAGATATAAAATAGCATATCCATGCATATAAAACATCCAAAGTTGACAAGATAATAGCATGGAACCATCAAAAAATATAGATACGTTGGAGACGTATCAAGGCTTCTCTCAAAATAGCAAATATCACGGTGGGTATACAAATTACTGTCGAGCAATTAATAGAACCGCGCAAAGTCATGACGATATCTAAGGTAATGATCATACATATAGGCATCACATCCGAGACAAGTAGACCGATACTTTCTGCATCTACTACTATTACTCCACACATCGACCGCTATCCAGCATGCATCTAGTGTATTGAGTTCATGACAAACAGAGTAACGCCTTAAGCAAGATGACATGATGTAGAGGGATAATCTCAAACCAATGATGAAAACCTCATATTTTTAACCTTGATGGCAACAACATGATGCATGCCTCGCTACCCCTTCTGTCACTGGGTGAGGTCACCGCACGGTATGAACCCAAAACCAAGCACTTCTCCCATTGCAAGAATCATAGATCTAGTTGGCCAAACAAAACCCACAACTCGAAGAGAATTACAAGGATATGAAATCATGCATAAGAGAGATCAGAAGAGACTCAAATAAGATTCATAGATAATCTGATCATAAATCCACAATTCATCGGATCTCGACAAACACACCGCAAAAGAAGATTACATCGGATAGATCTCCATGAAGATCATGGAGAACTTTGTATTGAAGATCCAAGAGAGAGAAGAAGCCATCTAGCTACTAGCTATGGACCCGTAGGTATATGGTGAACTACTCACGCATCATCGTAGAGGTCATGGTGTTGATGAAGAAGCCCTCCGTATCCGAATCCCCCCTCCGACAGGGCACCAGAACGTGCCCGAGATGGGATCTTGTGGAGACAAAAGCTTGCGGCGGCGGAAAATTACTTTCGATGATCTCCTGATTTTTTATGGGATTTTAGGGAATTTATAGGCGAAAGTCCTAGGGCAGAGGTGGCCCAGGGAGCCCACAAGCCAGGGAGGCGCGGGCCCCTTGGCCGCGGCTAGGGGGCTTGTGGGGTCCATGCACACCCCTGCCTTGATTCTCAGGCTTCCCGATCTTTTTCTGTTTCGGAAAAATCTTTTTGGCAGTTTCGTTCCGTTTGGTCTCCGTTCAAAATCCTCCTCTGAAAGGGGTCAAAAACATGGAAAAAAAGGAATTGGCACTTGGCACTGAGTTAATAAGTTAGTCCCAAAAAAATATATAAAAGGCATGCAAAACATCCAAAGATTGAGAAGATAATAACATGAAACCATCAAAAATTATAGATACGTTGGAGACGTATCAAACAACACGCGTGCCAACAACAGGCCTATGTTTGTCTCTAGCGTGTGGTTTAGCAATTCTAGCAGCATCTTCACAAAAGTGAATATCATGGCCATCAACATTGTCAGACAAGAGATCTTTGATAATAGCAATGCTAGGTTCAACTCTAATTTGCTCAGGGGGTGTAGGTGTTCTAATGTAGCCTCTACGTATCACAGTTGAAACTTTAGAATGATCCTTTATCCTAACAGGGAAAGTTGGTTTCTCAATGTAAGCATTGGGAACACCAGGATCATTATAGGCAATGACTCTCTCTTCAACTGGATTGGGTTTAACTACATTGACTTCTAAGGGAGGATGATATTTAAACCACTTCTCTTTGGGGAGATCAATATGAGCAGCAAATGATTCACACAATGAAGCTACTATCTTAGAGTCAAGTCCATACTTAGCGCTACAATCACTAAAGGTATTTGTTTCAACAAAGGATTTAACGCAATCAAACTTGAAATTCATACCTCACTCCTTACCTTCATCAAGCTCCCAATCTTCATAGTTGCATTTAATTCTCTCCAATAAATTCCATTTGAAGTCAATATCTCTCTTCATAAAAGAACCGGTACAAGAAGTGTCAAGCATGGTGCGATCATCATGAGAAAGACGAGCATAGAAGTTCTGAATGATAATTTCTCTCGAGAGCTCATGGTTGGGGCATGAATATAACATTGATTTAAGCTTTGATACGTCTCCAACGTATCTATAATTTTTGATGGTTTCATGCTATTATCTTGTCAAACTTTGGACGTTTTGTATGCCTTTTATATATTTTTTTGGGACTAACTTATTAACTCAGTGCCAAGTGCCAGTTCCTGTTTTTTCCGTGTTTTTGACCCTTTTCAGAGGAGAATTTTAAACGGAGTCCAAAGGGAATAAAATCTGTGGAATGATTTTTTCCGTAACAGAAGATGCACGGGAAACTTGAGAACCAAGGCAGGGGACCTCCGAGGAGGTCACAGGCCCACCAGGCCCGACCTAGGGGGGCGGGCCTACCAGGCTTGTGAGCTCCCCGTGGCTCCCCTGCCCTAGGTCTTCCGCCTATATATTCCCTAAAATCCCAGAAAAAATCAGGAGATCATCGAAAGTACTTTTCCGCCGCCGCAAGCTTCTGTCTCCGCAAGATCCCATCTGGGGCACGTTCTGGTGCCGTGCCGGAGAGGGGATTCGGATACGGAGGGCTTCTTCACCAACACCATGACCTCTCCGATGATGCGTGAGTAGTTCACCATAGACCTACGGGTTCATATCTAGTAGCTAGATGGCTTCTTCTCTCTCTTGGATCTTCAATACAAAGTTCTCTATGATCTTCATGGAGATCTATCCAATGTAATCTTCTTTTGCGGTGTGTTTGTCGAGATCCGATGAATTGTGAATTTATGATCAGATTATCTATGAATCTTATTTGAGTTTCTTCTCATCTCTCTTATGCATGATTTCATATCCTTGTAATTCTCTTTGAGTTGTGGGTTTTGTTTGGACAACTTGATCTATGATTCTTGCAATGGGAGAAGTGCTTGGTTTTGGGTTCATATCGTGCGGTGACCTCACCCAGTGATAGAAGGGGTAGCGAGGCACGCATCGTGTTGTTGCCATCAAGGGTAAAAAGATGGGGTTTTCATCATTGGTTTGAGATTATCCCTCTACATCATGTCATCTTGCTTAAGGCGTTACTCTGTTCGTCATGAACTCAATACACTAGATGCATGCTGGATAGCGGTCGATGTGTGGAGTAATAATAGTAGATGCAAAAAGTATTGGTCTACTTGTCCCGAACGTGATGCCTATATGTATGATCATTGCCTTAGATATCGTCATGACTTTGCGCGGTTCTATCAATTGCTCGACAGTAATTTGTTTACCCACCGTAATATTTGCTATTTTGAGAGAAGCCTCTAGTAAACACTATGGCCCCCGGGTCTACTCCACACCATATTTTCAGCCTTACTCTTTTTCTTCGTTTCACTTTCCACCTTCATATCTCACTTTGCAATCAATCTTGAAGGGATTGACAACCCCTTTATAGCGTTGGGTGCAAGCTCTTTGTGTTTGTGCAGGTACACTGGACTTGACGAGATTCTCCTACTGGATTGATACCTTGGTTCTGAACTGAGGGAAATACTTACTGCTCCTGTGCTGCATCACCCATTCCTCTTCAAGGGAAAAACCAACGCAAGCAAGTCTCCGTCAACGTGTCATTTTTTGGCGCTGTTGTTTGAGAAGTAGCAGAGGGATTTCTGGCGCCGTTGCCGGGGAGGATCAAGTCAAGAACTCATCCAAGTAAGTGTCGCAAACTCATCTCTTGCATTTACTTTTTTGCCTCTCGTTTTCCTCTCCCCCACTTCTGAAAAACAAAAAATACAAAAAGATTGGCCTTTTCCGTTTGCCTTTTCGTTCGCCCTTTTCTCTCTCTTGGTCTTTGCCCGCTTATCTGTCTGCTAAAACCCGCATGGCCCAACCAAGGGATTTTGATTCTCACTATGCAAGGTTGGAAGAGATTGAAACTAGCATTAAAGGCTTCATGTCTACACAGTTTGAATACAACAGTTACTTTCGTAGAGAACTGAAGGAGCAAAATTATTTTCTGGCTTTTATGAGTAGAGAAGTTGATGATATGGCCAAAGAATTCCTTGCGCTAAATTCTCAGTTTGCCCATCTTGAAAAGTTGGTAAGCCAGATTTCTGATAAGCAGGCTACCTTAGTCAATAAAATGGCTGCCAAACCTGAAACTCGTGATGAGAATCACGAAGATCTTGAAGTCCTTGGTGTGACTCCCATTGAATCTTTGTTTCTTGTGTTAAACCTAATGATGATGGGGCTGGATATGAATCCACTTTGGTTGAAAACGCCCCAACGATTCGGAGTCCATCTATCTTGATGCTAAAAGCATAGAAAGTGGAGTAGACGACATTAAAACTTTGAGTAGTAATGAAATTACTACATTGGATTTCAAGGAATTCAATTATGATGTTTTCTCCTTGATTGAATGCATTTCCTTGATGCAATCCATGCTAAACTCTTCACACACTTATAACCAAACACAAGGCCTTTACCGATCATATCGTCGAAGCTATGATAAAATCTCTTGAAGAGAAACTTGAATTGGAAGTCTCTATCCCTAGAAAGATTCATTATGAGTGGGAACCTACTATCAAAATCAAAATCAAAAACTATGAATGCAATGCTTTGTGTGATTTGGGTGCTAGTGTTTCTGTGATTCCAAAGTCTTTATGTGATGTTCTGGGTTTTAATGAGCTTGAAGAGTGTTCTCTTAATTTGCATCTTGCGGATTCAACTGTCAAGAAGCCCATGGGAAGGATCAATGATGTTTTTATTATTGCAAATAGGAACTATGTACCCGTGGATTTCATTGTGATTGACATCGATTGCAATCCTACTTGCCCTATTATTATTGGTAGACCTTTCCTAAGGACTATCGGTGCTATCATCAATATGAAGGAAGGGAATATTAGATTTCAATTTCCTTTAAAGAAGGGCATGGAGCACTTTCCTAGAAAGAAAATAAGATTTCCTTATGAATCCATGATGAGGGCCACTTATGGTTTGAGCACCAAAGACGACGATACGTGATTCTACCACCTTATGCCTAGCTAAGGGCATTAAACAATAGCGCTTGTTGGGAGGCAACCCAATGAATTTATTTATTTTTTATTTCTGTTTTGTTGCGTACACACCATCATAATTCTGTTATGGTTGTGTTTTTTGTGTTTCTTTTTGTGTTTGAGCCAGGCAAAACCTTTATGACTAGTCTTGGTGATGGTTGTTTAATCCTGCTGGAAAAAGACAGAAACTTTTCACTCACGAGATGATTTTTCATTTTTATTCAGAAAGAGATTTTGAGTTGATTCTTTTTGCTTCTGGTTGATATGCCTTTTTCCCAGGCAGTCGTAATTTTTCAGAATTTTTGAGTTACCAGAACTATACGAAGTATACAGATTGCTACAGACTGGTCTATTTTTGACAGATTCTGTTTTTGTTGAGTTGGTTGCTTGTTTTGATGAAACTATGGATAGTATCGGGTGGTACTAGCCATGGAAAGTGAGAATACAGTAGGCTAACACAAATATATAAAAAAAATCAAGATTGCTACAGTACCTAAAGTGGTGGTAGTTTGTTTTCTTATGCTAATGTTATCACGAGTTTCTGTTTAAGTTTTGTGTTGTGAAGTTTTCAAGTTTTGGGTGATGTTCTCATGGACAAAGAGATAAGGAGTGGAAAGAGCTCAAGCTTGGGGATGCCCAAGGCATCCCAAGCCAAATTCAAGGACACCAAAAAGCCTAAGCTTGGGGATGCCCCGGGAAGGCATCCCCTCTTTCGTCTTCAATCCATCGGTAACATTACTTGGGGCTATATTTTTATTCACCACATGATATGTGTTTTGCTTGGAGCGTCTTGTATCTTAGGAGTCTTTTCTTTTTGTTGTGTCACAATCATCCTTGTTGCACACCTTTTGATAGAGACATGCACTCATCGTGATTTTGTTAGAATGTTCATTGTGCTTCACTTAGATCTTTTAGAGCACGGCGGTGCGTGACTTGGTAGTTGGTTTATGCTATGAAAGTAGTCCCAGAGGTGATAGGTACCCAAATAGGATACAAAAACCTCCATCTTCATGTGCATTGAGTAGAAAGAGAAGTCTTGATTCCTCTCAATTAGTTTTGAGACATGGATTTGGTAATATTAAGAGTTATGTTAGTAGGGTGTTGTGAATCTAGAAATACTTGTGTTGAAGTTAGTGATTCCCGTAGCATGCACGTATGGTGAACCGATATGTTAGGAAGTCGGAGCATAATTGATCTATTGATTGTCATCCTTTGTGTTGAGGTCGGGATCGCGAGATGGTTTACACCTACCAACCCTTCCCCTAGGAGTATGCGTTTAGCACTTTGTTTCGATTACTAATAAAAACATTCACAACAAGTATGTGAGTTCTTCATGACTAATGTGAGTCCATGGTACATATGCACTTTCACCTTCCACCATTGCTAGCCTCTCTAGTGCCGCGCAATTCTCGCCGGTACACAAACCCACCATATGCCTTCCTCAAAACAGCCACCATACCTACCTACTATGGCATTTTCATAGCCATTCCGAGATATATTGCCATGCAACTCCCACCGTTCCATCTCATGACTTGTGCCGTCACTCTCATATTGCCATTGCATGATCGTAAGATAGCTAGCGAGATGTTTCAACGTCATATTCCAAGCTAGATCATTGCACATCCCAGTACACTACCGGAGGCATTTCCTATAGAGTCATCATCGTTCTAAGCTTTGAGTTGTGAGTAAATAAAAGTGTGATGATCATCATTATTGGAGCATTGTCCCATGTGAGGAAAAAAAAGAGGCCAAAGAGCCCCAAAAAAAACAGGCCAAGAGCCCAAATAAAAAAAGAGAGAGAAAAAGAGAGAAGGGACAATGCTACTATCTTTTTCCACACTTGTGCTTCATAATAGCACCATGTTCTTCATGATTGAGAGCCTCTCGTTTCATCACCACCATAAGCTAGTGGGAATATTTATTATATAACTTGGCTTGTATATTCCAATGATGGGCTTCCTCAAAATTGCCCTAGGTCTTCGTGAGCAAGTAATTTGGATGCACACCCACTAGTTATCCTTTTGAGCTTTCACATACTTATAGCTCTAGTGCATCATTTGTATGGCAATCCCTACTCATTCACATTGATATCTATTAATGGGCATCTCCATAGCCCTTTGATACGCCGAGTCAATGTGACCATCTCCTCCCTTTTTGTCTCACAACCACCAGCACACTCTATTCCACCTATAGTGCTATATCCATGGCTCATGCTCATGTATTGCGTGATAGTTATAAAAAGTTTGAGAAAGTAAGAGTGCGAAAACAATTACTTGGCCAATACTGGGGTTGTGCATGATTTAAATTAGTTGCGTGAGGATGATGGAGCATAGCTAGACTATATGATTTTGTAGGGATAACTTTCTTTGGCCTTGCTATTTTGAAAGTTCATGATTACCTTGCTAGTTTGCTTGAAGTATTATTGTTTTCATGTCAATAGCAAACTATTGTTTTGAATCTTACGGATCTGAACATTCATGTCACATGAAAGAAGTTACAAAGAAAAACTATGCTAGGTAGCATTCCACATCAAAAATTCAGTCTTTATCACTTCCCTACTCGAGGACGAGCAGGAGTAAAGCTTGGGGATGCTTGATACGTCTCCAACGTATCTATAGTTTTTGATGGTTTCATGCTATTATCTTGTCAAACTTTGGACGTTTTGTATGCCTTCTATATATTTTTTGGGACTAACTTATTAACTCAGTGCCAAGTGCGAGTTCTTGTTTTTCCGTGTTTTTGACCCTTTTCAGAGGAGAATTTTAAACGGAGTCCAAACGGAATAAAATCCGCGGAATGATTTTTTCCATAACAGAAGACGCACGGGAAACTTGAGAACCAAGGCAGGGGACCTCCGAGGAGGTCACAAGCCCACCAGGCCTGGCCTAGGGGGGCCTACCAGGCTTGTGAGCTCCCCGTGGCTCCCCTACCCTAGGTCTTCCGCCTCTATATTCCCTAAAATCCCATAAAAAATCAGGAGATCATCGAAAGTACTTTTCCGCCGCCGCAAGCTTCTGTCTCCGCAAGATCCCATCTGGGGCATGTTCTCGTGCCCTGCCGGAGGGGGATCCGGATATGGAGGGCTTCTTCATCCACACCAAGACCTCTTCGATGATGCGTGAGTAGTTCACCATACACCTACGGGTCCATAGCTAGTAGCTAGATGGCTTCTTCTCTCTCTTCGATCTTCAATACAAAGTTATCCATGATCTTCATGGAGATCTATCCAATGTAATCTTCTTTTGCGGTGTGTTTGTCGAGACCTGATGTATTGTGGATTTATGATCAGATTATCTATGAATCTTATTTGAGTTTCTTGTGATCTCTCTTATGCATGATTTCATATCCTTGTAATTCTCTTCGAGTTGTGGGTTTTGTTTGGCCAACTAGATCTATGATTCTTGCAATGGGAGAACTGCTTGGTTTTGGGTTCATACTGTGTGATAACCTCACCCAGTGACAGAAGGGGTAGCGAGGCACGCATCGTGTTGTTGCCATCAAGGGTAAAAAGATGGGGTTTTCATCATTGGTTTGAGATTATCCCTCTACATCATGTCATCTTGCTTAAGGCGTTACTCTATTCGTCATGAACTCAATACACTAGATGCATGCTGGATAGCGGTCGATGTGTAGAGTAATAGTAGGAGATGCAGAAAGTATCGGTCTACTTGTCTCGGACGTGATGCCTATATGTATGATCATTGCCTTAGATATCGTCATGACTTTGTGCGGTTCTATCAATTGCTCGACAGTAATTTGTTTACCCACCGTGATATTTGCTATTTTGAGAGAAGCCTCTAGTGAACACTATGGCCCCCGGGTCTACTCCACACCATATTTTCAGCCTTACTCTTTTTCTTCGTTTCACTTTCCGCCTTCAGATCTTACTTTGCAATCAATCTTGAAGGGATTGACAACCCCTTTATAGCGTTGGGTGAAAGCTATTTGTGTTTGTGCAGGTACTCTGGACTTGACGAGATTCTCCTGCTGGATTGATACCTTTGTTCTCAACTGAGGGAAATACTTACTGCTCGTGTGCTGCATCACCCTTTCCTCTTCAAGGGAAAAACCAACGCAAGCAAGTCTCCGTCAACGTGTCAATTTTTGGCGCTGTTGTTTGAGAAGTAGCAAGCCTCCCCCAAGCTTGAGCGATGCTTTCTCTGTCACGAGGCCAAAAATTATAAATATAATTCCGATCACGATGTACTAGATGCATAGGATAAAACTTTTGATGAAATTCCAATTTCAACTGATTGTAGTTCCATGATCTAGTATCATGACATAGCCTATACCATGTCAACGCCTTATCCCTCAAAGATAAGGGAAAGACCTTCTTCTTGACCTCATCCTCGGGCAAACCTGCAAGCTTAAATAAACCACGAACTTCATCTACATAGATTAGATGCAAGTCTAGATGTGATGTTCCATCTCTTGTAAAAGGATTAGCCAGCAGTTTCTCAAGCATACCCGAAGGAAATTCAAAGAAAATATTTTCAGTAGGTGCAGCAGGTTGAGGAGCAACTATTTGTGCTTCCGTTCGAGGTGAAGATACCCCGAACAAGCCCCTCAAAGGATTAGTTTCCATAGTGACAAGTGACAATAAATTTCAGCACACTATATGAATGTTTCCTTACCAAGTTCCATGTACCAAAGGCGCTTCACTCCCCGGCAACGGCGCCAGAAAAGAGTCTTGATGACCCACAAGTATAGGGGATCTATCGTAGTCCTTTCGATAAGTAAGAGTGTCGAACCCAATGAGGAGTAGAAGGATCTAAAAAGTGGTTTTCACCAAGGTAAAATCTGCAAGCACTGAAATTAAAGGTATCAAGTAGTTGTGTGGTGAGATGATTCGTAGCAAGCAACAAGTAACATAAGTAACAACGGTGCAGCAAAGTGGCCCAATCCCTTTTGTAGCAAGGGACAAGCCTGGACAAACTCTTATAGGAGGAAAAACGCTCCCGAGGACACATGGGAATTTCTGTCAAGCTAGTTTTCATCATGTTCTTATGATTCGCGTTCGTTACTTTGATAGTTTGATATATGGGTGGACCGGCGCTTGGGTACTGCCCTTACTTGGACAAGCATCCCACTTATGATTAACCCCTCTCGCAAGCATCCGCAACTACGAAAGTAGAATTAAGACGAAGTCTAACCATAGCATTAAACTAGTGGATTCAAATTAGCCCCTTACAAAGCAACACATAAACTAGGGTTTAAGCTTTTGTCACTCTAGCAACCCATCATCTACTTACTACTTACCAATGCCTTCCTCTAGGCCCAAATATGGTGAAGTGTTATGTAGTCGACGTTCACATAACACCACTACAGGAAAAACAACATACAACACATCAAATATCGAACGAATACCAAATTCACATGACTACTTATAGCATGACTTATCCCATGTCCTCGGGAACAAAAGTAACTACTCACAAAGCATAATCATATTCATGACCATATAGGTAATGAGTAGCATCAAGGATCTGAACATAAACTCTTCCACCAAGTAATCCAACTAGCATCAACTACAAAGAGTAATTAACACTACTAGCAACCTTACAAGTACCAATCGGAGTCGCGAGACGAAGATTGGTTACAAGAGATGAACTAGGGTTTGGAGATGAGATGGTGCTGATGAAGATGTTGATGGTGACGAGTCCCCTCAGATGAAGGAGTGTTGGTGATGACGATGGCGATGATTTCCCCCTCCGGGAGGGAAGTTTCCCCGGCAGGATCATCCTGCCGGAGCTCTAGATTGGTTCTGCTCAAGTTGCGCCTCGTGGCGGCGGCAAATCTTCCGAAAAGCCTCCTCTTGATTTTTTCCAGACCGAAACCCTTCTTGTAGCAAAAGGTGGGTGGCCGCGCCTAGCAGGCTTGTGGCCCCCTGCTGGCACCCCTCCGGTACTTCTTCGGTCCAGTATTTTTTATAAATCCCAAAAAAATCCACGTTGATTTTCACGGCTTTTGGAGTTGCGCAGAATAGGCATCTCAATCTTGCTCCTTTTTCAGGCCAGAATTCCAGCTGTCGGCATTCTCCCTCTTCATGTAAACCTTGCAAAATAAGAGAGAAAAGGCATAAGTATTGTACCGTGAAGTGAAATAACAGCACAAAAAGCGATAAATATCAACATGAAAGCATGATGCAAAATGGATGTATCAGTCCTCAAGTCCCTCGATCCGCCCCGCGAACCGTCCCGCGATCCATCCCACGATCCGCTCCGATCTAGTGCCGAACGGACGACACCTCCGCGTTCAGCACACGTACAGCTCGACGATGATCTCGGCCTTCTTGATCCAGAAAGCAAGACAGAGAAGTAGATGAGTTCTCTGGCAGCGTGACGGCGCTCCGGTGGTGGTGAAGGATCTACTCCTGCAGGGCTCCGCCCGAGCTCCGCAGAAATACGATCTAGAGGAAAAACCGTGATGTTTTGTGGTCGGGCTGCTGTGGGAAAGTTGTCTCAAATCAGCCCTAGGCCATCACTATATATAGGAGGAGGGGTGGGGAGGCTTGCCTTGGGGTCCAAGACCCCAAGGGTCCACCAGCCAAGGAGGTGGAGGAGTCCACCTCCAATCCTAGTCCAACTAGGATTGGAAGGTGGAGTCCTTCCCTTCCTTCCCACCTCTTTTTTCTTTTCTTTTTTTCCTTTTGATTTCTTATCTCCTGCGCATAGGGCCTCTTGGGCTGTCCCACCAGCCCACTAAGGGCTGGTGTGGCACCCCTAAGGCCTATGGGCTTCCCCCGAGTGGTCTGCCCCCCACCCCCCGGTGAACATCCGGCACCCATTCGTCACTTCCGGTACATTCCCAGTAATGCCCGAAAACTTCCCGGTAATCAGATGAGGTCATCATATATATAAATCTTTGTCTACGGACCATTCCGGAAACCCTCGTGACGTCCGTGATCTCATCCGGGACTCCGAACAACATTCGGTAACCACACATATAACTCAGCTATACTAAAACATCGCCGAACCTTAAGTGTGCAGACCCTGCGGGTTCGAGAACTATGCAGACATGCCCCGAGGTACTCCTCGGTCAATATCCAATAGCGGGACCTGGATGCCCATATTGGATCCTACATATTCTCTGAATAACTTATCGGTTGAACCTGAGTGTCAAGGATTCACGCAATCCCGTATGTCATTCCCTTTGTCCTTCGGCATGTTACTTGCCCGAGATTCGATCGTCGGTATCCGCATACCTTTTTCAATCTCGTTACCGGCAAGTATCTTTTCTCGTTACGTAATACAAGATCACGTTACTTACACTTAGTCACATTGCTTGCAAGGCTTGTGTGTGATGTTGTATTACCGAGTGGGCCCCGAGATAACTCTCCGTCACACGGAGTGACAAATCCTAGTCTTGATCCATACTAACCCAATCGACACCTTCGGAGATACCTGTAGAGCACCTTTATAATCACCCAGTTACGTTGTGATGTTTGATACACACAAGGCATCCCTCCGGTGCCAATGGGTTATATGATCTCATGGTCATAGGAACAAATACTTGACACGCAGAAAATAATAGCAATAAAATGACACGATCAATATGCTACGTTCATAGTTTGGGTCTAGTCCATCACATGATTCTCCTAATGATGTGATCCAGTCATCAAGCAACAACACTTTGCACATAGTCAGAAAACCTTGACTATCCTTGATCAACTGGCTAGCCAACTAGAGGCTTGCTAGGGACATTCTTGTGTCTATTTATCCACACATGCATCTATGTTTTCATTCAATACAATCATAGCATGGATAATAAACGATTATCTTTAAACAGGAAATATAATAATAACTATTTATTATTGCCTCTAGGGCATATTTCCAACAAGACCGTCAAATCTCCTTTCCTTTCTTCCCAATGCACATCTGATCCATGCAGACAACAGGAAAGGCGTCGTCCAGCTTGCCAGCACCCTCGGGCGCCTCTACCCCCGTCATCCGCCTCCCGCGTTGCTGACTCGCCGTCCATCTCCGTCGTGGTTTCCATCCCCCTAATCCCCTCCCTCTCCACAACACCCCATTGTCGACGGGCTCGTAGCTCGTCCATGGCTTCTTGCAGCCTCTGCCCCGTAGTGGTTCCAGCTCTGCTCGACCCGTGGTTGCAGCATTGGGTGCACCGTCCCTCGCCGTCGACGCTCCCCGTAGCAAATCAACTCACCTCCCAGTCAGCATGGTCACCATGGTCACTGACATGCCTCCAACATATCTATATTTTTTATTTCATGCTATAATATTGTCATTCTAGGATACTTTTTGGATGTTTATTTAGCAATTAATACTATTTTTAAGCACTAACCTATTAACCCAGTGCCGAGTGCCAGTTGTTGTTTTTTTTGAATGTTTTTGGTTTTTCAGGTTTATAATGTCAAACGAAGTCCAATTGTCGTGAAACTTTTTGACAATTTTTCTGAACTAAAAGAAGACATGAAAGCTTCGGGAGGAGACCAGAGGCTGCAGGAGAGAGGCAACACACAACAAGATGCGCCCGGGGGGTGGTCGCGCCCTGATGTGTGCTGGCCCCTCCTAGCGTCTCCCGACGTCCCTCTCTGGCCTATAAATTCCTAAAAATCCCCCAAAGCCCTAGGGAGCCTTTGGAAACACCTTTTTCCGCCGATGCAAGTCTCTGTTCTGTCGTGTGCATTTGGAGCCCTATTCGAGTGCCCTGTCGGAGGGGGGATCGGTCATGGAGTGCCTCTACATCAACCTTGTTGTTCCCATGTTGATGTGTGAGTAGTTTACCAGACACCTATGGGTCTGTAGTTAGTACCTAGATGGCTATGTCTCTCTCTCCTGATCTTCAATACAGTGATCATGGCATCTTCGCTTTGATCTATATGATGTAATTCTTGTGTGCGGTGTGTTAGTTAGGATCCGATAAATTGTGGATTTATGTTCAAAATATTCATGATAAAAGATTTGAGTCTTCTCTGAATTCTAGATTTGATTCTTATTTGCATGATTATTGCAGATTCGTAAATCTCTCCGATCTATTGATTTGGTTTGGCCAACTAAATTAATCTTTCTTTGGTGGGAGGTGTGCATTGTAGTGGGTTCAACCTGGTAGTGCTCTATATCTGAGTGACATAGTAGGGGACAAGACACATCTTTGTATTGTTTCCACTAAGGATAAAACGATGGGGTTAATTCATATTAATCGAGTTCTCTTTGTTTACATCATGTCATTGTTCTCCAAGCATTACTCCATTTTATACTTTATACTCTAGATGCATGTTGGATAGCAGTTGATGGATGGAGTGATAGTAATAGGTGCAGGCAGGAGTCAACCTATTTTCTTATGGGCGTGATGCCTATATACACATGACCATTGTTGTGGATATCCCATAACTATGTGCTTTTTTGTCAATTGCCCAACAATAATTTATTTACCCACTGTATGCTTACTACATGAGAGATGCCAATAGGGGGGAATTGTGGCCACGGGGTTTATTCGCTTAAATATTTACAAACGCCACAATTATCTTGCTCTATTTATTCACTTTTTATTTATATTGAAATTATCAACTATCATCTACACACTTCATTTGCTTGCAAATAACGAGTCAAAAGGGATTGACAACCCTCTAGCCCGCGTTAGGTGCAAGTGTTTGTATCTTTGAGTGCAGACGCTGAAGACGGGGGTTGCGTGTTACTCCTATTGGTTTGATAACCTTGGTTCTCACCGAGGGAAATACTTATCTATACCGAGCTGCATCACCCGTTCTTCTTCATAGAAAACCCAACGCATATCACAAGTATCAGGAAGGATTTCTAGCGTTGTTGCCCGGGAGTATCATCAACCTACTATCAAGTACCTTCGCAAAAATTATCATTCACTTGTTCTTCTTTATATTTGTTGTTATATTTTGCTGGCTGCATAAAAATCAAAAATACAAAAATATTTACTTTTGCTAGTCACTGGTTTATTTTTTTGCTTGTTTTACTTGCTAGTTTACTTGTTCTGCTTGTTACTTTGCTTGCTCGATCACCATGTCTCAAGATACTACTAAGTTGTGTGACTTCTCAAATACTAATAACAATGATTTTATTAGTACTCTTATACCACCCGCCACTAGTGCAGAGTCTTATGATGTAAATGTTGCTTTGTTGAATCCAGTGATGAAAGAACAATTTTTGGGAAGTCCTAATGAGGATATCGCTGCTCATCTTAATACCTTTGTTGAACTATGTGATATGCAAAATAAAAAGGACATCGATAATGATGTGGTGAAATTAAAATTATTTCCTTTTTGCTTATGAGATAAAGGTAAATCTTGGTTCTCATCTTTACCACGCAAGCTAAGTATTGGAACATGGGATAAGTGTAAAGACACTTTTATTACCAAGTATTTTCCTCCTGCTAATATCATCTCCCTTAGAAATCAAATTATGAATTTTAAACAACATGATCAATAACATGTTGCATATGCTTGGGAGAGGATGAAACCGATGATTAGAAATTGCCATACTCATGGTTTAAACTTGTGGATGATTATCCAAAATTTCTATGTTGGACTAAGCTTTGTGTCTAGGAATCTTCTAGATTCTGCTGCACGTGGTAACTTCATGGAGGTGACACTAGGAGATGCCACCAAACTCCTGGACACCATCATGATAAACTACTCTCAATGGCATACCGAAAGAGTTCCAACTCGTAAGAAGGTAAATTCTATTGAGGAAATCGCTGCTTTGAGTGAAAAAGTTGATGCTCTTATGAATATGGTTCCTAGTAAAAATGCTCATGTTGAAACTAATGGCATTCCTAGTGAGTTCAGGTTGAGGGCGTGTGATGGTTAACCCCTACCAACCTCCTCCCTAGGGGCATGCGAGTAGTAATTTTCTTCAAGAGAGATGATAAGGATTTTCAATAAGCATATGAGTTCTTTATGACTAATGTGAATCCATGGATGTATGCACACTCACCTTTCCGTATTTGGTAGCCTCTTCGGTATCGTTCATTGCCCATTCTCACCTCGAGGATCGGCGCAACCTTCGCCGGTGCATCCAAACCCCACGACATGACACACTCTGTTGCACATAAGCCACCTTATATCTTCCTTCAAACAACCACCATATCTACCTATCATGGCATTTTCATAGCCATTTCGAGATATATTGCCATGCAACTTCCACCGTTACATCACATGACTGGTGTGTTCATCATCATATTGCTTTGCATGATCATGTAGCTGACATAGTATTCGTGGCACAACCACCGTTCATCATTATTTACATGTTATGCTATATCATTGCACGTCCTCGTACACTTTGAGAGGTATTCATGGGAGCATTTAAGACAACTATTGCAAATGGCACCATCAAATCTAGATATATCTCGATATGATAAAGACAACGATAACATTTGTCATTACCATGTCATTACTACTATGTGGCCATAGGGTCGATGCATTCTCTGCTTTGTCACCCCTATTTAAGACGAAAAGCCATGACAAACCATATACAAGTTTTTGGATGACATAGAGAGTTCGACAAGATCACAAGACACATGTATTGTAATCATTCTGTTCATATGAGTCATCCACCAGGAGTAGAGTGTAGAACAGGGGTCCTTAACATGGGGGAAACCTCCACCATGTGAAATCACGTACCCGAGTCATCCACGCGCCCTTTGCCCGCACAAAATCAGCAAATCATAGGTATTGTCGTGAAATCCCCATGACAAGCTTCATCAAAAGGCATATTTTATTATTTACATTTGAATGTATTTAATCTAACCTTTTAAAGGGCTCAGAACATATTTTTTGTGAACAAGATTTATGGTAGGAACTCGTATAATCACATTATATGGAAAATGATCCAGACTAGGCGGCCGATCACACCCTCCCGCTGGTCGCTCGCGTGTTCGTCATGCTTCCGCACGGGACACCCACCCCTATGTCCTCTCGTTATCTTATACCCGCCAGGATCTCGCTTGCCCACACATTCCTCTTCTTTCTCCCGAGAAATGTCGCACTCTCCTAATCTCTATGTCACCTTCATGTGTCATTGCCGCCCAAATCTCCTCGACACTCCTCCCTACCCTCAAACAACAAGCTCACATGTGATGCCGCTCACTACTTACACTGCCACACAACTTCCGCGAGAGGGCTATGGCCTACGAGCTCACGACCCAGCGTGGAAATTGCAAGCGAGCTCACGCGCGCGCGACAACGAGGGGCGCTACGAGCTCACATGATGAATGACACAAGTACACCGACAAGGTGCAACAAGCGGCGAGTGGGGGTGATGCAACAACATCTACTATGAAGGCGAGTTACGACGAAGGGGACCATGTGCTAGTGCCACATGCCGGTACCCACAACTGCTGATGTTGCGACCCATTCGGTTGAGAAGCTATGACCACTAGTCAAAGATGTTTCGATGGACCAAGCAATCGTCAACAACAGGAACTACAACCGCGACAATGATGCTGCAATCGTCAACTATGGGTGCTACGGTCGATGATGGTGTAGGTTGCAAGCATATTGACTCATGTCGCGGCCGGACACACTGCCAGGAAGATGGTAGTGCTGCAAATGACGTCGCTCGATGATGACAAGTGGGTGGGGTGGCCTCGCCGAAGATGCGAGGGAAGGGAAACACGCTCTACGCTGACGCGAAAGGAGCAGGTGTTACGATTTACTTTCCACGAGTTAATAATAGCCGGTCGCTCTTAGAGCAAGTACAATAGGATGACGTAGGCGGGCTGTAAAACTTAAAATAATATATTTATGATGAGTTGGAAGAGAGAGAAGAGGAGAGAGAAGAGAAGCGGGCTACAAACTAACAGCCGGCTGTAACACGTGCTCCTAGACACTTTGTGAGAGAGGATGGTGGGCCTACTATCAATAAAGTATCACTTATTTACATCTACCTATTGTACTTGTGGGCTATAAGCTTGGCTATAGATGACGTGTCAACATCATATAGCCAGCAGCTCGCTGTACTATTAACCATGCTCTTAAGGCAATTAGATCGGTTGATCGACGCATAAGAGCATGGTTAATAATACAACCAACAATCGGCTATAAGGAGTTGCCATGTCATATAGAGTCAATCTAATAGCCGGCATATACAATAGTAAATTTTAGATGTGTACTATTTTAGTAGTAGTTGACCCACCTTACAATCTCACAAAGTGTCTTGGGTCTCGTGTTGCAGCTGGCTACTCACGAAGAGCCCGTTTCTCTTCTCTCTTCTCCCCTCTCTCCTCCAACTAAGGAAGAATATAATATTTTAATCCTTATAACCTGCTTATGTCACCTTATTATACTTGCTCTAACACTCTTCTATTTAGTGTAGAAACCGATGGCCTTAAGCGAAAACCTAGATGATCCTTTTTCTTTTCTTTTCTTTTAGCCGTGGAAGATCCATCGCACAATTAGCCTAGCAAAGTTCTATCTGCCACGGTCCCCGTCTGGACCGGGAGATCATGATCTGACGGCACCAGGAGAGCCCACGTATTGCGGAAAGGCCTGCCACTTGTCGCGGTCCTGACCGGGAGATCACGATCGGACGGCAATTAGATAGCCCACGTATTTCGGAACTAACTGGCACAGTCGCACCGTCTGGTTGGTTGGCGGTTGCCTTCACCGAATGACAACACCTCCTCCCCCCTCACGCCACCGCCGCCGCCGCCGCGCTCGCTCGCCGGATTCCGCCGCATTTTTTCCCGGCCCGAGCCCTCCTCGCCCCGTCCCACAGCGTCGCTGCTGCGGCAAGCTCCTCCTCATTCCAAAATTTGCCACGACGAGCTGACATCGGTGAGTGACTCCCACCCGCGGGCCATGGCGTCGCTGGCTTCTCTCTCCATCTACACCGTGCCGCGGCGCGCAGGCCGTGCGGATTCCGTTCAGACCCCTCGCCGGCGGCGTATGGCGGTGGTGCGGGCGAAGGTGCGCGAGATCTTCATGCCTGCGCTGAGCTCGACGATGACGGAGGGCAGGATCGTCTCCTGGACGACCGCCGAGGGAGACCGCGTCTCCAAGGGCGACCCCGTGGTGGTCGTCGAGTCCGACAAGGCCGACATGGATGTGGAGACCTTCCACGACGGCATCATCGCCGCCGTCCTCGTCCCGGCCGGTGGGACCGCCCCCGTCGGCGCCCCCATCGCCCTCCTCGCCGAGTCCGAGGAGGATGTCGCCCTCGCGCAGGCGCGTGCCCAGTCCCTATCCAAGGCCCAGGGCGAAGAGACCCCTCCTCCCCATGCTGCCGCCACGGCTCCACCTACCATCGCTCCTGCTCCGGCACCAGTGACCGCGCCCACGAATGGCATCGCTACGCCTCATGCCAAGAAGCTCGCGAAGCAGCACGGAGTGGACATCTCCAATGTTGTCGGCACCGGGCCAAACGGCCGCATCACGGCGGCTGACGTTGAGGCAGCCGCTGGCATCCAGCCAAAGCCAAAGGCCGCTCCACCTCCACCCCCTGCGGCTCCCCCTGCGCCCCCGGCTGGCACACCATCAGTAGGTGCAGTCAGACAACCGGCAGTGCTTCCTCCGGTGCCCGGTGCGACTGTGGTGCCATTCACATCGATGCAATCGGCGGTGAGCAGGAACATGGTGGAGAGCTTGTCAGTGCCAACGTTCCGAGTTGGGTATGCCATCAAGACCGATAAGCTCGATGCACTCTATGAGAAGGTATCGTTGCGATGAATCTTGGACAAAATATTGAATTGCATAGCTGGATTCTTGAGATAGTGCTCAGGTTTTCATGTGTGTAGTGACAGTTTGATTAAACGAAAATGGATTGTGCAGGTTAAGTTGAAAGGGGTTACAAAAACATTGTTGCTGGTGAAAGCAGCAGGCATGGCACTCGCTCAGCACCCAGTTGTGAATGCCAGCTGCAGGGATGGAAAGAGCTTCAGTTACAACAATAGTATCAACGTCGCGGTGGCGGTTGCCATTGAGGGTGGCCTTCTTACGCCCGTGTTGGAGGATGTAGATAAGGTATATGCTTATTGCAGTATCTGTCTTTTCTACTAAGAAACGCAACATTTAGCATGTCAGTACGTCAACTAAAAACCTCAAAAATGAAAATTATCATGGCAGTTGGATATATATCTGCTCGCGCAAAAATGGAGAGCCCTGCTCAAGAAGACACGTATGAAGCAGCTCCAACCAAATGAATACAACTCAGGTAGGGAACATGTGTCAAGTTTTGACATTTAGTTTTCACTGGAACTGTGCTTACATGTAGATATGCTGATGTATAGGGACATTTTCGCTGTCCAATCTTGGTATGTTTGGGGTGGATAGATTTGATGCAATCCTTCCACCTGGTCAGGTGAGTTATTTTCCTGACCTCTGCTCAGTGAGTATGAAATGCAAATAGAATTGCATCTGTGCAACATAAGAAGAACTAACAATTAAGAACCACTGTATGTAAATTGCTTGATGCAGGGGGCTATCATGGCTGTTGGAGCATCCAGACCTACTGTTATTGCTGACAAGGATGGTTTCTTCAGTATCAAGAACGAAATGCTGGTTAGTTTGCTTTTTGGTGTGTAATTTGTATATATCAAAGCTGACTGTTTAGTAATATATCTGTACACATTCAACAGATATTAATGCGTGTGAACCCCTAGCACATGTTGCGGAAGTATATTATCATATATAATTTGTGTAGGCCCTTCTGAGGCTATAATCATATAATTTGCAAGCATGATACGCATGCAATAAGAGGTCCGTAGTGATGTAGACTAATTTCAGGTGCATGCTACAGCTAAGTATGGTTGCAGGACGTTCTTTTTACCTGAGCTAGTTTCTCAAACAATTTGGTTAAGTTTGGTTTGGTTCTATAACTGCAAGCGTGTTTTAGTTTGTTACATCACTATTTTAATTTTAGTATGATATCATATCACTAAATATGATTTGTGGCAGTTATCAATAGATATTGTTTGTCTCCTGATTCTTTCCAGACTGTACATTCTAAGTGCTAACCTTCAAATGATGTGTTTATGCTGAATTTCTCTTATGATTGTATACCATGCAGTCGTTAGATCTTTAATCCTTAAGTTGCAACAGCGCACTTTTGGAAGTAACACAACTCCATTGAAGTGCAGCTCATGATCCTAATTAAGTTGCTCATATCCTTTTCAGGTCAATGTCACTGCTGATCACAGGATTATCTATGGCGCTGACTTGGCAGCATTTCTGCAAACATTTGCAAAGATTGTCGAGGACCCTGAGAGCTTAACACTGTAAAAGAGAAGTTCCTCGGAAGCGTGTCCGTGATTTATCTGGTTCCAATTGGAACATGATACGAATAATGTTATGGAGAATTCGCGAAGGTGTTAAAAATGTAGAATAGCCACAGATAATTCTGTATACTCTTCTTCTTTGGATGTAGATACCCTGATTCATCAAACCATGAATAAATCTACACTCTTTGGGGTGTTAATAATAATTCAAAAGATCTTTTACATTCAGAATATTGTCAACCTAACAAAAAAAGATTGTTTGTAGCTTGGATGATGCTAGTTAGCAAAAGTCAAGGTTAAGCTGGTGAAATAACCAAGTGGTGAAGTTCACTCAAACAAGTCACGAGGAGTACAGATCAAAATGATGATTTATAAGCTCGCACACAAGAAGGGGGTAAATCCTGTGAAAAGTTTCAGGTACAGAAGCCAACGGGAGCAGCCTCCGAGTGCCGGCACGGGCCATACAAGGTGGGCTTCAGGGCATCTGCCCCCCGCCGCCGCCGCCGCCCTGCTCGTCGCCGGCCCCTGGCCCTGCGGCCTCCCTGAGCTCCAGTATCTCGACGCGCCGGTTGGTCCGCTTCCTGATCTTGATGGCCACGTCCTGCGGGCTGAAGGCGCCCCAGACGCTCACCCGGCCGTGCTTCCGGTCGATCAGGTGGCTCTCCAGCTCTGCTAATTTCGGTTCAGGTAACACGGAGAAAGACACACAGCAACGTTGAAAGAGAGCGTGCGTACGTACCTTGCATCTGGAGCAGCGCCCTCCTGATCTTCTGGTAGCACCCGTTGCAGTCTATGCTCATCCTCAGGGTCATGCAGTAGAACTGCTGCTGAGCACAGGAGACACAGAGTAAGATTAAGAGAGAGACACCGCATCAGTGCTTGCTGCTGCCGCTGCCCTCCCAGGCTGCACAAGCTGCTCATGTGACATACCCTGTAGTCCATGAAGACGACGAGGTCGCTCTTCCTCGGCGGCGGGGGCGACTGACCGGAGAAAGCTTCGGGTTCTGGAGGGCGAAAGCTGCGAGGAAAGCAAGGAACCTTGGGTGCAGAAAGTGGGGGAATTAGAGCTGCTTAAGAGCCTCCTTTTATGGCCACCGGTTTCTTGGTTCGCTCGTGGGCTCGACGTGTGCTGTCGGAATCCGATTCTGCTTCCCGGATTGTTCCTTTGCTATCTGTTCTTCGGATCTTTATAAGTTGCCGGTAGGACCTGCAAACATGCTCTGGATATCTATTTTATAATTTTGGAGAGGCAAAAAGATCTGCATACGAGATACTAACCTACCTGTAGGCTTGTGGATATATATTCCTTCAGGCTCTAGCTTGTACTTGACAGTTCGCCGTTACGCCTCAGACCCATATGCAGGGAAAGTAACTTACCAGTGTTTGTTTAAAAAAGAGATGAAAAACTGGAGAAACCATGGCCAAAAAACGAAGATCACGGGTAGATTTGTCAGAGAGAACAACCTAGATTATCTCGTAAAATCTGTGTGAACATATTCGAACTTTTCTAGTTTTCCATAGCATCAATCTTGACTCTGCAAGTCTTGTGTGCGCTTAGCATCTAGAGCTCATCTTTACAAATGGAAGCGAGAATCATCATGCGCTGATGATGGTGGAAAGTTGCAGGCCACCAGACTATGCAGCCGGCGAGTTTGACCCTGCCAGTTTCACCAGGAGATCATACAGTGAGAAAAGCAGCGATCCAGTGAAGTGACACCAGAATCTGGTGCCCGGACAGTGAGAACTGCTCACAACCTGAAGCATGCTTGGGCAGGATCAGATTCCTGGGCCAGTTTGGGGGGCTGAACCACCAAGCCAACAACCTGCCTGGCCTTCTCCTTTGACTGCATGATGATACACCGCTTGGTGTATTCCAGGAAGAAAGAAAAAACAAAAACAAATTTGGAGTTGAAAAAAACAAAAACAAATTTGGAGTTGAAAAACAACAGGAATCTCTGACAAAGTAGACAGACACCAAACATGAGGAGCAAAACATACAACGAATGTCTCCTTTTATTTGAAGTTCAGAAAGCACAAGAAACTCTCTGTCTAGAATGGTAATAAAAAGCACACGCATCGATATGAGAATGCACGGAAATGTTCGAAAAACGACGGTTCATGAATGGAAAGTTGAGGCCAGCCTTGATCACATCCTGCTCCCGGCTTCAGTCATACATGGTGAGGTCGATCGTCACCGGCGATTGGACAGGAGCCTCTCCATTGGCCACGCGTATCTCTTCCATAGGCACCGGATTCACCGACGCAGCGCCTCCGCTGGAGCCAGAGCCACCGGCGGCGCCTCCCTGGGTGCTGCCCTGTGAAGAAGACACCATTTTCTTTGCTCCAGAAGATTTCCTGGCCTTGCTCTTGCGTTCAGCGCCATTCAGGCCGTCAGAGCTTGTAAGATCAACCCGGCACCGCTTGGCATCAGACGAGCTGCCGCCACGGGACATGCCATTGCCATCTCCCTCCTCTGCGGCTTCATCAGCAGGACCCTTGCTCTTTTTGGCCTGCGCCTCCAGTCTCTTTTCCTCGAAGGAGTAGCCCTGGGCCAGGAACCTCTTCCGTGGAGGGACAGAGTTTGCATATCCATCGTCTCCTTCCACCAGAGGTTGCACCTGAAGCAGTGACAGTGCTGCTAGGCTTGGCGCTGCGGCTGCGGCTGCGGCTGCTGCGGCCGCCGCCTTCTGGCTGGACTGCTCGCCCTTCTTCTGAGCCTGAGCCTTCTGTTTGGATGAGCTCCCACCGGCCTTCTTCATCGCAGAGTGCTGGACGCCCTTCTTCTTCAGCACAAGGTTTATCCTGGCTGCGACGTCTTTCCTTGCATCCAGAGGCATCCATTGCTCGTCGCGCCACTCAAACGACTTCCGCAGGGACTCCACTTCGAGCTCCACAAGCCTCCCCTCCCCTGCAAATTTCGGCAAGCGTGCGTACATCAGGAAGAGCTCCAGCAAATTGTTCTAGCTAGGCACTATTGCAAGAGAGCTCAAAGGCTAGCTACTGCTATAGGCTATAGCTAGGTGAGACTTGAGAGAGTAGGCAAGCCAGTTGTTCACCTTGGAGATAAACCTTGACGTGGCCAGCGGTCTCCTGCTGCAGCACGATCCCCTCCCACCATCCGCCGTGCATCCGCGCATCGACGACGACACCGACGGCCACCGGAGACTCGATCTTCCTGTAGCGTGTTGGGAGCTGTGGGCGGAGCATGGGCCTTTTGGTAAGGCGTATGCCCAGGTGGTCAGGCTCAGCGGTTCTCGTCACTTTCAGCCATTCCTGCATGCAAAACAAAAAAACCAGACCCCGGCTATTAGATTCTTCTCCTGTAAACGTAATCCATACCATGGAATGGATACATGCAATGCAAGCCACCAGAGAAAGAAGAATCGGGAACGACGACCAACCCTGAGCTGTCCCTTGCCCTCGGCATTCGGAAGGTCTTGGTACCGCACCCTGACCGACTCATCCGCCTCCCTCCACTTGAGCACCACGCACTTGTACCAACAGCCCCTCACGCTGCTGTCTTGGCACAGGGCTTCAAGACGGCAGCCCGGCCGGAACAGCTTCTCGGGGTTCACCATGGTTGACGCATCATTGCATGCTGCATTACCAGTACCACTACCACTGCCACTGCCACTCGGGGGCTGCTGATTCTGCCCGGCCGTCAGACAGTTCACCGCGTTGCGGGGAACGACACTGCTTTCGACGACGGCCTGGCCATTGGTGACGCACTGTGGAGTTGCGCTGCATGGAGGGGGCATCGCCTTCTGCTTCTCCATGGTTTTGTCAGCGATGATAACAGTGCTGGAAGTGGAAGGAGTTGGGCTGCATATTGGAGTAAGCTTCTGCTTCTGCTTCTCCATGGTTTTGTCACCGATGATAACAGTGCTGGAAGAACCGTGACCAGTAATAATGACAGTTTTATCCTTGTTATTAGGTGGCTTCTGCTTCTGCTTCTGCGTGGTCTTGTCACCGGTAACAGCACTGGAAGAACCAGCATGGTTCTCGGCGGCCGGACCAGTAATGGGAGCTTTACCTTTGTTATTATTGGGCGACTTGGCATGCACCACCGTCGACGAGGACGATGCGGCAACAATTGCCTTTACTATCTCCTGGTTGACATATCCTTGCAGCTGTGTGATGTCAAAGGGCTCGACGGTGTGATCGTCGATCTGCCGACGGCATACATGGGGCTGCCAGCTGCTGCGCCCTGCACTTATTTTCTTGAACATGTCAAAGTGCTGTGGATTCAAGACCGCGGCCCGCCCCTCCACAAACTCAGCCTTCAGATCTTGCAACCCATAGCTAAAGAAGATCTCCCTGCGATAAAGATCGGGGGGCACTACAGCACCGTGCTCATCGTCGGGTTTCTCGAACCATCGTGCCAGCACCATGTTCTTCCCGCTGCCATCTTCGTACATGTCTTCCAGATAGCCAACATGGCACTCTCTCCCTCCACTCTTGATGTACACAAAATCATGAACCTACAAACACACACACGTATATAGATGTAAACCATGGTATATATAGATCCGTCCGTATGTGAAAACAAAACAAGAAAACAGGGGGCGCATCGATGAACACGTACCGAAATTTTCATTCCCTTGAGGCAGAAGGATTTGTAATGCTTGCGACGTCGATCAAGATGGGGCAATTGGCATATCCATGTGAACCTTTCTTTGCTCTCCCCAGCACGAATTAGTGTTGAGGGGGTATCCTGAATGAACATCAGGACATTAATTTCGTTGAGAGGAAGCATTTCTCAGGAAGACGGCGTGCGATATCGTATGCACCTACCTTAGATGCATGGCTACCACCATCATGGTGGTCGGGATAAGTCAATCCAAAGGCTCCATATGGAGGATCTACAAAAACGACAACAATGGAAGGCAAGTTAGTCGATTTCCTCACAAGATCAACACAAGAGGAAGCACATAAGTTAACCAAACACTAATCTAAATAAAAAGTTAACCAAACACAGAAGGAAAGAAACGCATAAACCAGATCTAGCAAAACTAAACATATACATCTGCAGAAAACAATCCAAGATAGAGCATATATATGGCGATGCATGAGAAAAGGAACAGATCTATAAGATTAGACAAAAGATATCGAACAATAAGTTGTCATCGTCTTGACAACAAGGAGTAGATCTATTATATTAGACAAAATACATCCCAAAGATTAGTGCTAATAAAGGAAGGGGATAGAAGGATAGCACTGCATGCAAGATGGTCTTGTGGATATCATCCCCTTGTACCGAATCCCCTGGTTGGCACCGAACAAAAACCATGACAAGAAACTGAGTTGGCTGGACGTAGCTAGGAGAAGCGTGTGTATTAACGCTGAAAAGCTCCCAAACATTCAGATCCAAACATTAGAAACACAAGAAAAAAGAAGATCGGATCTTGCCGTGCTCAAGACATAAACCCCTACAAAATACTAACCAAACATTCAGATCGATCCCCGGAGATGCATGGTGAAAATCCCAGCGGCCTGATCCGTTAGCTTAATCATATATAGTACTAAAACTACCAGAAAAAAATTCACCACTAGGGCATGGAACGTACGCAGGGCTGGGGTACTACCTGAGACGAGCGAGGTGAGCCAGTCCATGACCTCCCTCCTGGACTTCCACCGGAGCTCGGTGATCTCCAACGCCAGCGTCTCCACCCTATCGGACGCCGACTCGGAGTCCAGAGCCTTGTCGAGGGACAGCAGGAACTGCAAGTCCGCCGAGTAGGCTATGTTCCCAGGGCCTCCCCAGTACTTACCCACGACCGCCAGATCCCTCTCGCTCTTACCGCCGTCCTGGGGCGGCGCGCAGAGGAGGTAGTAGCACACCTTGCGCTCCTCGCCGTCGCCGTTCCCCGGCACGACCTCCTCTTTCCACCCGACCCACTCCCTCGCCGCCGTCTTGGCATTACCCTCGTCCACCACGGCCGCCGGAGAGCGCGAGCTGCTCATGGCCGGCCTTGTGACCTGGCTGGCGGTGGACGACAGCGAAACGGGGAGGCGGAGGGGAGGGTGGTTCAAACTGGTGGGGGCTAGGCACAGAGGGCTCGTTAGGAACTTGCTATTTCTGGACCGAATTGCTGTTGTTGTTCCTGTGAACACACTGTTCGAGGGATGGGGTCTTCGGGGGGATTTTATAGGAGGAAATGCTGGTGGTTTCGCGGAGAGTGACCTAGAGTTCTGAGGATTTCCACTTCCAGTGAAGCTTGCCGAGAGCTGGGATGTGGCAGTTTGGTCCTCCCTGAAAAAAAGATGTGGCAGTTTGGTCCTCATTCTAGGGCAGTCCTGTCCAAGGGCAGGGGGCGTTTTGCATCCATGGTGAAAATGGTGAACATGCCATGTGATTGGGAGGGGGGGATGATGTATATATTGGGTGGGAAACGACGAGCATCATATTTGAGCATGGGGCTGATGTATATGCATATATATGCATGAGACAGAGACGCCTTACCCCTTTGCCGGAACATAATGTGCGAGGGGAGGGGAAATGTTGATATATGGGCGGGAAATGGCGAGCATGATATATAAGCAGGGAGGAAGGGGTTGATATACGAGCGGGAAACTATGAGCACATGATATTGGAGCGGGGTTTGATGTATAGGCGTACATGCAAGCGGTTTCATACGTAACTTGCCCCTTTCGTACGAACATTGATATGTGAGGGGAGGGAAGATGTTGATATATGGGCGGGAAATGACGAGCACGTTACGTGCATGGGGAAGGAGTAGGATTGACGTACGAGCAGCGAAGGGCTAGGGGTTGATGTATATGCGAATGATGCACGTGCGGGCGGTTTCAGAAAGGCCTTACCCCTTTTGTTGGAACGCTCGTATGTGCCTTTCTTTGGAACAATGATACGTGAGTGGAAGGGAAGTGTTGATATTTGGCGGGAAATGGCGCGCACGGTGTGTGTGTGGAGGGGAGGGGGGAGGGTGAGGGTTTATATGGGTCGAAAATGACGAGCATGTTATTTGAGTCGGGCCATAGTTGGCATACGCGGCACGCACATGAGGTTTCAAAGAAGCCTTTCCCCTTTGGTAGAGTATGATATGTTAGGGCGGGGCGAAGATGGGCCCTAGGCACCCAGGGCCACGGTCCGGGCATCGGGAAGTTCTCTTACTAGACACTTGACTTAGCATCTTGCGTGAAATACTAACCAGGCCGTTACGATGTTAATTAATAAGCTACCAGACCCTCAAACTATGTGAGCACTCTGTCCTTTACCTAGTCCAAACTCAGCATGCTAACTCTAGCCCATATAGGAGCAAGCAGTCGGGCCGACGAGCGAGTTGGTCGGCCAAATTACTGGATCGGACGCTCGAACGATCCATCTGTTGGCATGCTCGTTGTGCCATAGAACCATGACAATTCACACACGCGGCCTACATCTAATGTGTATTTGGCTCCATGGCACCCCCGTCGATGCTAGACATGCACGCTACTTATCGAAGTGGTGTGGCTTTTCCGACCGGTTGGTCACACTAGTGTTGCTCCTCGTATCGACAGATAGGACATCACCAACAATCAACATGTTTTAAGGCCATTTCCTATATTCTCAACACCTTATAGCCATTAACTTTCCTTTCGTATGTATCAAACCATTTATTGGTGCATTTTATTATCAATTCATATTTAAATTATATCATATTTCTTCGGTTGAGCCTTATTTTTATGCGTTGGCATGGGATACACTCTACGGTAGACATAAAAGCTTAGTTTTTGGCACGGGTCTTGCTCGAATGCTAACTCCACCACTATGCAGGGGGAGGGGATACATTGATATATGGATGTGTCATGAGAACATGGCGAGCGTGATATGTGAGAGTGAGGGGTGATGGGGCACTAATATATCGGCCCAAGGCGTACTGTATTCAAGAGTATCAAAGGAGGGCTAAATGCATATAAAAAGTAATGTAAGGAGCAAAATGAATTTATATATGAAGGGTCATAGTGTGAAACATGTGGATGGTAACATTCTTATTTCTCGATAAAAAAAAAACTCAGGGTGGTCATAGCAAAGTTGTTTGCTGTTCAGTGAGAGACCACGAGGGAGGTGTGGTCATGTACACAGAATACTCTGGCCCAATTTTATTAGAAATTTTATTGTAATAAATGCTCGTGTTAATTATTTTCTTATTTTACCTCATACCTTTTTGGCTGGCACGAGATCGTTCATAGCCACCGATGCGTGTACACCCCTTCGTTGCTCTACAATGTGACACTTGTATAACGGGCTAAAAATAAAGGAAGGATACAACTTTTTCTTCTGTCTCCTCATCCGTCTGTTCACCTTAGCATCCTACATTTATTTTCTTCTAGTTAATTGTCTTTCTATATTTTGTCCTTTTTCCTCATATTGCTCCAAAAACAAAAAGGTAAGCTTTTTCTCCACCGATTTTTCCCATGGGCCCATTACACCTACACCAAGTAATATTGCACCAGATACGTCCATCTGGTGCATGCAACTTCCCCTTTTTGCCATCCTCAAATGTGCATGCAATGCATGCTATTAATTTCTATGAGCTGTGCATATATGTATTTTGTGCACTTTGTGCTTTGATTTGCCTCGATCCGAATCTTCTACTACTCCTTAATTTGCTTATGATACGTTTTCCAGATCATGAAAAATGTTATGCGTACACGAAATGTTTTGGCATAGAGCGCCCTTTAGGACAGGTCAAACCATAGGATGGCGTGTAAAAAAGCCATAGGATGATGTGTGACACGTGTAAAACTGTTCATGGACGGCGTTCGGGTTGGCGTTGCGAGTGAGGCCAGTAGGCCGCTATTTGGTGCAGCAAGCAACCAGCCGGTGCAATACTCGTGTCCGTGTCCGTTGGTGCGTCGGTGTCTACCTGTGCGTGTCCACCATGGCCAGGTGTGTCCCGTAAAAAACGACGCACATGGACTAGGCAAACCCACCGAGGCACTAGCCATACTATCCAATGTTGTGCTAGGAAAGCACTTAAGATTCTAGAATATTCTAGATAATGCGTTGAATCACATTGTAATCCCTGCTTATCTGGTTGAGATTGTTCAATAAGATTTAAACCGTCTATAAATGCAAAAAGTGCCTAGAGGGCGGTTCTAAAAAAAAGGTTACATACCCTGACACCGCTCGAGTGACAAGTGGCATGGAAGATGACATATTCGGGCACCGGGTTGGTAGCAGCGTGGTGTCACGACTTGTTGTTCGGGCGAGAACAGTTGAGGCTCTCCACCTCATCTAAAAAGGTTTTTTTTCATCAAGCTCAAAAGATAATGTTATTCGGTGTATCCAAGATGCCAAAATCAATTACTAGAATTTGATTGCACTAGTGTCATTATCTTCCTGTCTACATACTAGTATCTCTTATGTATACCAAGTACTCCCTCCGTCCCGGTGTATAAGTAATTCGCGTAGTTCTAGGTCATCGATTTGAGGAATTAAATATGAATTATATGTCATGAAAAGTATATCACTACATTTTTACACGGATGTAGTTTCTAAATATATATTTTATCATATATGATACATATTTAGATAGTTAAATTGTCGACCTAGAACTACGCGAATGACTTATACACCGGGACGGAGGTTGTACTAATTATGTCAACACAACTCTAGACACTAGTGATGACACAAGCCTCGCCAAACATATTTATGCATCAGAGGGGCCTCACTTTTGAACGATCATACTATTTGTTTTGTACCCCCGCCGTTCATTCAAAGTAAAACGACAAAGCTCGTCGGATTTCAACCCATTCTTATTTATGTTTTGTAATGAATTACCATATTTTTATTTTATTTGTAACATATAAAAATGGCTATTAACTTTCCTTTCGTATGCCTCAAACCATTTGTTGGTGCATTCTATTAACAATTTCAAATTACTATATAATATCTCTTCAATAAAGCCTTATTTTTTATGCGTTGGCATGGGGTACACTCTACAGTAGATATAAAAGCTTAGTTCTTGGCACGGGTCTTGCTCAAATGCTAGCTCCACTAAAATGCAAGGGGAGGGGAGATGTTTATACATGGGCAGGTCATGAGAACATGACGAGTGCGTTAAGTGAGAGGGGGTGAGGGGCACTGATATATGGACCGGAGGTGTAGTATTCTTATGAGTATCAAAAAAGGGATAATGGAGCGAATAAATTTAAATACGAATGACCATAGTGTAAAAAATGTCGATGTCAACAGTCTTATTACTAGGGTTGAAAATAAGAAATACCTAGGGTGATGATAGCAAAGTTATTTGGAGCTATTCACTCAAGGACCAGGAGGGGTGTGATCCTGTGCATATCATCTTTTATAAAATCTTATTAGTAGAAATTTTATACTGTAAAAAATGCTCATTTTTAATTTTTTTCTTATTTTATAACCTACCTTTTCGACTGGCATGACACATGTCATAGGCATGGTGTGTTTACACCCTCCATTGCTCTACAACCCAACATTCGTATAACAGGCTAAAAATAAAGGCTGGATACAACTTTTCCGTTTCTATTTTCTCATCCGTCCATTCTCCTTAGTGAATTGCATTAATTTTCTGCCAGATAATTGCCTTTCTATATCTCGTTCTCTTCCTTCATGCTGCTCCAAAGAGAGAAGGAAAAGCTAAGCTTTCCTCCACTGATTTTTATCCATGAGCCCTCTACACCTACACCAAGTAATATTACGTCGAATACGTTCATCCGGTGCATACAGCGTACATTTGTTGCCATCCTCCGGTGCGCATGCAATGCATGCTCTTAATTCTTGTGAGCTGTACATTGTATATTTTTGGGCCTTTGTGCTTTAATTTGCTTTCATCCAATCTTCTACTACTCCTTAATTTTCTTACGATACATTTTTTAGATCATACGTGTTGTGTGTGGTGAGATGCCTTGGCAGAAAACGTCCCTTTGAAATGGGTCAACCCATGGGATGACGTGCAAAAAGGTACTATAGGATGATGCACATATAACACACATGTACAATTGTTGGTGACCGACATCTAGGTTGGTGTTCCTAGCGAGGCTAGTAGGCCACTGTGCTAGGAAATCTAGATGATGTGTTTAATCCTATTGTAATCCTAGCTTATACAATTACAGTTGTTCAACATAATGAATAAAGGGTCTAGAGGGCGGTTTTAAAAAAGGGTTGCTTGTCCCAACACCGCTATGGTGACAAGTGGCATGGAAGATGACATGTCTGGGGCACTGGGCTGTTAGCAGTGAGGCATCACGACTTGTTGTTCATGCGAAAACCGTTCAGGCTCTTCGCCTTATTTAAAAAGGTTTTTCTACAACTACATCTTTCCACCATCGATCTTATAAGTAGAAATTGATGCGTCAAGCTCAAAAAACAATGTTGTTTGATGTATCCAAATTCTATCAACGTATCCTACGAGACGCCAAATTGAATTGCTTGAATTTGATCGCACTAATGCCACTATCTTCTATTCTACATACTAGTATGTCTTATGTATACCAAGTAGTAATTATGCCAACAGAGATCAAGACACTAGCAATGACACAAGCCTCATAATAAAGAATGCGTCACGAGGGCTTCACTTTTGGACGGGTATGCTATTTTTTGTCATATACCTCTACTGCTCATTCAAAGAATAACGACAAGCCTCGCTGAATTTCAACCCATTCTTATTTATGCTTTCTATTGTATTGTATTTTTATTTTATTCTTGAACATACAAAAAGAGTTGTGATTCATTTATGTTCTTAGTTTACAACAATGATACAATTTTCTCTATTTTCAAACCAAGCATGTGTTGCCTCACAAACTATAGGATGTCTTGGAGAGTTGGGCCTAGGTTAAGTGATGAAATCCTATGACTTTTGAATTTTTGGGAAAGGGTTGTCAATCCATGATTTCTTAACAAAACTTGCATGAGTTCTTACAAGCTTCAACATAAATGGAAAACAAAAACCCAAGACTACAAATCCTTTTCATAAGGATAGCATGAGATTTTACTCATTAAATGGAGAAGAAACCTAATAGAGACTAGCAAAACAAAGAAAATAAATAGTTACACATCAAAAACAAAAGAGAAAGCCTCAATTATTTTAATCAAGTCTAATTTGATACAGTGTTGTGAACCAAAAACGCAGACTTGAAAATGTTCTATTAACTGAGCGACATTGAAGCCATATTTTTTGGAAAATGAACCAGCTATTGCTAACCTATAGAAGAAAGCCACTGCGGGGGCTATCATATCTCTCAAGTCTTTCTCTCTCCTTCGGTCTCTTTTTGTTAAGAGTCTCTAGAGATTTTCCTACTCCTCTCCAATTTCCCTCTATTGACACCTCTAGCAAGAGTGGGATGTGAGGGTATGTAGTTCGCTCAATGGAGTAGTGCTAGGACTTTTTGTGTGGGTGGCTCGCATAGCGTCGTACTAGAGTTGGTTTCTAGTGCTAATGGGTGGCCATGCGAGCAAGCTCTCTTTCTCCTGCATCTCTCCTTTATGGTGTACGTTGGTGGTGGGGTGGATTGGACATGAGCTTAGTAATAAGTTCGATTCAGATCTATATATGATCGACGCAATCCCTATGTGGCCCTCTTCTTTGACCTGCCATGGTGGTGGTGAAAGAGGAGATAGGTTCAACTTCAGCTGTCTTCCATCTAGAACTCTAGGGTGTGATGAAGTTGGTTATGTGGTATGGCCTCTGCTATATCATGTATCGCTCTGACCTTGATTGTTGGAGGGACGAATCAAATGACTTCAATTCTTGAGTGATCCTTACGGGTGGCTAGGGTGGAATGTCGGCCTTAGGTGACTTTGTTGGCAAGTTTTGATGCTCCCTCTTTCAACTCATAGGAGAGTCCCTCTTCTCCTTGCATGATTGCAAGGATTTGGCGGGACATGGTGGTAAAGGCATCTTTCGCGAGGGCATCAGGAGCATCACGACTTGAGTGTGCGTATGTATGTCTTGGGGTCAGTTTACATAAAGGGGGACCGAGTTGTAATTTCTACTTCTTAAGGGGTTCTTTGCGTAGTGTTGTATCCCTTTTGATGTTAATGCTAGTTTGGGGACCTTTGAGTCCCTTTCCCCTATCTCTCCTACTTAAAAAGAACGTAAGGTTTTGTCGGCCACCTCCTCCTTCGTATAACATCTCCCATCCCTCCCTTCATTTGTTAACTTACAAAATAAAATTATGTTTTATTTGGCAAGACAATAAGTTATTACCAAATAAAATCCTAAAAGATAAGTAAATCACGGGTATGACTTGATAAAAATTATTTAGACAATCACACTAATATGCAAGGTAATCATGGATAACATACTATATGATATGTACACATGTTGCAACACGCGGTAAATTATCTAGTTCAATCAAAAAAGCCACTTCCTACCCAAATTAAGATTATATATCACATCCATACATACTACCAAAACTATAAGACACCATACAAACACATTTCACAAGAGAGCGTCTTCTAGTGGGTAGCCATTGCAACATTAATTCGCTACATGCTTACTTGCAGTGTTCTCGCCGAGGGGTTCCTCACCACGTCAGTTCCTTGTCTGGTGGGCCTGGTTGAGGACCCCTAGGTTTGTTCCGTCAAGTTCTACATTGGATGACCCATGGCAAATTATACGAAGGCTCTGGAAGACTTGGCTATGGTCTCCTGGATAAGGGAGTGCTAGCCACGTCGGACCCCAGCATGGGACAAACCAAGAACCTCCAAAACAATCAACTAGTGGGCCATGTTCGTCAGGCCCGCTGGAGGATTCAAGATGGAATCATCAAATGACTTGGCGCACACTCCAAGGCATGAATGCAATCTTTGCCATGTTTATATTAGATGTAACCGACCTATGTGTAACCCTAGGTATCCTCGGTGTTCATATAAGCCAAGGGGTTTAGACCGTAGAGGTTAACTCATTCATACATGATTTCGAGGTCAATCGACCTATACTCTATACCCCATCCGCAACCAATGTAACAAAGCATGACGTAGAGTTTTACCTCTTCGAGAGAACCTCAACCTGGGTAAACATCGTATCTTCCTTGTGTCATGTTACCATCGTGCCAAGATCACTAGCTCGAGACCCCTTATCTGAGATCTGTCGGATTGGACTCCATAATTGGTGGCCCATACAAGTCCCTTTGTGTGGTTGAAGAGGCTCGATGGCTCACATTTAGATCGACTACGACATAATTTTTCTGCCAAGGAAAATTTTCATTTTCGGCAGCAGCACACTTCAAGTTGATTCCACTTGCCACTGATACGTCTCCAACTTACTACTTTTCTAAACTCTTTTGCCCTTGTCTTGGACTCTAATTTGCATGATTTGAATGAAACTAACCCGGACTGATGTTGCTTTCAGCAGAACTGCCATGGTGTTGTTTTTGTGCACAAATAAAAGTTCTCGGAATGACCTAGAAACATACTGTCAATTATTATTATTGGGGATATGCACATCCCTGATGAGGTAACCTAGTGATTATTCGAAAATTCTCCGGTTTTATGTGATTCAAAAAAAAGTTTGTCAAGGAGACTTGATCAACCTCATTGACGGATTTCTTTTGATGACCATGAGATGGATGAATCTAGAAGTCACAACCTTCTGTTCCCAACTTTTACTTTCTGTTATTTAGTAGAAAAATAATAAATATAGCATTATTTTCCCGTTTACTGCATTATCCATTCAATAAAAAATGACCTGAAAATAAAAGTTCTCCAAATGCCCTGAAATTCAAGTATGATTTTTTCTGGAATATTTAAGAATTTCTAAGATAGATAACTAGTCAGGGGGGATGCACCAGTGGGCCACGAGCTCAGGAGGCGCGCCCACCCCCCTAGGCGCGCCTGGCAGGCTCGTGGGTCCCACGTGGCCCCCTCCACTTATTCCAGCACCCATCTCCTTCGTCTACCTCCAGAAAAAATCATTCCACAGCTCAAACCCGTGTTCTTGCTCATTTTGCTGCATTTTTCGATCTCCTTGTGCAAAGCCCCAATCACCAAACTGTTTTGGGGAATTGTTCCTTGGTATGTGACCCCTCCATTGGTCCAATTAGTTTTTACTCTAGTGCTTTATTCATTGCATATTATTGCTGCCTTGGTGACCCTGTTCTTGAGCTTTGCATATTAATTTTAGTTGATCCCACGTAGTTTTGATGCATGATATGGCCTCTAGGCACTTGTAGGAGTAGTTGCTATGAGTTTTGTTAAACTTTGTTCACTTTTATTTTGAGTCACTAAAAATTTCAGAATTATTTCAGAAAAAGGAAGATGTCTAGGAAGAACTATCATGGTGGTTCCTCAAGCAAAAGGGGTCCCCGTCTCGCGATTCGGGAGCCCGATCCTTATCAGCCGAGGAACGCACCGGTGCAATCATGTGAATGGCCTTCCGATGAATTCATGATTGATGCAGGTTTCAAGGACAAGTTTGATACATTTGTTCGCAACACTGGGCTCGAAGAATTCATCTCCAATAAATGTGAACAGTATACTACACTCACTGCCTCTTTTGTTCGTAGATTCAAATTTTTAGTTGGCCGTGACACATCCATACTGTTTGATCTTTATGACAAATAGTATACTATGAATTTAGAGGATTTTAATAGATTATGCAAGATACCTGATTGGGGTAGTCCCAATGACCCTCCTAAGTCTTCGGTTAGAGATTTTATTTCTAGTATAACTGTTGGAGAAATTAGAGATATTACACAGGCTACCATGGGGACCATTAATTTTCCTGCCTTACATTATTTTGCCCTCTTCATAGGTAGATGCATTAACGGCAAGCATGACCATAGTCACCTCTGCGCACCTGACCTTAGTATTCTTAAGAGAGCAGTAATGGGTGATAGAAGTTTCAACATGGGAGCTATAATTGCTAGGAGGCTAAATAATAATGCTAATGAAGGGGATTTCTTCGGTGGGATATATGCCATTTGCATAGCAAATTCTCTTGGAATACACATCCGCACAGGAGATCCCTCGCTCCACACAGCTTTCCTTGATCGCGCCGCTATGATACGTTATCAGTTCCTTGAGAGGGATAATGAATCCCTCCTATGCCGGTTAATATTTAACCGACAGCGTGTTTTCCATATTACCCTTCCTGCTCCTGCCTTCTTTGACTTTCAGGGAAAACGAAGATATTACATAACCATAGGAGAGGCAGAGAAGTATGAGAGGGAGGTGAAGGATCCTTGCCTCCGTGATGCACTATTCAGGTGGTAGCTGCCGCGTCCCAGTACAACCCCCATTATGATTTTGGATATCGCCCGGACCAGCCGTGGAACTAGACAAACTTAGGCCAAAAGCCTAAGCTTGGGGGAGTACGTGTCTCTCACCGACTTTATATTCATGCTCACACATTCACTTTGATAGTCGGTGTTCACACTCTTCCATCTTATCATCTATGCTAGTTTATTTCTTTTTCTTGCATTCTTCTCGTGTGTTTGTTTAAAATGAGAAAACCAAAAAAAAAGTTGTAAGTTTACTTTCCAGCATGCTTAGTGGTAACTAAAAAGAAAACCCAAAAAGATTTCCCGTTTTTATTTTGCTTGTTGGGAGCTTTCCCGTGTAAATAGTTTTATTTTTCTTTGGGTCAAGGTAGAAGTCCATGATTAAAATGATTAGTGGCTCTCATATGCATTATTGTTTATCCGTCAAAGAGCCATATTACTTTGTCTTCTCCTCTGAATTTGCTTGCAGACTCCAGCTTAGTCCAATGCACGAACACTCTTATTATCATTCACATCACCCGGTCGTGCAAGTGAAAGGCAATAATGACGATATATGATGTAGTGACTAAGCATGGAAAAGCTGGTATGAACTCGATCTATTTTGTTTTTGTAAATATGACTAGCTCATCGTTCCTAATTCAACATTGTTATGAGAGAAACATGTTTGCAATGACAACTTAGAGATCATAGTTTTTGATGCCATGCTTAATTAGCTAGGAGCTTATAATGGTTTGTCTTGGATGCCAAAATGAATTTCAAGATGATTACGATGTAGTACGATAAGATGGTATCCTCCTCTGAATGATTCAAGTGGCTTGACTTGGCACATGTTGACGCATGTAGTTGAAACAAAATCAACATAGCCTCTACGATATTCATGTTTATGGTGATTTATATCCTACTCATGCTTGCACTCAACATTGGTTAATTTCAATGCATATTGATGACTGTTGTCGCTCTCTAGTTGGTCGCTTGCCAGTCTTTTGCTAGCCTTCACTTGTACTAAGCGGGAATACTGCTTGTGTATCCACTTCCATAAACCCAAAGTTTTTCCATATGAGTCCACCATACCTACCTATATGCGGTATCTACCTGTTGTTCCAAGTAAATTTGCATGTGCCACTCTCTAAATCTTCAAATAATAATCTGTTTTGTATGCCCGAACCGCTCATGTGGTGACAAGGGGCGGTCAGTATCTTCTATGCTAGGCGTGTTATCATCGATACGTGTTTATTCACTATCACTCACGAGAAAGGGGTCGGTAATCGGAATGCCCAGTTCCATGCTCAAATCAAATAAAAAATATAATTGCAAAAAAAAACTCCCCTGGATTGTTGTTGGTATGGACGGCGCCCGAGGATTCGGCTAGTCGTGGAGTGTGATTAATCGGTGGTGGGGGAGTCAAAACTTTACTATTCTGTTTGGGAACCGCCTATAATATGTGTAGCATGGAAGATGGTGAAAACTCTTGGTCATCGCATTGACAATGAAAGCATGCCATCCAAAATTATTTATCTCTGTTTTAAAAAGCTTGAGCTCTGGCACCTCTGCAAATCAATGCTTCCCTCTGCGAAGGGCCTATCTATTTACGTTTTTGTTGAGTCATCCTCTTCTTATTAAAAAGCACCAGTTAGAGAGCACCTCCATCATTTATATGCTTTGCTATTAATTGATATTGAGTATGACTATGACTGGATCTTCTTTGCCATGAATTACAATTTCCAGTCGGTCTTTGGTCTTTGAAGGTGCTCTGCATTTATGTTTTGCGGTCTCAGAAAGGGCTAGCGAGAAACCATTTATTCATATTGTATCATGATTATTTTGATTGAAGTGTTGACGTTTGAAACCTATTATTATTGCTCGCTAGTTAATTACGCCATTGATATGAGTATACCATGAGACCTAAATGTCATTGCTTATGTGGTTAGCTTATGATCTTTCTAAAAATCTGAATATGAGTTAGACATAATTACAACAACAAGATCAAACAGAGTTCGTAAAAGTTTTTCTTTTGTCTCTTTCAGTTTATCAACTAAATTGCTTGAGGACAAGAAAGGCTTTAAGCTTGGGGGAGTTGATACGTCTCCAACGTATCTACTTTTCCAAACTCTTTTGCCCTTGTCTTGGACTCTAATTTGCATGATTTGAATGAAACTAACCCAGACTAACGCTGTTTTCAACAGAATTGCCATGGTGTTGTTTTTGTGCGGAAGTAAAAGTTCTCGGAATGACCTAGAAACTTACGAGGATTTTTTATGGAATATATACAAAATATCAGAGAAAGAATCAATTGAAGATACACTACCAGTGGGCCACGAGCCCTGCAGGCGTGCCCCCTAGGGCGCACCTAGCAGGCTCGTGGGGCCCACATGGCTCCTCTGACTTCATCTCCAACTCTATATAACCTCTCTCGCCCAGAAAAAAATAGGAGAGAAGAGTTCATCGCGTTTCACGATACGGAGCCGCTGCCACCGCATGTTCTTCCTCGGGAGGGCAGATCTAGAGTCCGTTCTAGGCTCCGAAGAGGGGAAATCGACGCCGTCATCGTCATCATCAACCATCCTCCATCGCCAATTCCATGATGCTCTCCATCGTTCGTGAGTAATCTTATTGTAGGCTTGCTGGACCGTGATGGGTTGGATGAGATCTATCATGTAATCGAGTTAGTTTTGATGGGGTTTGATCCCTAGTATCCACTATGTTCTAAGATTGATGTTGCTACTACTTTGCTATGCTTAATGCTTGTCACTAGGGCCTGAGTGCCATGATTTCAGATCTGAACCTATTATGTTTTCATCAATATATGTGTGTTTTTGATCCTATCTTGTAAGTTGTAGTGACCTACTATGTGTTATGACCCGGCAATCCCGGAGTGGCAATAGCCGGAACCACTCCCGGAGATGACCATAGTATGAGGATCCCATGTTTTCACCATGTGCTAATGCTTTGTTCCGGTTCTCTATTCAAAGGAGACCTTAATATCCCTTAGTTTCCATTAAGACTCCGCTGCCACGGGAGGGCAGGACAAAAGATGTCATGCAAGTTCTTTTCCATAAGCATGTATGACTAAATACGGAATAGATGCCTAGATTACATTGCCGAACTAGAGCTAGTTACGTATCATCCTATGTTATAACTGTTACATGATGAATGCCATCCGACATAATTATCCATCACCGATCCAATGCCTACGAGCTTTTCCTATACCGGTCCTTGCTAAGTTACTTTACCGCTACTGCTGTCACACTTGCTATACAAATTACTACTGCTACTGTTACCGCCGCTACCGTTACTATCATACTACTTTGATACTAAAACTTTGCTGCAGATACTAAGTCTTTCAGGTGTGGTTGAATTGACAACTCAACCACTAATACTCGAGAGTATTCTTTGACTCCCCTTGTGTCGAATCAATAAATTTGGGTTGAATACTCTACCCTCGAAAACTGTTGCGATCCCCTATACTTGTGGGTTATCAGCCACCTTGTCCAAATCGAAAATTTGCCCTAGGTCAAGTCATTGGATTCGATAACCTAGGATACGACACGGATCCCTACGGTGAGTTGACGCTAGGCATCAGACCAGAATGAAGACCTTATCGACTCTTCTGTTCGGACTCTCTCTCCCTCCCTCCCTCCCTCCCACCCACGCTCTATCTCCCTCCCTCCCTCTCTCCCGCCCACCTTCCTCCCTCCCGCCCTCCCTCGACCCTCTCTCTCTCCCTTTCCCTATCTCTTTCTACTCTTGATGTACACAAAATCATGATCCTACGAAAACATATAATGCCTGACAAAAGTGGGCTATGTAAATGGTGAGCTATGCAAAAAACAAGGGTGGACTATGCAAATGAACATACCAATTTATTTTAAATGGTCACCAAGTGGGAGGCTCCCCATGTGAATTTACTTCAAAAGTCACCAAGTTTTACAAAGTCTACAAATTATGTGAAGAGAGGAACTCACATCACAGACCGGCATGAACTTCTAAAGTTTCATACTTGAGACGATGGGACCAAATAATCAAATATCAAGGATAGCTTTCATAGAACTATTTGCATCAATCTCTAAACCTTGGAAAACCTTCTTGTTCCTTGCATCCCATATCTTCCACGGAATAAGTAGCAACATGAAGGGGCGAATGGAGTTGGGCAAGGCGTCTGGTAGGGTGGTGATGAAGAGATCTGCGATGAGCATGAAACACAGACTAATATCAATTGAAGATCCCGCGAACGACCGTACAAGATAAAAAAAGGTGATCTCGGTCCTCCACCACAGGATTAAATCTTGGGAAAGCGTATGTTTTCATAATGTTCTTCTTGAGCAGATTCCTTCCCGTGTTATGATGATCAAGGTGAAAAGCCAATTGAAGATCATTACCTTTTTTTGGCACATGTGAGTCCCATATTTTGGCAAGTAGTGGGTTCATGAGCTGGTCAGATAGAGTTGTGTAAGCCCCACGGATGGGGAAGGCAACGCCATTAAGAAGTCGACGTTTGTCCGGAACCTACGAGGGAGCAATATCCTACATCAAAGAGTTTATACGCAATCTCTACTATCGTAGTAGTGGTTACTCGATTACGAAGAGCAAGTTCGTTCCCATCTTGTAGTATAGTGGCTACCATGGCATTTTGGTTTGCATGGTGGAAAAAACAGTAGGAAAACTAAAGCTAGTGGTTCTAGCATCAACCGATGATGTAACAAAAAAAGGTAAAACGACCATCACCGATGGTGCATTGGGATATGATTCTTAAACTATGCAAATGTTTAAAATGGTCCTAGCAAGGAAGGAACTGTTCTTGCCTATTTCAATATGGTGGGGAGAGTGATGTAAAATCCAATCCTTCCAAGGTAAGTGGTTCACGTGTAAAAAACTATAAGATAATTAGAAGTAGACAAAAAAATACATAAGTAAGTTTTTAATACCTAGACCACCTGCTCCTTTTGGAATACAAACTTTGTCCCGAGAAACTACACATTTAGCCAGAGAGCAAACCTAATCATTAGACCAGAAAAAAGTACGCCTATGTTTGTCGATAGCTTCCACAACCTAGATAGTTAGGGGAAAACTGAGCATCATAAGTGGGGATGTTGTCAAGGACAGCCGAGAAGAGTACTATTTTCCCACCCCATGAGAGAAGAAGAACACGCGAGCCATGGATGTAGATACTATAGTGGTTTATAACAGGTTGGAAAGAAGACGGTGATAACTTATGAGGGTAGAGAGGCAGTCCTAAGTTAGTTCCAGAGAAGGAGGAAATATCAATGGCTAGGTCAGTGGTCATTTTTGCAGCCTCGTCAGGGTCTACATTGAAGGGAACAAAGGATGTCTTTGTGAAGTCGATTTGGAGGCCTATGGTTGGCGCAAAACAGCCGAGAATGACTTTCAGGTATTGAGAAGCATCGGACGTGGCCTTAACAATGATGAGAGTGTCGTTTTTGTATTGCAAGACAGGGTAGGGAATGTGGGGGCTAAGAGGGTGAAGCAAAATGCCCTATTTGTTTGCTTTAATAATCATTTATTGCGGAATATCCGCGATGATAATGAACAGGTAAGGAGAGAGAGGGCTCCTTGACGGAGTCCATTTTTGCACTTGATCCACCTAGTAGGTATGCCATTTAGCATAACCGCCTTAGATTTGATGCAGAGAAGTGAGCTAATCCAGTCACGCAAGTGAGGGGGGAAACCCTAACCTGCACAGTATGAATAAGGGGGGGGGGTCCACCAACCCAAATCGAAAGCTTTTTGAAAGTTAATCTTGATAATCAGAGTGGGTGCTTTGTGTTTGGCACGGCATTGGATGATATCCCATCATAGAGGAAGTTTTCAGAGATGTTGTGACTAGATAGGAATCTAGTTTTATTTGTGTGAAGCAAGAGAGGAATGTGGGTTTTAAGTCTATTTGTCAGAAGTTTTGCAACCCCTTTAATCAGACTTGTGCATGGAGATTGGTCTAAAGTCACTAGGGAGGCGAGAATCGTTGTTTTTTGGGAGAAGAATAATTAGGGCCCGGTTCATGCAGGAGATATCACTATTAAGAGCATGGAACTCCAAGAATAACTCTATGATCTTTCCACTTTTTGAGTAATCTTTGATCTCTCCTTTGAGTATGTGCCAGAACTTTCTATAAAACCCTGGTCCAAAACCATTGGGCCCAAGGCTGGCATTTTTATTCATAAAAGGAAGGCATCGAGATTTTAGCATCGGCAAAGTGACCATCCAAGGATCTGAGTTGAGGCGTGGGAGAGGGAAAAGGGTCATGTAGGGAAAACCCCACGTGGGCTGAAAGGCAGTACCAAGAAGGGAGGCCTAGTAGTTCATAGGAATGTTAGACTTTACATGGTGTGAGAAAAACTCCGACCAGTTGGAGACGAGTACATTATTTTTTTTTCGAAGAAGGACATAAGCGGTGGCATGGATAAACGGGAGTTTTCATCACCTTCCATAGTGGTGTTGATTTTGCCCCTCTGGATCTAGTACAATGTCTTCTCCATAAGCATGCGTTGGAGGATCTTGATAATGACACGACGAAGTGAGATCCGAGAGAGAGAGGGGAAACAGGACTCCTCGATTTTATCGAGAAGAGAGATGAAAGTTTTGCAGTTATGCTCACGAGTGTTTACAGGGATATCTAGGTGTCTCCATTTCTTCATATCGTCACGTGAACATTTAAAAGGCGGCAACCAGAGATAGGACATGGTTTGAACGTTGTTGGGCCAAGGCTCAAGCATTTGGAATGATTGTGCGACATTCCGGCCTTAAGGCCCATCTACTTTCGAAAGAAAAATGTGGGACGCGGGATACTAATGCCACCCGAAATAAGCAGGGGCACATGGTCGCAAACATGACGGGTTAAAGAGGCAATTTTGGCGTTTGGGAAGAGAAAATCCCAACCATTGTTAATGAAAACACTGCCGATTTTTTCGAGAGTGGGTTTGTCCCTTTTGCTGGACCAAGTGAAGCTAATGGTGCATTGAAGTGGATGAAATCTTTGACCATGTCAGCTTTAGCTTCGCGAAAATTAGTGTTATTTTTGTCCTAATGGTGCCCCAAAAGATTAAAGTCGCCTAAAATGAGCCAGGGAGTGGAGGCGTCGAGCAAAACTCTCAAGTTATTGAAGGAAGACATGTTTTTGAGCATGGACTTTGGGGGCATAAACATTGGTAATGACTAGATGTTGTGGAGGAGTGAGGCAGGAGAACATCCAGGTTTGAGTGTAGGCGTCACATCTCACAAGAGAAGGGTAAAATGAGAGGAGGAGAAGGCCGAGAGCATGCTACCAGCCGAACCCATGGCCGACGGTGGATGAGTCAAGTCTAGGTTACGTGGGAGAGGAAAGTTTTTGTTTTAAGGTACTAAAGTAGGGTTTAGTTTCTTGCAAGAGACATGCATGAGGTTAATTACAGAAAAAAGATTTCACCCCATTTTACATATAAAGCATAATGGCAAGGAGTTTCGAAAGCACATCGGAGCATAATCAGAAGCATAGTCGTCCTTACAAAAGGTTCGATACAGCGATCATCCAAACATAGTTGGGTCCGAAATTTGATGCTAAAGGAAGGTGAAATGAAAATTAAAACATGGTACGACCAAGGCACAGAAATACGAAGCGGCCTTGGCGAAGGTTCACCGTCCAAGTGCAGCATGCGTCAATCATGGAGCTGGGGAGGACACCTGTGCACCCTCGTCGGGCTCTGGGCTGCAAAGTGTGGCGATCTGGACGAGAGAAGCTACATCATGCACCGGCTCCTCCGGGACACTGGTGAGGCTAGAGACATCCATAGGAGAAAGGTGTGGCTGCTCCCGGATGTAGGTGCATCCGCATGAACAATATGTTGAAATTAGTGATGGGCCTTAGGCCCATAAGAGAATTTCAGAAAAATCTCATAGGGCCCATGTAGGTGGTGGCATGACAAGGTGGTGGGAAGTTTAGTCCCACCCCGCTAGTGGAGGAGAAATTGGACCCCTTTATAAGGGTCTCTCTTCCACATGCTATTGGAGAGTGAGAAGAGAAGGTGCCCTCGCGCACTCCTCCTCCGCCGCCCGCCTCGCCACGCCTCGCCTCGTCATGACGCGCCGCGCCGCGGGAATGAGCCAAGCCGAGCTCATACCTACGCGCTTATTTTTGTCGGTCAGGAATGGAGTCGGATCGTGGTTACCGACTTGGACGTGGGTTCAGCCCATGTCTCTCCGCCCGCCTTTATAAACAGGCTAACGGGACATGGAGAGCAGGCCTCCAAAACCACGCCTCTCCGGTTCCTGTACGGGAGAGGGGCGATTAGGTTTTTGGGGAGCGATCACGCGACTGCTCGCCTCCGTCCGTATGCTTCGTCTACGTCCGTGTCGCCCTCGTCATCGCCATGTCTCCACCATCCAAGGCCAATCGTCTCGACCTTGAAGCAGAGAAGAAGAGGGCAGAGGATGCTGCTGCTGCTACGGCCGCGTCCAACGCCAACGCTGCTGCTACTAGATTTCTAGTAGTGAAATTTGAGGTACCTGACGTGAAGGTTGGTACAATAATGGAGTCGAGGGATGCTACATTCTTTGAGGATATATTTCCCATGAGAGATATGCAAAGCACTTCTAGACAGGAATCTAGGATAACTCCTGAGCCTGCCATTCCTATGGAATATTATGAACAAACACATGATGATAATCCCGAGGAGGATGACGAGGAAACCCTTGGTAGGGGAAAGAGACAAAGGACTGCAAAGACCTTTGGTGATGATTTCTTCGTATACCTCGTGGATGATAATCCCACTTCTATTTCAGAAGCGTATGCTTCTCCAGATGCTGATTACTGGAAAGCTGCGGTCCGTAGCGAGAAGGATTCCATCATGGCTAACAGGACATGGGAAATCACCGATTGTCCCTATGGTTGCAAACCATTGGGATGCAAGTGGGTGTTCAAAAAGAAGCTTAGGCCCGATGGTACGATTGAAAAGTACAAGGCTAGGCTTGTGGCCAAGGGCTATGCCCAGAAAGAAGATTAAGATTTCTTTGATACTTATTCACCTGTGGCTAGACTGACCACCATTCGAATACAACTCTCATTGGCGGCCTCTCATGGTCTTCTCGTTCATCAAATGGACGTTAAGACGGCTTTCCTGAATGGAGAGCTAAATGAGGAAATCTATATACAACAGCCAGATGGCTTTGTGATAGAAGGTCAGGAAGGAAAGGTGTGTAAGTTGTTGAAATCTTCATATGGTCTGAGACAAGCACCTAAGCAATGGCATGAGAAGTTTAATACAACTCTCACATCTGTTGGCTTCGTTGTTAATGAAGCTGACAAATGTGTATACTATCGCCATGGTGGGGGCGGAGGAGTTATATTGTGCTTGTATGTTGATGACATACTGATATTTGGAACCAACCTCAAAGTAATTGAGGAGGTTAAGTCTTTTCTGTCTCAAAACTTTGAGATGAAGGACCTTGGGGTGGCTGATGTTATCTTGAACATCAAGCTTTTGAGAGATGATGAGGGTGGGATTACACTTCTGCAATCCCACTATGTTGAGAAGATTTTGAGTCACTTTGGATATTCAGACTGCAAAATTTCTCAAACACCATATGATCCTAGTGTGCTTAATCGAAAGATTAAAGGCACAGCTATAGATCAATTGAGATTCTCTCAAATTATCGGTTTGCTTATGTACCTAGCTAGCACAACGAGGACTGACATCGCGTTTGTTGTGAGCAAACTTAGCTGGTTTGTTGCAAACCCGGGCGATGTTCATTGGCGAGCTGTTGAAAGAATTATGCGCTACTTGAAAGGTACTGTCAACCACGGGCTTCACTATACGGGATATCCATCGGTACTTGAAGGGTATAGTGATGCGAGTTGGATCTGTGATGCTGATGAGATGAAGGCCACTACTGGGTATATGTTTACTCTTGGGGGTGGTGCTGTTTCCTGGAAGTCGTGCAAGCAAACGATCTTAACGAGATCGACAATGGAAGCAGAATTAACAGCATTAGACACATCTGGTGTCGAAGCAGAATTTCTTCGAGATCTCTTGATGGACTTACCTATGGTTGAGAAGCCGGTTCCGGCTATCCTTATGAACTGCGATAATCAGACGGTTATTGTCAAAGTGAAGAGTTCATAGGATAATATGAAGTCCAACAAACATATAAGAATGAGATTGAAGTCTGTCACACGTTTGAGAAACTCCGGAGTGATAGCGTTGGATTACATCCAAACGGCTAAGAATCTGGCGGATCCCTTTACTAAAGGGCTATCACGTGTTGTGATAGATAGTGGATCGAGGGATATGGGTATGAGACCCACATGAGTTGCCATGGTAGTAACCCAACCTATATGAACGGAGATCCCATGAAGTAGGACATGGGAAAACAAGCCAGTGGTGAACTTAGGAGAGTAACTTTACTAACCCACTCTGTTGGAGATGCAATGCTCTCGGATACTGTATGGTAGGATGACTATTGTCTTAATGTGTTCTAAAGCTTATGTGTAAGCAAGATGCTGTACTACAGAGTGATCTTTGGAGGAATACACCTATATGAGCTTGATTGCTGGTCACAGTCTATGAGATTTGGGTGATCTCTAGTAAACTCTTGAATAGGCGAGGAGTGTGACTAATATGCTCCACCTGAGGGGTCACCTTCGGCAGCCTAGTACTAGTAAGACTTGTGGTGAAGCTCCTTTACGCCAAACTGACAATTCAAGGCATAGTCCATTGTTCAGTTGTAAAGGGGTGTAGCTACTTGCTCTAGGTGAAGCTCAACCTTAACAGGTCTTCACTGAAATGCTGGTATATTAAAACAGTGATTGGAACGAGGGAACACGATGTGCCCTTGAGATATGGTGAGGGATTGTTGAAATTAGTGATGGGCCTTAGGCCCATAAGAGAATTTCAGAAAAATCTCCAAGGGCCCATGTAGGTGGTGGCATGACAAGGTGGTGGGAAGTTTAGTCCCACCCCGCTAGTGGAGGAGAAGTTGGACCCCTTTATAAGGGTCTCTCTTCCACATGCTATTGGAGAGTGAGAAGAGAAGGTGCCCTCGCGCACTCCTCCTCCACCGCCCGCCACGCCACGCCTCTGTTGGGGAACGTCGCATGGGAAACAAAAAATTTCCTACGCGCACGAAGACCTATCATGGTGATGTCCATCTACGAGAGGGGATGTGTGATCTACGTACCCTTGTAGACCGTACAGCAGAAGCGTTAGTGAACGCGATTGATGTAGTGGAACATCCTCACGTCCCTCGATCCGCCCCGCGAACCGTCCCGCGATCAGTCCCACGATCTAGTGCCGAACGGACGGCACCTCCGCGTTCAGCACATGTACAGCTCGACGATGATCTCGGCCTTCTTGATCTAGCAAGAGAGACGGAGAGGTAGAAGAGTTCTCCGGCAGCGTGACGGCGCTCCGGAGGTTCGTGCTGATCTTATCTCGGCAGGGCTCCGCCCGAGCTCCGCAGAAACGCGATCTAGAGGTAAAACCGTGGAGATATGTGGTCGGGCTGCCGTGGCAAAAGTTGTCTCAAATCAGCCCTAAAACCCCACTATATATAGGAGGAGGAAGGGGGAGCCTTGGCTTGGGGTCCAAGGACTGCCAAGGGGTCGGCCGAACCAAAAGGGGGAAGGTCTCCCCCCCAAACCGAGTCCTACTTGGTTTGGAAGGTGGAGTCCTTCCCTTTCCCACCTCCTCTTTTTTTTCTTTTCTCTTTGATTTTTCTTCCAATGCGCATAGGGCTCTTTTGGGTTGTCAGACCAGCCCACTAAGGGCTGGTGCGCCACCCTCAATGCCTATGGGCTTCCCCGGGTTGGGTTGCCCCCCCGGTGAACTCCCGGAACCCATTCGTCATTCCCGGTACATTCCCGGTAACTCCGAAAACCTTCCGGTAATCAAATGAGGTCATCCTATATATCAATCTTCGTTTCCGGACCATTCTGGAAACCCTCGTGATGTCCATGGTCTCATCCGGGACTCCGAACAACATTCGGTAACCAACCATATAACTCAAATACGCATAAAACAACGTCGAACCTTAAGTGTGCAGACCCTGCGGGTTCGAGAACTATGTAGACATGACCCGAGAGACTCCTCGGTCAATATCCAATAGCGGGACCTGGATGCCCATATTGGATCCTACATATTCTACGAAGATCTTATCGTTTGAACCTCAGTGCCAAGGATTCATATAATCCCGTATGTCATTCCCTTTGTCCTTCGGTATGTTACTTGCCCGAGATTCGATCGTCAGTATCCGCATACCTATTTCAATCTCGTTTACCGGCAAGTCTCTTTACTCGTTCCGTAATACAAGATCCTGTAACTTACACTAAGTCACATTGCTTGCAAGGCTTGTGTGTGATGTTGTATTACCGAGTGGGCCCCGAGATACCTCTCCGTCACACGGAGTGACAAATCCCAGTCTCGATCCATACTAACTCAACGAACACCTTTGGAGATACCTGTAGAGCATCTTTATAGTCACCCAGTTACGTTGCGACGTTTGATACACACAAAGCATTCCTCCGGTGTCCGTGAGTTATATGATCTCATGGTCATAGGAACAAATACTTGACACGCAGAAAACAGTAGCAACAAAATGACACGATCAACATGCTACGTCTATTAGTTTGGGTCTAGTCCATCACATGATTCTCCTAATGATGTGATCCCGTTATCAAGTGACAACACTTGCCTATGGCCAGGAAACCTTGACCATCTTTGATCAACGAGCTAGTCAACTAGAGGCTTACTAGGGACAGTGTTTTGTCTATGTATCCACACAAGTATTGTGTTTCCAATCAATACAATTATAGCATGGATAATAAACGATTATCATGAACTAAGAAATATAATAATAACTAATTTATTATTGCCTCTAGGGCATATTTCCAACAGTCTCCCACTTGCACTAGAGTCAATAATCTAGTTCACATCACCATGTGATTCCAACGAATCCAACACCCATATAGTTATGGGGTCTGATCACGTCTTGCTCGTGAGAGAGGTTTTAGTCAACGGTTATGAAACTTTCAGATCCGTGCGTTCTTTACAAATCTTTATGTCATCTTATAGATGCTGCTACTACGTGCTATTCGGAAATGCTCCAAATATCTACTCTACTATATGAATCCGTTTCACTACTCATAGTTATTCGGATTAGTGTCAAAGCTTGCATCGACGTAACCCTTTACGACGAACTCTTTAACCAGCTCCATAATCGAGAAAAATTCCTTAGTCCATTTGTTACTAAGGATAAATTTTGACCGCTGCCAGTGATTCAATCATGGATCACTCTCTGTACCTCTCAACAGACTTTGAGTCAAGGCACACATCAGGTGCGGTACACACATGGCATACTTTAGATTCTATGGCTAAGGCATAGAAGACGACCTTCGTCTATTCTCTTTATTCTGCCGTGGTCGGGTTTTGAGTCTTACTCAAATTCACACCTCACAACGCAACCAAGAACTCTTTCTTCGCTGATCTATTTTGAACTCCTTCAAAAACTTGTCAAGGCATGCATCTTGTTGAAACTTCTATTAAGCGCTTTCGATCTATCTCCATAGATCTTTGATGCTCAACATTCAAGTAGCGCAATCCAGGTATTCCTTTGAAAAACTCCTTTCAAACAACCTTGTATGGTTTACAGAAATTCTACATTACTTCTGATCCACAATATGTCAACCACATATACTTATCAGAAATTCTATAGTGCTCCCACTCACTTCTTTGGAAATACAAGTTTCTCATAAACCTTGTACACACCCAAAATCTTTGATCATCTCATCAAAGTGTATATTCCAACTCCGAGATGCTTGCACCAGTCCATTGAAGGATCACTGGAGCTTGCATACTTGCTAGTATCTTTAGGATCGACAAAACCTTCTGGTTGTATCACATACAATGTTTGCTCAAGGAAACCGTCGAGGAAACAATGTTTTGACATCCTACGTGCAATATTTCATAAATAATGCATCAACAACTAACATAATTCTAATAGACCTTTAGCATCGCTATGAGTGAGATAGTCTCATCATAGTCAACTGTTTGATCTTGTCGAAAACATCTTTGCGACAAGTCGAGCTTTTCTTAATAGTGACTTGTCACCATCATTGTCTGTCTTCCTTTCAAAGATCCATCTTTACTCAATAGTCTTATGACCATCAAGTAGTTCTTCCAAAGTCTACACTTTGTTTTCATACATGGATCCTCTCTCGAATTTCATGGCTTCCAGCCATTTATCGGAATCCGGGCCCACCATCGCTTTCTCCATAACTCGTAGGTTCACTGTTGCTCAACAACATGACCTCCAAGACAGGGTTACCGTACCACTCTGCAGTAGTACGCGACCTTGTCGACCTACGAGGCTTGTAGTAACTTGATCTGATGCTTGATGATCACCATCATCAGCTTCCACTTCAATTGGTGTAGGCGCCACAAGAACAACTTCCTGCGCCCTGCTACACACTGGTTGAAGTGATGGTTCAATAACCTCATCAAGTTCTACTACCCTCCCACTCAATTCTTTCGAGAGAAACCTTTCCTCGAGAAAGGATCCGTTTCTAGAAACAAACACTTTGCTTTTGGATCTGAGATAGGAGATGTACCCAACTGTTTTGGATATCCTATGAAGATGCATTTATCCGCTTTGGGTTCGAGCTTATCACACTGAAACTTTTTCACATAAGTGTCGAAACCCCAAACTTTCAAGAAACGACAGTTTAGATTTCTCTAAACCTCAGTCTATACTGTGTCATCTCAACGGAAATACGCGGTGCCCTACTTAAAGTGAATGCGGTTGTCTCTGATGCATAACCCATAAACGATAGCGGTAATTCGATAAGAGACATCACAGCATGCACCATGCCAAATAGTGCATGGCTATGACGTTCAGACACATCATCACACTGTGATGTTCTAGGTGGCATGAACTGCGAAACAATTTCCACATTGTCTTAACTGCGTACCAAAACTCGTAACTCCGATATTCATTTCTATGATCATATCGTAGACAGTTTATCATCTTGTTACGACGAACTTCACTCCGAAACAGAATTGAACTTTTCAATATTTCACACTTGTGATTCATTAAGTGAATACTCTAGTATCTACTCAAATCGTCATTGAAGTAAGAACATAATGATATCCACTGCGTGCCTCAGCACCCATTGGACTGCATACATCAAAAATGTATCACTTCCAACAAGTTACTATCTTATTTCATCTCAATGAAAACAAGGCCTTGCTCATGTGGTATGATTTGCATGTCACTAGTGATTCAAAATCAAGTGAGTATAAAGATCCATCAACATGGAGCCTCTTCATGCAATTTATACCAACATGACTCAAGCGGCAGTGCCACAAGTAAGTGGTACTATCATCATTACCTTGTATCTTTTGGCACCAATATCATGAACATGTGTAACACTACGATCGAGATTCAATAAACCATTCAAGGTGATTATTCAAGAAAAATAGAGTAACCATTATTCTCTTTAAATGAATAATCGTATTGCAATAAACACGATCCAATCATGTTCATGCTTAACGCAAGCACCAAATAACAATTATTTAGGTTTAACACCAATCCCGATGGTAGAGGGAGCGTGTGATGTTTGATCATATCAACCTTGGAAACACTTCCAACACGTATCGTCACCTTGCCTTTAGTTAGTCTCCGTTTATGCCATAGCTTTCATTTCGTGTTACTCATCACTTAGCAACCGAACCGGTATCCAATACCCTCATGCTACTAGGAGTACTAGTAAAGTACACATCAACATCATGTATATCAAATATACTTCTTTTGACTTTTGCCAGCCTTCTTATCTACAGAGTATCTAGAGTTGCTCCTCCTCAGTGACTGTTCCCCTCATTACAGAAGCACTTAGTCTCGGGTTTGGGTTTAATCTTGGGTCTCTTCATTAGTGCAGCAACTGTTTTGCCGTTTCACGAAGTATCCCTTCTAGCCCTTGCCTTTCTTGAAACTTAGTGGTTTTACTAACCATCAACTATTGATGCTCCTTCTTGATTTCTACTTTCGCAGTGTCAAACATCGCGAATCACTCAAGGATCATTGTATCTATCCTTGATATGTTATAGTTCATCACGAAGCTCTCACAGCTTGGTGGCAGTGACTTTGGAGAACCATCACTATCTCATCTGGAAGATTAACTCCCACTTGATTCAAGCGATTGTCGTACTCAGACAATCTGAGCACACGCTCAACGATTGAGCTTTTCTCCTTTACTTTGTGGACAAAGAATCTTGTCAGAGGTCTTGTACCTCTTAACAAGGGCACAAGCATGAAATCACAATTTCATCTCTTTAGAACATCACTTATGTTCCGTGACGTTTCAAAACGTTTTCGGCGCCTTGCTTCTAAGCCATTAAGTATTTTGCACTGAACTATCGTGTAGTCATCAGAAACGTGTATGTCGAATGTTCACAACATCCACAGACGACGCTTGAGGTGCAGCACACCGAGTGGTGCATTAAGGACATAAGCCTTCTGCGCAGCAACGAGGACAATCCTCGGTTTTACAGACTTAGTCTACAAAGTTTGCTACTATCAACTTTCAACTAAATTTTCTCTAGGAACATATAAAAACAGTAGAGCTATAGCGCAAGCTACATCGTAATTCACAAAGACCATTAGACTATGTTCATGACAATTAGCTCAATTAATCATATTACTTAGGAACTCCCACTCAAAAAGTACATCTCTCTAGTCATTTGAGTGGTACATGATCCAAATCCACTATCTCAAGTCCGATCATCACGTGAGTCGAGAATAGTTTCAGTGGTAAGCATCTCTATGCTAATCATATCAACTATACGATTCATGCTCGACCTTTCGGTCTCATGTGTTCCGAGGCCATGTCTGCACATGCTAGGCTCGTCAAGCTTAACCCGAGTGTTCCGCGTGTGCAACTGTTTTGCACCCGTTGTATGTGAACGTTGAGTCTATCACACCCGATCATCACGTGGTGTCTCGAAACGAAGAACTGTAGCAACGGTGCACAGTCGGGGAGAACACAATTTCGTCTTGAAATTTTAGTGAGAGATCACCTCATAATGCTACCGTCGTTCTAAGCAAAATAAGGTGCATAAAAGGATTAACATCACATGCAATTCATAAGTGACATGATATGGCCATCATCACGTGCTCCTTGATCTCCATCACCAAAGCACCGGCACGATCTTCTTGTCACCGGCGCCACACCATGATCTCCATCAACGTGTCGCCATCGGGGTTGTCGTGCTACTCATGCTATTACTACTAAAGCTACGTCCTAGCAAAATAGTAAACGCATCTGCAAACACAAACGTTAGTTATAAAGACAACCCTATGGCTCCTGCCGGTTGCCGTACCATCGACGTGCAAGTCGATATTAACTATTACAACATGATCATCTCATACATCCAATATATCACATCACATCGTTGGCCATATCACTTCACAAGCATACCCTGCAAAAACAAGTTAGACGTCCTCTAATTTTGTTGTTGCATGTTTTACGTGGTGACCATGGGTATCTAGTAGGATCGCATCTTACTTACGCAAACACCACAACGGAGATATATGAGTTGCTATTTAACCTCATCGAAGGACCTCCTCGGTCAATTCCGATTCAACTAAAGTTGGAGAAACTGACACCCGCCAGTCATCTTTGAGCAACGGAGTTACTCGTAGCGATGAAACCAGACTCTCGTAAGCGTACGAGTAATGTCGGTCCGAGCCACTTCGATCCAACAATACCGCGGAATCAAGAAAAGACTAAGAAGGGCAGCAAAACGCACATCACCGCCCACATAAACTTTTGTGTTCTACTCGAGAAGACATCTACGCATGAACCTAGCTCATGATGCCACTGTTGGGGAACGTCGCATGGGAAACAAAAAATTTCCTATGCGCACGAAGACCTATCATGGTGATGTCCATCTACGAGAGGGGAAGCTTTTTCAAGCTCTACAAGTCCTATATATATAGTGTTCCACTAGATAGCCGTGTTAAACTAGTCCAGTCTTGCCGAGTGGCCTTATATGTGTGATCTACGTACCCTTGTAGACCGTACAGCAGAAGTGTTAGTGAACGCGGTTGATGTAGTGGAACGTCCTCACGTCCCTCGATCCGCCCCGCGAACCGTCCCGCAATCAGTCCCACGATCTAGTGCCGAACGGACGGCACCTCCGCGTTCAGCACACGTACAACTCGACGATGATCTCGGCCTTCTTGATCCAGCAAGAGAGACGGAGAGGTAGAAGAGTTCTCCGGCATTGTGACGGCGCTCCAGAGGTTGGTGATGATCTTGTCTCGGCAGGGCTCCGCCCGAGCTCCGCAGAAACGCGATCTAGAGGTAAAACCGTGGAGATATGTGGTCGGGCTGCCGTGGCAAAAGTTGTCTCAAATCAGCTCTAAAACCCCACTATATATAGGAGGAGGAAGGGGGAGCATTACCTTGGGGTCCAAGGACTCCAAGGGGTCGGCCGAACCAAAAGGGGGAAGGTCTCCCCCCCCAAACCGAGTCCTACTTGGTTTGGAAGGTGGAGTCCTTCTTCCCTTTCCCACCTCCTCTTTTTTTTTCTTTTCTCTTTGATTTTTCTTCCAATGCGCATAGGGATCTTTTGGGCTGTCCCACCAGCCCACTAAGGGCTGGTGCGCCACCCTCAATGCCTATGGGCTTCCCCGGGGTGGGTTGCCCCCCCCCCCCCCCGGGTGAACTCCCGGAACCCATTCGTCATTCCCGGTACATTCCTAGTAACTCCGAAAACCTTCCGGTAATCAAATGAGGTCATCCTATATATCAATCTTCGTTTCCGGACCATTCCGGAAACCCTCGTGATGCCCATGGTCTCATCCGGGACTCCGAACAACATTCGGTAACCAACCATATAACTCAAATACGCATAAAACAACGTCGAACCTTAAGTGTGCAGACCCTGCGGGTTCGAGAACTATGTAGACATGACCCGAGAGACTCCTCGGTCAATATCCAATAGCGGGACCTGGATGCCCATATTGGATCCTACATATTCTACGAAGATCTTATCGTTTGAACCTCAGTGCCAAGGATTCATATAATCCCGTATGTCATTCCCTTTGTCCTTCGGTATGTTACTTGCCCGAGATTCGATCGTCAGTATCCGCATACCTATTTCAATCTCGTTTACCGGCAAGTCTCTTTACTCGTTCCGTAATACAAGATCCCGTAACTTACACTAAGTCACATTGCTTGCAAGGCTTGTGTGTGATGTTGTATTACCGAGTGGGCCCCGAGATACCTCTCCGTCACACGGAGTGACAAATCCCAGTCTCGACCCATACTAACTCAACGAACACCTTCGGAGATACCTGTAGAGCATCTTTATAGTCACCCAGTTACGTTGCGACGTTTGATACACACAAAGCATTCCTCCGGTGTCCGTGAGTTATATGATATCATGGTCATAGGAACAAATACTTGACACGCAGAAAACAGTAGCAACAAAATGACACGACCAACATGCTACGTCTATTAGTTTGGGTCTAGTCCATCACATGATTCTCCTAATGATGTGATCCCGTTATCAAGTGACAACACTTGCCTATGGCCAGAAAACCTTGACCATCTTTGATCAACGAGCTAGTCAACTAGAGGCTTACTAGGGACAGTGTTTTGTCTATGTATCCACACAAGTATTGTGTTTCCAATCAATACAATTATAGCATGGATAATAAACGATTATCATGAACAAAGAAATATAATAATAACTAATTATTATTGCCTCTAGGGCATATTTCCAACAGCCTCGTCACGATGCGCCGCGGGTTGCGAGAATGAGCCGAGCCGAGCTCATACCTACGCGCTTATTTTTGTCGGTCAGGAACGGAGAATACGTAACGGACACGGCATGATCCGAGACGTCGGATCGTGGACTGTTACCGACTCGGACGTGGGTTCGGCCCATGTCTCTCCGCCCAGCCGCCTTTATAAGCAGGCTAACGTCTACCCTAGCCGTCACGACAATCAGATCACATCTGCCTCACGCGTTCGTTCATTGACTGCTGCTGCCGTCGGCGACTTCGTCCCGTTTACCGCGTACACGTTCGACGGGAGAGCAGGCCTCTGAAACCCCGCCTCTCCGGTCCGTGTACGGGAGAGGGGCAATTAGGTTCTTGGGGAGCGATCATGCGACTGCTCGCCTCCGTCCATCTGCTTCGTCTACGTCTGCGTCGCCCTCGTCATCGCCATGTCTTCACCATCTAAGGCTGATCATCTCGCCCTTGAAGCTGAGAAGAAGAGGGCAAAGGATGCTGCTGCTTCTACGGCCGCGTCCAACGCCAACGCTGCTGCTACGGCCAACTGGCCTATTGGAGGGTATGACTCGTTTATCCTCATGTTCGTATTTATCCTAGCAGTACTACTTGCTTGCATAGATGTATCAACTATATGCGTAGTATGTGCTAGGTTAGTTCAAGATGAGTACATCATTAGTCTAGTCAATGCCATGCTAGTTATTATCTCGTGGATTAATACACTCGGAAAATTGCCTATTTACTCAACAATCCAAAAACCTAATATGTATAGGAATTTTTCGAGTAATGGTTTTGCTGCTGCACTGAAACCAGACAAGTTTACCGGTACTTATTTCAAGCGTTGGCAAACGAGAACAACCTTATGGCTCACGGCTATGAACGTGTTCTGGGTAGCCGGTGTCACTCCAACGAGAACGATCTCTCGTGAACAGGAGAAGATGTTCGCGGAGGCCACCATCCTATTCCTTGGAGCAGTCATAAGCGTGATCGGAGATAAGCTGGTTGACGCATACTTACATATGCATGCTGCCAAAGACTTGTGGGAGGCGCTCGAATCTAAATTCGGGGCCACCGACGCTGGGAGTGAGATGTATGTTATGGAGCAGTTCCACGATTACAAGATGGTTGACAATCGTTCTGTATTGGAACAGGCTCATGAGATAATATGCATAGCTAAAGAACTTGAGGTTCTTAAGTGCAATTTGCCGGGCAAGCTTGTCGCGGGCTGTATAATTGCTAAGCTCCCTAATTCTTGGAGGAACTTTTCTACCACTCTGAAACATCAGAGGCGTGAGTTCTCAGTAGAGGACATCATCGGCCATCTGAGTGTTGAGCAGAACTCGAGAGCAAAGGACTCCAATGGAAAATCGGTGGAAAGCTCTTCTGCTGCCAATATGGTACATCAGAGGAACTTCAATTCCCACAAGCCCAAGGGAAAGAATTTTGTCCAACAGAATACCGACTTCAAGAATAAGGGAAAGAAGCCCTTCAAGAAGAATAAGAAGGGAGATGGCTGCTATACTTGTGGTTCAGAGGAACATTGGGTGAACAAATGCCCAAACAAGTACAAGAAGCCGGCGCAGGACTCCAAGTCTGCCAATATGATTGTGGGCAACAATGAAAGTGGTGCATCTGGGTACGGTAATTTACTTACTGTATTTTCAGTTTGTCGGTCCACCGATTGGTGGGTGGACACGGGTGCAAATATTCATGTGTGTGCTGACTTACATTGTTCTCTTCTTATCAGGCCACCGGTCGCGGGTCCGTATTGATGGGGAATGGCGCGAGTGCTTCTGTTCTTGGTGTTGGCACGGTCAACCTGAAGTTTACTTCGGGAAGGATCGTGCAGCTGAAGAACGTGCAACATGTCCACGCCATCAAGAAGAACCTCGTTAGTGGTTCCCTTCTCTGTAGAGAAGGGTTTAAGTTGGTATTTGAGTCTAATAAAGTAGTAGTTACGAAATATGGACCTTTTGTTGGAAAAGGTTATGAGTGCGGAGGTCTGTTCCGCCTTTCCCTCGCAGATTTTTGTAATAAAGTCGTGAACAATATTCATTCGAGTGTTAATGAATCTGAAGTTTGGCATTCACGTATTTGTCACATAAGTTTCGGTGTTATGTCGCGGCTAGCAAAACTGAATTTAATCCCGACTTTCACTTTGGCCAAAGGTTCTAAGTGCCATTCGTGTGTGCAAGCAAAGCAACCTCGCAAGCCTCACTAGGCTACAGAGGAGAGACACTTTGCACCATTAGAACTCATACATTCTGATCTTTGTGAGATGAATGGTGTGTTGACTAAAGGTGGAAAGAATATTTCATGACATTGATAGATTATTCCACTAGATATTGCTATGTGTATCTGTTAAATACTAAAGATGAGGCTCTACGCTACTTTAAAATCTATAAGGCAGAAGTTGAGAATCAAATTGACAAGAAAATTAAACGAGTCCGGTCTGACCGTGGTGGAGAGTACTTCTCAAATGAGTTTGATTCCTTTTGTGCGGAACACGGCATTATTCATGAGAGGACGCCTCCCTATTCACCCCAGTCAAACGGGGTTGCCGAGCGGAAAAACCGTACTCTAACTGATTTAGTTAACGCCATGTTAGATACATCGGGTTTATCCAAGGCATGGTGGGGGGAGGCTATATTGACTGCGTGTCATGTCCTGAATAAGGTTCCTACAAAAGATAATAAAGTCACTCCTTATGAGGAGTGGTCGAAGAGAAGGACGACGCTCTCGTACTTACTTACTTGGGGCTGCTTGGCGAAAGTCAATGTACCGATCCCCAAGAAGCGTAAGCTTGGACCAAAGACTCGGGACTGTGTTAATTTGGGATACGCTAAGAATAGCGTAGGCTATATATTTCTAGTAGTGAAATCTGAGGTACCTGACGTGAAGGTCGGTACAATAATGGAGTCGAGGGATGCTACATTCTTTGAGGATATATTTCCCATGAGAGATATGAAAATCACTTCTAGACAGGAATATGAGATAACTCCTCAGCCTGCCATTCCTATGGAATATTATGAACAAACATATGATGATAATCCCGAGTAGGATGACGAGGAAACCCTTGGTAGGGGCAAGAGACAAAGTACTGCAAAGACCTTTGGTGATGATTTCTTCGTATACCTCGTGGATGATAATCCCACTTCTATTTCAGAAGCGTATGCTTCTCCAGATGCTGATTACTGGAAAGTTGCGGTCCGTAGAGAGATGGATTCCATCATGGCTAACGGGACATGGGAAATCACCGATCGTCCCTATGGTTGCAAACCATTGGGATGCAAGTGGGTGTTCAAAAAGATGCTTAGGCCCGATGGTACAATTGAAAAGTACAAGGCTAGGCTTGTGGCCAAGGGTTATTCCCAGAAAGAAGAAGAAGATTTCTTTGATACTTATTCACCTGTGGCTAGACTGACCACCATTCGAATACAACTCTCATTGGCGGCCTCTCATGGTCTTCTCGTTCATCAAATGGACGTTAAGACGGCTTTCCTGAATGGAGAGCTAAATGAGGAAATCTATATACAACAGCCAGATGGCTTTGTGATAGAAGGTCAGGAAGGAAAGGTGTGTAAGTTGTTGAAATCTTCATATGGTCTGAGACAAGCACCTAAGCAATGGCATGAGAAGTTTAATACAACTCTGACATCTGTTGGCTTCGTTGTTAATGAAGCTGACAAATGTGTATACTATCGCCATGGTGGGGGCGGAGGAGTTATATTGTGCTTGTATGTTGATGACATACTGATATTTGGAACCAACCTCAAAGTAATTGAGGAGGTTAAGTCTTTTCTGTCTCAAAACTTTGAGATGAAGGACCTTGGGGTGGCTGATGTTATCTTGAACATCAAGCTTTTGAGAGATGATGAGGGTGGGATTACACTTCTGCAATCCCACTATGTTGAGAAGATTTTGAGTCACTTTGGATATTCAGACTGCAAAATTTCTCAAACACCATATGATCCTAGTGTGCTTAATCGAAAGATTAAAGGCACAGCTATAGATCAATTGAGATTCTCTTAAATTATCGGTTCGCTTATGTACCTAGCTAGTGCAACGAGGCCTGACATCGCGTTTGCTGTGAGCAAACTTAGTCAGTTTGTTGCAAACTCGGGCGATGTTCATTGGCGAGCTGTTGAAAGAATTATGCGCTACTTGAAAGGTACTGTCAACCACAGGCTTCACTATACGGGATATCCATCGGTACTTGAAGGGTATAGTGATGCGAATTGGATCTCTGATGCTGATGAGATGAAGGCCACTACTGGGTATATGTTTACTCTTGGGGATGGTGTTGTTTCCTGGAAGTCTTGCAAGCAAACGATCTTAACGAGATCGACAATGGAAGCAGAATTAACAGCATTAGACACATCTGGTGTCGAAGCAGAATTTCTTCGAGATCTCTTGATGGACTTACCTGTGGTTGAGAAGCCGGTTCCGGCTATCCTTATGAACTGCGATAATCAGACGGTTATTGTCAAAGTGAAGAGTTCAAAGGACAATATGAAGTCCAACAAACATATAAGAATGAGATTGAAGTTTGTCAAACGTTTGAGAAACTCCGGAGTGATAGCGTTGGATTACATCCAAACGGCTAAGAATTTGGCAGATCCCTTTACTAAAGGGCTATCACGTGTTGTGATAGATAGTGCATCGAGGGAGATGGGTATGAGACCCACATGAGTTGCCATGGTAGTAACCCAACCTATATGAACAGAGATCCCGTGAAGTAGGACCTGGGAAAACAAGCTAGTGGTGAACTGAGGAGAGTAACTTTACTAACCCATTCCGTTGGAGATGCAATGCTCTCGGATATTGTATGGTAGGATGACTACTGTCTTAATGTGTTCTAAAGCTTATGTGTAAGCAAGATGCTATCCTACAGAGCGATCTTTGGAGGAACACATCTATATGAGCTTGACTACTGGTCACAATCTATGAGATTTGATCTCTAGTAAACTCATGAATAGGCCAGGAGTGTGACTAATATGCTCCACTCGAGGGGTCACCTTCGGCAGCCTAGTACTAGTAAGACTCGTGGTGAAGCTCCTTTACGCCAAACTGACAATTCAAGGCATAGTCCATTGTTCAGTTGTAAAGGGGTGTAGCTACTTGCTCTAGGTGAAGCTCAACCTTAATAGGTCTTCACTGAAATGCTGGTATATTAAAACAGTGATTGGAACGAGGGAACATGATGTGCCCTTGAGATCTGGTGGGGGATTGTTGAAATTAGTGATGGGCCTTAGGCCCATAAGAGAATTTCAAAAATATCTCCAAGGGCCCATGTAGGTGGTGGCATGACAAGGTGGTGGGAAGTTTAGTCCCACCCCCCTAGTGGAGGAGAAGTTGGACCCCTTTATAAGGGTCTCTCTTCCACATGCTATTGGAGAATGAGAAGAGAAGGTGCCCTCGCGCACTCCTCCTCCGCCGCCCGCCTCGCCACGCCTCGTCACGGCGCGCCGCGCCGCGGGAATGAGGCGAGCCGAGCTCATACATACGCGCTTATTTTTGTCGATCAGGAACGGAGAATACGTAACGGACACGGCATGATCCGAGACGTCAGATCGTGGACTGTTACCGACTCGGACGTGGGTTCGGCCCACGTCTCTCCGCCCAGCCGCCTTTATAAGCAGGCTAACGCCTACCCTAGACGTCACGAGAATCAGATCACATCTGCCTCACGCGTTCGTTCATTGACTGATGCTGCCGCCGGCAACTCCGTCCCGTTTACCGCGTACACGGTCGACGGGAGAGCAGGCCTCCGAAACCCCGCCTCTCCGGTTCCTGTACGGGAGAGGGGCGATTAGGTTTTTGGGGAGCGATCACGCGACTGCTTGCCTCCGTCCGTCTGCTTCGTCTACGTCCGCGTCGCCCTCGTCATCGCCATGTCTTCACCATCCGAGGCCGATCGTCTCGCCCTTGAAGCTGAGAAGAAGAGGGCAGAGGATGCTGCTGCTGCTACGGCCGCGTCCAACCAACGCTGCTGCTACGGCCAACTGGCCTATTGGAGGGCATGACTCGTTTGTCCTCATGTTCGTATTTATCCTAACAGTACTACTTGCTTGCATAGATGTATCAACTATATGCGTTATATGTGCTAGGTTAGTTCATGATCAGTACATCATTAGTCTAGTCAATGTCATGCTAGTTATTATCTCGTGGATTAATACACTCGGAAAATTACCTATTTACTCAACACAATATATTTGAGAAACATAAAAAACAAGATCGAAAAAATATGAATTTTTTTGACACCAAACTAGATGAAAAGTTTTAGCTTTCTCCAAATTTCCGTGACCAAATAATATTTCAAGAACCCTCAGAAAAAATATCAATGCTGTAAAGTGAACAAAACTTTGAACGCTGAATTTTTTTTGGTGAGCTCTGCTCGAATGTTATTTTGTCATGAAATTGTGCAAGGAGCTAAAACTTTTGATCTAGTTTGAAGTCTGAAAATTTCAGATTTTTTTTATTTTGTTTTGTATATTTTCGGATGCACTGTTCATGCGGGTGTAGGTGCACCAGGGAATAGAAAATCCAGTCTCCACAGGGAGCGGTAACAAGGTCCGCCGTGGCCTGCTCAAGGTAGAAGCGGCGCGCCTTGATGCACACGTACGTCCTTTGTGGTCATGCGCACAATGGTCGCCCCTTCCTTGTCAGCAAGGCGGCGGCTACGGGAAAGCTTTTCGGCGTCGGTGGCCCTTTCCTCAGTGTCTTGCATGCGGCGCAGAGTGGCTTCATGGACAACAGAGCCGAGCGAGGTGCAAGCTAGGGTTGGGGATGCAGGCAGAGAGCTAGGTATGTCCAAAAGAAAAGAAGCGTGCGATGTCTCGCCGTCGGAGAGAGTCAGCGAGGAGAAAGAGTTTGAGACCTCCACAGTAGGTGACAAGTTGGAGAGGTCGTCGTCTTCGTCGGCTTTGTCGTTGCTGTCGTCAGAGAGCACAATGGCGTTGACGGGCGCCGCAGCGGGACGAAGGAGCGGCTCGGCGACGAGAGGCTGCAAAAAGTTGGTGACCTGTGGGGGCTGGAGGCGAGCCACCGCGCGGCGAAGGGGGAGGCATGAAGTCGGTGACGTGGGAGCCAGAGCCCAGAGCACGGGCCGGTGTGGTTGTAGTTCCACCTCCAAGCACCGTGGACGTGAGGCGCGCGCTCGGTCGACGGCACCATCCAGAGGAACAGTGAAATCCTCGTACACGGCCCAAGTTTTGACGATCCGAAGCTTGACGTCGACGATCTGGGTGGGAGGGAGGCGAAGGATGCATCCGTCTGGAGTGACGTGGTCACTCTCCACGCGGACGAACCCGCGCACCGCCGTGAAGTCGCCGGCGTTGAGGCAGTTTTGGTCCATGCACATTAGTAGAAAATGGCTCATTTGTCACGGTCTAAAGCCCAATCTTTAGTCCCGGTTCGTTTATCAGTCGGGACAGAAGGGTCTTTACGTGACCGTTGTGGGAGCTCACGCAGGAGGAACTTGACCAACCGGGACAAAATGACGTAGCTGGGTTCTTTTTCTTTTTTGAGGGGGTGGAGGTTTTGGAGAGTTAATTTAGGGGGTTTTGGAGGGTTAATTTAGGGGTTTTTTTCATGCTTGGTCGAACAACAACTTTTCGTAAATATATCCGACGCTACTACATATATACAATATAACATCTTTTACAATCCCTAACATCATCTAATTAAGATCCAATCGTAAATCCGAATGGTATTCTTCGTTTTTAGGTATGACGTGGTCAAGAAAGAATCCCGTCAATTTTTCTTGAATTGCTCGTATGCGATCATATGGTAAGAGTTCATCCCGCATCTTCCATATCTAATTTAAAAAAAGGGTCAATACATGCATATATATATATGAACTAGCAAAAGGGCCCGTGCGTTGCAACGGGAGAAAAAATACCACACGCTTTTAATCTTTTATAATTATTTTGATTTATTAAAATAATAAGCTAACTAACTAATGTAGTCAGTCCTATCCTATTTTGTTGAGAAATCAACCCATTCATTGTTAATTCGATGTGGAAATTGAACGGGACAAGCAAAGCAAAACAAAGAGGCTACGTGAATTGATCAATGGACTGTTATCTTATTTCACTCATGGGGTAGAGAATGGGGGATCAGATGACAAACTGAAGGTGGTGTTCCATTCTCTGTCTCTACAACAATCTATACCTAATAATAAAGAGGCTATCACTTCCGTCGGAAAACCCACCGAGGTGATTTTATAAAAAAGTCCTTACTGTTTATGACATTAAACTCATAGTATATATTAAATATTTTTTTTAAATACTCATATCTTTTAAACCGTAACTCCAAATTTAACATATTATACATGGAATTTGATTAGAAAAATATGTAGAATTTAAATATGATATTATTTTATCTGTTAAACGTTTAATAAAAATACTATCTAGGGTGCAATCTTAATAAATAAGTCATTATTCATCTTTCTTTCATACCGGTACTCATCCGGTAGGGGATGAACACGTCAACAAAATCAGGATTAGAGATGAAACTGAAGGTCACTTGACTGATTCTTTGTACGTATTAAATCTACATGCAAGCCGTGTTAAAATAGAAGACCTGTGAAATTTTGAACTGCATTTTTGTAGGATAAGACCATCTTTATTTGTATCGTAACTATAAATTCTCAAATTATAGACATTTTTTATAAATTAAGAGCGTGTGCCGTGTGGTATTTCTTTCTCCCGTTGCAATGCATGGGCCCTTTTGCTAGTACAATCTTACATTCAATACATTCATTCATCAGCAAACAAATCCCCACAAAACAAAATTTCTTGCCGGTGCACACGGTTGGAGGCATGGGGAGGGGATCTCACCAGATGATGAGTTCCTGTCAGAGGAGGGGATACGATGAGGGGAGCAAGGTTTAGGCGCCTCTATCTGGCCATAAGGAGTCCATGTTGCCGCGCCATAACCTCGGAGTTCCCCGTGTGAGCCATGGAGGCCCGCCTCCACCTGCAAGTACTTCGCTCCGCCGCGCCACCGCCGTTCTGCATCGAGCAGACGCATCATCCCGAGTCATTGTAGCTGTCGCGTTGATTTGATTCAGAAGTTGTGCTCGAGCGCCGAAACGGGGGCAGCAAGCGGGCAGAGGTACGGCCGTGGAGGCGAATGGATTGAGATCGACAACAGTGGTGGTTGAGGTCAGCCGCGGTAGCGAGTGATGTGGCAGCGGCCTGGGCACACGCCAGGGTGGAGCAGGGTCGACGCGATGCGCTTGAGCGGCGCAATGGGGGCAGTGAGCGAGGAGACGTACTGCCGCGGAGGCGGGTGGGTTGAGATCGGCAGCGGTGGCGGTTGAGGTCGGCCGCGGCGGCGAGTGGTGTGGCGGCGGCCTGGGCACAGGCTATGGTGGCCCAGGGTTGACTGGAGGAGGCGATGCGTACGGGTATAATTTTTGCAGCGAATCGTTTTTTTCCTTTTGTGTTGTAGATAAATAATGTAGCGCGGGTTGAATAACAAAAATTACAGGGGCTTTTTATAAAATGCCGCGGTGGGTTTTCCGACGGAAGCAATAGCCTCTTTATTATTAGGTATAGATAAAACTCAACACAATTGATGGTAATATATAAAATAAATTTGTGAATATTATTTACGTACTTCAAATAGTTTCTTAGAGAAGCCCCGCTCGAAGGTCGAGTGGCGAATGAACTCGCATACGTAGTATCTACATAAAACAGTCCCTTTTTGTGGTACATACACTTTACGAGAATAGTGTTCAATCAAACTGATAAGCAAGAAGGTGTCTACTTGGACATATATATTTGTGTGCATACGATAAACTGATATGAACCTGGTCGATGGCGTCGGGCTCGAGTGGATCGTGCGAGACAGGCGATACGAGATGGCGTGTCTCCTTCGCCGCCGATATCGGCTCGCGGCAGCTACGGTTTGCCGACGGTGAGCTGCTTCTCCGACGGAAGGCTCTCAGGTTAGTACTGAGGGATGCGGGAGGGGTTACCATCGATGCTCGGTGCCTTCGGGAAGGGGAAACCCTAGATATTGGTGGCATGGTGGCGTTCCCCTGTTACTTCACGAGAATTCGAGACCGGCTGCCGAAGAATTGGGCTCCGGTGAGGGCGGCCGAGGATAAGGCGTCAGCCAGGAGGAGGGGAACGATGGGTGGGGGTGATGTCGCTCCAGGTGGGGTCGAGGCGGGCCCTGCCTCCAACAGTGCGCCAATGGCGGATGGGCGACACATGGGAGGGAATCGGAGCGCTCGTTTTGGCTCCGATGGCAGTATAAAATCCCCCACCGCGTCGCGACTTGACCTAGAGGAATCATTTTCCCATTTCTGGTCGGCGGCCTAGAAACCCTAGATCGAGAGTGAGCGATTCCTTCGGTTGGTGGAGAGGGAAGGTTGGAAGAGATCTGCGATCCTTCGCGGCGGTGGCTGCGTCTCCTCCTACGATGGGGGATGGAGGTCGAGGCTTCCGAGGAGAGCGACGGGGGGAGCCTGGTCGTGGTGCTCGCGGGCCCGGTCATGCTCCTGGACGGGGCGGTGGCCATGGTGGAGGCCGGAGCAAATACTCCTGGAAGAGGGACGACGGCAACAACAACTCGTCTACTTCCAATGTCGCCTCCGGATCTGATGACACCTCGCGATGGGATGAGGCTGCGATGGGGAAGCACACGGTGGATGGTGGGATCTGGGTGCCCAAGAGCCATGGATCTTCTGGATCCGCTGGTGAGGGTGCGGATCGCCAGATCCCCAATCCTCCTCGTCGCAATCAAGGGAACAAAGCGAATCAGGTGACTCCTTCCAATGTTTATGATCCCTACCTCATCTGCAAGTCTCGTGAGCATGTTCCTGCGTTTTGTGCACAAGCTTTCTGTGAAAGGTGTGGTCGATTGGGTCATCTAGCATCTGTTTGTTGTGAGTTCTTACCGTGGAGTTGTGTTGCCTCTATGTGTGCTTTTCAATCGAGGGGACAGGGATTTTATTGCATACATGACTCATGTTTGGCTAATCTGATGAAGGAGAGATCTAATAATATTGTAGTAAATATCGTTGAAGGGGAGACATCTACTAGACAAATGGAGCTTGATCTTAATGACTATCTGGCCACAGGATGGCGATGTTCGGCTCATGCTATTGGTTCGAGTGTTTTTGTGGTGAGGTTTCCTAATCCCAGGGTTGTAGCTCAGATTTGTTATGTGGGTCGCATTGTACTTAAGACGAGTGGTGATGTTATTAATGTGACTAAGTGGTCTTCAGCTGTTGGGTCTAAGGGGTGATGGAAGTGGCCTGGGTTAAGATTAGTAATGTTCCTCTCGATAAAAGAAGTGAGAGAAATATGGCTTATGTTGCTTCCTTGGTAGGTGTTCCCTTGGAAATCGATAGTGCAACCTTACACCGTCCTGCCTCTGCTAGGGTGAAGGTTGGGTGCAGAAATGTTGATGATATTCCTTCTGTAGCTGAGATTGTTCTAGGGGAGCGCTTTTATGATTTCTATTTTGAGGTGGACCAGGTTCTGGTGAAAGATCCTAATAGGGGTGAATTCCTTCTTAGCTCTATGAGGAGCAATGATAAGGAAAACAATGATGATGTTGATACTAATATGAATAAGAAACCTAGAAATGATGAAATTCCCAGGGGGGCTGTGGAGGAAAAAATGATAATATTCAGACTGGGGGAAAAAGAGCAACTCCAAGAATCCCAAGAGAGCATAGAATCTGATGTTTCCTTGCATACTTCACTACTGATTGATTCTATGGCTATGGATTTTATGAAAGAAGAGAAACATGTGGTATCTGTTGATGCTGAGATGGGTGAATTTGATGCTGGAAAGGTGGAATATAGGGTGGAATCTTCTGATACTGCTGTGGAAGTGGAGGTGATTCCTACTCCTCCCCTGGCTACTGAGGAAAATTTTAGATTCAGTCTCCGTAATGTGAAGAGTAAGATGGATGATGTCCAACTGAAGGCTGCTGCTGCTGTCAAGAAAAGGAATGTGGAAGGTATATTACACTCACATAATTCTTTCGATGCTCTGTCTAATCCAAATATGGTGTTAGCTGCTTCTAAGATGGGGATTATTATTCCTGATAATGATTTTGTTAATATCGATGTTATTAGGGAGTTCGAGAAATTTAGGAATAATAATTCTAATGCGGAGAGAGAGGGTATAGTAGAGGTTGAGGAGAATGTGAATAATATGACGCTGATTAATGCTAATGGCGTAGTTACTCCGCTAGATTTAAATTGGATGGAGGAAGGTAATGTTGAGGAGGAGGATTTTACGCTTGTGCGGTCTAGGAAAAAGAATAAATTGAAAAAACCTATTGTGATAGCTAGACCTGTTACTAGAAGCCAGAAAAATGAATCATCTTCGGCTAAAAAAAGGGTGCCCCTAATGTGCTTCCTAGTAGGGTTGAAAAGGACATGGATGTCGCCTAGAGGGGGGGTGAATAGGCGCTTTAAAATAATTAAGGTTTAGGCTTGAACAAATGCGGAATAAAACTAACGTTTAATATGTCAAGCACAAAACCTACAAACAACTAGGCTCACCTATGTGCACCAACAACTTATGCTAAGCAAGATAAACAACTAAGTGATAGCAAGATATATTACAATAAACAATATGTCTATCACAAAGTAAAGTGCATAAGTAAAGGATTCGGGTAAGAGATAACCGAGGCATTGGGAGACGATGATGTATCCCGAAGTTCACACCCTTGCGGATGCTAATGTGACACCCGATGTCGACGTTCCAGAAGATTCCCCCTTCTTTCCGTTTTCGTCGTGTGTCTATTTTTTTTTCTTTTGTCGCATCATCATCGCATCATGCGCATCATCAGCATTGCATCGGCATCCCGTTGCCGCCAGTTTTCAAAACTTGCATCCGCTATTAGTTGCCGCTTCTCTTCGCGTTCGTCGTTGTTTGTTTCGAGTCCGACCGCACACGCACGCGCCCGCGGCACCGTCGTAACCCTGTTTTTAAAGTGTGCGTAAAAATTCCTCTGATCGGGTTGAGATTTGTCGTGCGGCATTATTTATATATAGGTAGGCCGCCTGTCAAATTTCGTCGCGATCAGAGACCGTCTGGTACCCGAACGGTCGACCGTAGCGGCACCGTATTCGGTCTACCGTCGGACGTCTGTCGGTGTTTCAAAAATCCGTGTCGCTCCGCCCGTTCTCCCTCTCGTCTCCGGATATCCCCTCTACTCGGCCGCGTACCCATACCCGCGTTCGGAATCGTCCGAATCCGACTCCACGGTTGGATCCGGAGCGCGATTCCGGTTAACCGAGCCCCCCGTTTGTCTATATATAGACCCCATGCCTTAATTAGAGAGCCATTCCCTCCTCCACCTCGAAATCCGTGCAAACCTAACCCTAACCCACTCTCTCTCCCCTTAGTCTCCTCTCTCCTCCCGCGGGCCCGCCAGGCCCAGATCCGGCCCGTGCGAGGCCCATCCGTCGCGCCGCCGCTCGATCCGGGCCAGCGCCGCCGCCAGCCAGCAGCTCGAGGGGAGGAGCCCCCGAGCCTGCTCGCGCCGAGAGCCAGTGGCGTGCCCACCGCCTCCGGCCAGCCTGCTCGCCGCCGGACAGCCGCCTCCTGCCGTCGCCTCGTCGGGGAACGCCCCGCGCCGGATCCCGCCGCCACAGCAGGTACCCCGGCCGCCGCGTGCGCCGCCGCCCGCCGCCGGCCCAATCTGGTACGGGCTGGGGTCCCTTCGCCCCCGCGCTGGCGCCTCGCCGCCGCCCTGCGTCGACCGGCAACAGCCCTGCCGCTGCCGCGTACGTCTCGTGCGGATCGGGAGGACGAGGAGCTCCCGTGGTGGATGCGCCACCAACCGCGTCGCCCGCGTGGGCCAGGTGGCGCCGGCCCACCTCGCCTCGACAGCTCGGCCCACTCCCACGTCAGGCCGCCTCGCCTCTCCTCCGCCTGGGCCCCGAGCCCCCTGCGCCAGGCCGGCCCAAGTGGCCAGGTGAGCCAGTCCCCCGCCTGAGCCTTTCTTTTTTTTCTATGTAGCGCCCCTGTTCGACCCAATAGATAGTTAGGTTTATTTTTCCTTTTCTCGAAATTAGTTTTATTCCACAGAATAGACGTATAATAAAATGCCCGTAGATCTTTATCCGTAAGTCGGATCGAGGCAAGTTATATATGTTTTTCGCGTAGTTTTACGCGTAGATTACGTTTGTGCACCTCGCGTATTTGTTCGATTTAGTTTAGCGTGCTAAATGCATTGTTTACCGTGCTGTCTATATAGTATAGACGCCGTATTTATTTATTTTTGCGCTAGACCGTATTGCCCGGATGCCATTTTAGAAATGCTCATGTTTTAGGGACCATTCTTCCATGTATTTCAGAGTGGTCACTCATATTTTTGCGTGTAGGATTTGCCGGTAGTTTATTTTTCCGTATCTAGGCGTTTATCTCGCATTAATGTGTGGCTTCATTTTGTGTTGCAAACCCCACATATTTTATATGTTTTCGGGGTAGAAAAATCCATTGGATTTTTCTGTGCAATTAGTTTTAGCTTTAGAACAAGTTAGTTCGCAAGATATTTCGCCGTGATGCCCTTTGGTTTAATTCGTAGGATTTATTCCGTGCTCCGTTTGATTAAGTTGTCAACTAGGGAGTTGATCTTGGATGTTTTGTTTAGCCCCTGGTATTTTTGGTTGCAATAGAAATGCATGTTTAGGTGTGTTTTGATTGCTCTCAAGTTGCTAGAAATAGTGCTGTTTTAGACGTGCTGAAATATTTCTAAGTCTGGAATCTGTTATTATTTTGTTGCTGTCTTGTCTTGCTTGCATCTTGTGATATGTAGCTCTTTGAGGTTGGTCCAATGGAGTTAGTTGTACCCCTTATGTTTCTCTGGCATGCTGTGAAGTTTCAGGCCATTTGGAGTCCTGTAGATATAGGTTTTGCTGCTGTCAATATAGCTTCAGGCTGAAAACTGCACTTTCAGGAGGTGTTATTTTCACTAAGTCTGAAATAGTGTGTGAGATGCCATTTTGTGTCTTCTTTTCCTAGTGCTCCTTGCTGCCATTCTAGTTGTTGTTAGATGTTTGTAGTAGTGCTTCTTGCCCTCTTCCGTGCCATGCCTTGCTTGAGCTTATCGAGTTGTGTAGCCGAAGTTGTGGGGCGTAGAAAGTGCTATGTGGCTGATTTTGGCAGATTGTAGTGTTTTCTTGTTTTGCTCGTAGTTTTCGAACCGTAGCTCCGATTTGACCGTGTCCTACATGAAACTTGCTTAGAATCTTGTGTAGTTTCATTTTCTCTTGCGGGTTGTTTGTTTTGAAGCGCTCGTAGCCGTCGTTGCACACATATTGCATTCATGCCATCATATCTTGCGGTGCTTGTAACTTTTGATCCGTAGCTCCGTTGGAGATGTTCTTTATGTGTAGATTGTTTGAAATGACGCGTAGAATCACGTGAACCTGTTTGTTTTGCTGTTTAACAACTAATTAAATGCATTAGTTCAGATCTGGACAGAATTGTAAATTAACATGTGAGGTCGTCTCGGAGATGCTATATGTCATTTCCGACCTCATTAAAAATGTCTAGGCAGGTAGTTTAATTTCCGCTTCACCTCTTGCACGTTTAACCACATTTAACATTGTCGTGTATTTAATCGGGATAGAACTAAATAAATGAATGTGGAGTTTCGTCAATATGCAACCCGTGGCATATTGAACTTCACTTAACGTGTAGTTTTGATTGTGTGAAATTGTCATGCCGTGACTTGCATGAATTTAGCTGCTCATGCATCATTGGTGTTGTGCATCGTGTGGTGAATTCCATGTGTTGATGCTTGTTTCCGTTTTCCTCCGTCTCGATAGAGTTCCGCAAGCGAGTCGGATGTGAGGACCCGTTCGACTACATCGGTTCGTCTGCTTCACGGAGGCATTCTTCTTCCAAGCGGGATCTCAGGCAAGATGACCATTTCCCCAGATACCATTACTATCATTGCCATGCTAGTTTTCTCGCTTCTATCGATTATGTCGCGTTGCCTATCACCTGTTAAATATCAGCCTCTCAACAATGCCATGTTAACCTTCAACCTGTTCGATCTAGCAAACCACTGATTGGCTATGTTACCGCTTGCTTAATCCTGTTGATAGCGTTGCTAGTTGCAGGTGCAGTTGCTTCCATGTGAAAATATGGGTTCCTTGTTATATCACCCTATTAATGCTATTTAATTTAATGCACCTATATACTTGGTAAAAGGTGGAAGGCTCGGCCTTTCTAGCCTGGTGTTTTGTTCCACCTTTGCCCCCTTAGTTTCCGGCTACCAGTGTTATGTTCCATAAATGAGCGCTCCTAACACGATCGGGGTTGTTATGGGGACCCGCTTGATAATTCGTTTTAGATTAAAGCTGGTCTGGCAAGGCCCAACTTTGGTATTACATTTGCTTAAACACCTAATAAAATTGCATAGGGACTTTCCGGACCCCGAGGATAATTTAATCAACCCCCCGGGGCCAGTGCTCCTCATGAGTGTTGACCCCACCTGAGCGATGTCCGGCGCCCCTCTGGTCACCCGGAGGTTTAGCGATCCCGATGTCTAGCTCATCCGCCGTGTCCTGAGTACGAGGTACGCGACTCCTATCGGGATCATCGACACGTCGGGCGGCCTTGCTGGATTAGTTTTACCTTTGACGAGATATCTTGTGCATCGGGATTCCGGTGATGCTTTGGGTAATCTCAGAGTTGAGGTTTTCCACTAGGGAATCCGACGAGATCGCGAGCTTCGTGATTGAGGATTTCTATGCGGCTTGTGGTAATTTGTGATGGACTAGTTGGAGCACCCCTGCAGGGTTAAATCTTTCGGAAAGCCGTGCCCTGTTGGGGAACGTCGCATGGGAAACAAAAAAATTCCTACGCGCACGAAGACCTATCATGGTGATGTCCATCTACGAGAGGGGATGAGTGATCTACGTACCCTTGTAGATCGTACAGCAGAAGCGTTAGAGAACGCGGTTGATGTAGTGGAACGTCCTCACGTCCCTCGATCCGCCCCGCGAACAATCCCGCGATCAGTCCCACGATCTAGTACCGAACGGACGGCACCTCCGCGTTCAGCACACGTACAGCTCGACGATGATCTCGGCCTTCTTGATCCAGCAAGAGAGACGGAGAGGTAGAAGAGTAATCCGGCAGCGTGACGGCGCTCCGGAGGTTGGTGATGATCTCGTCTCAGCAGGGCTCCGCCCGAGCTCCGCAGAAACGCGATCTAGAGGAAAAACTTTGGAGGTATGTGGTCGGGCAGCCGTGAGAAAGTCGTCTCAAATCTGCCCTAAAAGCCCCATATATATAGGAGGAGGGAGGGGGACCTTGCCTTGGGGTCCAAGGGACTCCCAAGGGGTCGGCCGAGCCAGGGGGGGAGGACTCCCCCCCCAAACCGAGTTGGACTTGGTTTGGTGGGAGGAGTCCCCCTCCCTTCCCACTTCTTCCCTTTTTTTTCTTTCCTTTGATTTTCTTCTCTTGGCGCATAGGCCCCTTTGGGGCTGTCCCACCAGCCCACTAAGGGCTGGTGTGTCTCCCCAAAGCCTATGGGCTTCCCCGGGGTGGGTTGCCCCCCCCCCCCCGGTGAACTCCCGGAACCCATTCGTCATTCCCGGTACATTCCCGGTAACTCCGAAAAACCTTCCGGTAATCAAATGAGGTCATCCTATATATCAATCTTCGTTTCCGGACCATTCCGGAAACCCTCGTGACGTCCGTGATCTCATCCGGGACTCCGAACAACATTCGGTAACCAACCATATAACTCAAATACGCATAAAACAACGTCGAACCTTAAGTGTGCAGACCCTGCGGGTTCGAGAACTATGTAGACATGACCCGAGAGACTCCTCGGTCAATATCCAATAGCGGGACCTGGATGCCCATATTGGATCCTACATATTCTACGAAGATCTTATCGTTTGAACCTCAGTGCCAAGGATTCGTATAATCCCGTATGTCATTCCCTTTGTCCTTCGGTATGTTACTTGCCCGAGATTCGATCGTCGGTATCCGCATACCTATTTCAATCTCGTTTACCGGAAAGTCTCTTTACTCGTTCCGTAATACAAGATCCCGCAACTTACACTAAGTTACATTGCTTGCAAGGCTTGTGTGTGATGTTGTATTACCGAGTGGGCCCCGAGATACCTCTCCGTCATACGGAGTGACAAATCCCAGTCTTGATCCATACTAACTCAACTAACACCTTCGGATATACCTGTAGAGCATCTTTATTTTCACCCAGTTACGTTGCGACGTTTGATACACACAAGGCATTCCTCCGGTGTCAGTGAGTTATATGATCTCATGGTCATAGGAATAAATACTTGACACGCAGAAAACAGTAGGAACAAAATGACACGATCAACATGCTATGTCTATTAGTTTGGGTCTAGTCCATCACGTGATTCTCCCAATGACGTGATCCAGTTATCAAGCAACAACACCTTGTTCATAATCAGAAGACACTGATTATCATCGATTAACTGGCTAGCCAACTAGAGGCATGCTAGGGATGGTGTTTTGTCTATGTATCCACACATGTAAATGAGTCTTCATTCAATACAATTATAGCATGGATAATAAACTATTATCTTGATACAGGAATTATAATAATAACTATACATTTATTATTGCCTCTAGGGCATAATTCCAACAGTCTCCCACTTGCACTAGAGTCAATAATCTAGCCCTCACATCACTATGTGATTTACATTGTAATAAATCTAACACCCATACAGTTCTGGTGTCGATCATGTTTTGGCCGTGGAAGAGGTTTATTCAGCGGGTCTGCTACATTCAGATCCGTGTGCACTTTGCATATATTTACGTCCTCCTCCTCGACGTAGTCGCGGATGAGGTTGAAGCGTCGTTTGATGTGTCTGGTCTTCTTGTGAAACCTTGGTTCCTTTGCTAAAGCAATGGCACCAGTGTTGTCACAGAACAAGGTTATTGGATCCAGTGCACTTGGCACCACTCCAAGATCCGTCATGAACTGCTTCATCCAGACACCCTCCTTAGCCACCTCCGAGGCAGCCATGTACTCTGCTTCACATGTAGAATCTGCTACGACGCTTTGCTTGGAACTGCACCAGCTTACTGCACCCCCATTAAGAATAAATACGTATCCGGTTTGCGACTTAGAGTCGTCCGGATCTGTGTCAAAGCTTGCATCGACGTAACCTTTTATGGTGAGCTCTTCGTCACCTCCATACACGAGAAACATTTCCTTAGTCCTTTTCAGGTACTTCAGGATATTCTTGACCGCCGTCCAGTGATCCACTCCTGGATTACTCTGGAACCTACCTGCCATACTTATGGCCAGGCTAACATCCGGTCTAGTGCACAGCATTCCATACATGATAGAGCCTATGGCTGAAGCATAGGGGACGGAACGCATATGCTCTCTATCTTCATCAGTTGCTGGGCACTGAGTCTTACTCAATCTCGTACCTTGTAACACTGGCAAGAACCCTTTCTTGGACTGTTCCATTTTGAACCTCTTCAAAACTTTATCAAGGTATGTGCTTTGTGAAAGTCCTATCAGGCGTTTTGATCTATCCCTATAGATCTTAATGCCTAGTATGTAAGCAGCTTCTCCTAGGTCCTTCATAGAGAAACTTTTATTCAAGTAACCTTTTATGCTATCCAAAAGGTCTACGTTGTTTCCAATCAGCAATATGTCATCCACATATAATATTAGAAACGCCACAGAGCTCCCACTCACTTTCTTGTAAATACAAGATTCTCCAACCACTTGTATAAACCCAAATGCTTTGATCACCTCATCAAAGCGCTTGTTCCAACTCCGAGATGCTTGCACCAGTCCATAAATGGATCGCTGGAGCTTGCACACCTTGTCAGCATTCTTAGGATCGACAAAACCTTCGGGTTGCATCATATACAACTCTTCCTTAAGGAAACCGTTAAGGAACGCCGTTTTGACATCCATCTGCCAGATTTCATAATCGAAAAATGCAGCTATTGCTAACATGATTCTGACGGACTTAAGCATCGCTACGGGTGAGAAGGTCTCATCATAGTCAACTCCTGGAACTTGTGAAAAACCCTTTGCCACAAGTCGAGCTTTATAAACGGTCACATTACCGTCAGCGTCCGTCTTCTTCTTAAAGATCCATTTGTTCTGAATAGCCTTGCGGCCCTCAGGTAGTATCTCCAAAGTCCACACTTTGTTCTCATACATGGATCCTATCTCGGATTTCATGGCTTCTAGCCATTTGTTGGAATCTGGACCCACCATTGCCTCTTCATAATTCGCAGGTTCATTGTTGTCTAACAACATGATCGATAAGACGGGATTACCGTACCACTCTGGAGCAGCACGTGATCTCGTCGACCTGCTGGTTCAACAGAAACTTGAACGGGAGTTTCATGATCATCATCATTAACTTCCTCCTCAACCGGCGTCGCAACGACAGAGGTATCCCCTTGCCCTGCGCCACCATCCAGAGGGATGAGAGGTTCGACAACCTCGTCATGTTCTATCTGCCTCCCACTCAATTCTCTCGAGAGAAACTCCTTCTCGAGAAAAGTTCCGTTCTTAGCAACAAACACTTTGCCCTCGGATTTGAGATAGAAGGTGTACCCAACCGTCTCTTTTGGGTAACCTATGAAGACGCACTTTTCCGCTTTGGGTTCCAGCTTTTCAGGCTGAGCTTTTTGACATAAGCATCACATCCCCAAACTTTAAGAAACGACAACTTTGGCCTTTTGCCATACCACAGTTCGTATGGTGTCGTCTCAACGGATTTCGATGGTGCCCTATTTAAAGTGAATGCAGCTGTTTCTAATGCATAACCCCAAAAAGATAACGGCAAATCAGTAAGAGACATCATAGATCGCACCGTCTCTAACAAAGTACGATTACGACGTTCGGACACACCATTACGCTGTGGTGTTCCAGGCGGTGTTAACTGTGAAACAATTCCACATTGTCTTAAGTGAGTACCAAACTCGAAACTCAGATATTCACCCCCACGATCAGACCGTAGGAACTTGATCTTCTTGTTACGATGATTTTCCACTTCACTCTGAAATTGCTTGAACTTTTCAAATGTTTCAGACTTGTGCTTCATTAAGTAGACATAACCATATCTACTTAAATCGTCAGTGAAGGTGAGAAAATAACGATATCCGCCGCGTGCCTCCACGCTCATTGGACCACACACATCGGTATGTATGATTTCCAACAAGTCACTTGCACGCTCCATTGTTCCGGAGAACGGAGTCTTAGTCATCTTGCCCATGAGGCATGGTTCGCACGTGTCAAGTGAATCAAAGTCAAGTGACTCCAAAAGTCCATCAGCATGGAGTTTCTTCATGCGCTTTACACCAATATGACCCAAGCGGCAGTGCCACAAAAATATGGCGCTATCATTGTTTACTCTAACTCTTTTGGTCTCAATGTTATGTATATGCGTATCGCTATCGAGATTCAATATGAACAATCCTCTCACATTCGGTGCATGACCATAAAAGATGTTACTCATAGAAATAGAACAACCATTATTCTCAGACTTAAAAGAGTAACCGTCTCGCAATAAACAAGATCCAGATATAATGTTCATGCTCAACGCAGGCACTAAATAACAATGATTTAAGTTCATCACTAATCCCGATGGTAGTTGAAGTGACACTGTGCCGACGGCGATTGCATCAACCTTGGAACCGTTTCCTACGCGCATCGTCACTTCGTGTTTCGCCAGCCTTCGTCTATTCCGCAGTTCCTGCTTCGAGTTGCAAATGTGAGCAACAGAACCGGTATCAAATACCCAGGCACTACTACGAGAGCCGGTTAAGTACACATCAATAACATGTATATCAAATATACCTGATTTTTCTTTGCCCGCCTTCTTATCTGCCAGATACTTGGGGCAATTGCGCTTCCAGTGACCCATACCCTTGCAATAGAAGCACTCTGTTTCAGGCTTAGGTCCAGCCTTGGGTTTCTTCGGCGGATTGGCAACAGGCTTGCCGCTCTTCTTCGAATTGCCCTTCTTGCCTTTGCCGTTTCTCTTGAAACTAGTGGTCTTGCTCACCATCAACACTTGATGCTCTTTACGGAGTTCAGACTCTGCGACTTTCAGCATCGCAAACAACTCGCCGGGAGACTTGTTCATCCCTTGCATGTTGTAGTTCAACACAAAGCCTTTGTAGCTTGGCGGCAGTGATTGAAGGATTCTGTCAGTGATAGCTTCTTGCGGGAGTTCAATCCCCAGTTCAGCTAGACGGTTTGAGTACCCAGACATTTTGAGCACATGTTCACTGACAGACGAGTTTTCCTCCATCTTGCAAGCATAGAATTTATCGGAGGTCTCATACCTCTCGATCCGGGCGTTCTTCTGAAAGATAAACTTCAACTCGTGGAACATCTCAAATGCTCCATGACGCTCAAAGCGACGTTGAAGTCCCGGTTCTAAGCCATACAAGACTGCACATTGAACTATTGAGTAGTCCTCCTTACGCGCTAACCAAGCGTTCTTAACATCCTGATCAGCCGTAGCGGGTGGTTCATCTCCTAGCGCAGCATTAAGGACATAATCCTTCTTTCCAGCTTGTAAGATTAGCTTAAGATTACGAGCCCAGTCTACAAAGTTGCTTCCATCATCTTTCAACTTAGCTTTATCTAGGAACGTATTAAAATTCAGGATGACACTTGCGTGAGCCATGATCTACAACACAAATATATTCAAAGTGGACTTAGACTATGTTCAAGATAATTAGAGTTCAACTTAATCAAATTATATGCTAAACTCCCACTCAAAAAGTACATCTCTCTAGTCATTTGAGTGGTTCATGATCCACTTACACTATCCCAAGTCCGATCATCACGTGAGTTGAGAATAGTTTCAGTGGTAAGCATCCCTATGCTAATCATATCAACTATATGATTCATGATCGACCTTTCGGTCTCATGTGTTCCGAGGCCATGTCTGCACATGCTAGGCTCGTCAAGCTTAACCTGAGTGTTCCGCGTGCGCAACTGTTTTGCACCCGTTGTATGTGAACGTTGAGTCTATCACACCCGATCATCACGTGGTGTCTCGAAACGACGAACTGTAGCAACGGTGCACAGTCGGGGAGAACACAATTTCGTCTTGATATTTTAGTGAGAGATCACCTCATAATGCTACCGTCGTTCTAAGCAAAATAAGGTGCAAAAAGGATTAACATCACATGCAATTCATAAGTGACATGATATGGCCATCATCACGTGCTTCTTGATCTCCATCACCAAAGCACCGGCACGATCTTCTTGTCACCGGCGCCACACCATGATCATCCATCAACGTGTTGCCATCGTGGTTGTCGTGCTACTTATGCTATCACTACTAAAGCTACATCCTAGCAAAATAGTAAACGCATCTGCAAGCACTTATGTTAGTATAAGGACAACCCTATGGCTCCTGCCGGTTGCCGTACCATCGACGTGCAAGTCGATATTTCTATTACAACATGATCATCTCATACATCCAATATATCACATCACATCGTTGGCCATATCACATCACAATCATACCCTGCAAAAACAAGTTAGACGTCCTCTAATTTTGTTGTTGCATGTTTTACGTGGTGACCAAGGGTATCTAGTAGGATCGCATCTTACTTACGCAAACACCACAACGGAGATATATGAGTTGCTATTTAACCTCATCCAAGGACCTCCTCGGTCAAATCCGATTCAACTAAAGTTGGAGAAACCGACACTTGCCAGTCATCTTTGAGCAAAGGGGGTTACTCGTAACGATGAAACCAGTCTCTCGTAAGCGTACAAGTAATGTCGGTCCAAGCCGCTTCAATCCAACAATACCGCGGAATCAAGAAAAGACTAAGGAGGGCAGCAAAACGCACATCACCGCCCACAAAACCTTTTGTGTTCTACTCGAGAAGACATCTACGCATGAACCTAGCTCATGATGCCACTGTTGGGGAACGTCGCATGGGAAACAAAAATTTTCCTACGCGCACGAAGACCTATCATGGTGATGTCCATCTACTAGAGGGGATGAGTGATCTACGTACCCTTGTAGATCGTACAGCAGAAGCGTTAGAGAACGCGGTTGATGTAGTGGAACGTCCTCACGTCCCTCGATCCGCCCCGCGAACAATCCCGCGATCAGTCCCACGATCTAGTACCGAACGGACGGCACCTCCGCGTTCAGCACACGTACAGCTCGACGATGATCTCGGCCTTCTTGATCCAGCAAGAGAGACGGAGAGGTAGAAGAGTTCTCTGGCAGCGTGACGGCGCTCCGGAGGTTGGTGATGATCTCGTCTCAGCAGGGCTCCGCCCGAGCTCCGCAGAAACGCGATCTAGAGGAAAAACTGTGGAGGTATGTGGTTGGGCAGCCGTGAGAAAGTCGTCTCAAATCTGCCCTAAAAGCCCCATATATATAGGAGGAGGGAGGGGGACCTTGCCTTGGGGTCCAAGGGACTCCCAAGGGGTCGGCCGAGCCAAGGGGGGGAGGACTCCCCCCCCAAACCGAGTTGGACTTGGTTTGGTGGGAGGAGTCCCCCTCCCTTCCCACTTCTTCCCTCTTTTTTTTTCTTTCCTTTGATTTTCTTCTCTTGGCGCATAGTCCCCTTTGGGGCTGTCCCACCAGCCCACTAAGGGCTGGTGTGTCTCCCCAAAGCCTATGGGCTTCCCCGGGGTGGGTTGCCCCCCCCCCCCCCGGTGAACTCCCGGAACCCATTCGTCATTCCCGGTACATTCCCGGTAACTCCGAAAAACCTTCCGGTAATCAAATGAGGTCATCCTATATATCAATCTTCGTTTCCGGACCATTCCGGACACCCTCGTGACGTCCGTGATCTCATCCGGGACTCTGAACAACATTCGGTAACCAACCATATAACTCAAATACGCATAAAACAACGTCGAACCTTAAGTGTGCAGACCCTGCGGGTTCGAGAACTATGTAGACATGACCCGAGAGACTCCTCGGTCAATATCCAATAGCGGGACCTGGATGCCCATATTGGATCCTACATATTCTACGAAGATCTTATCGTTTGAACCTCAGTGCCAAGGATTCGTATAATCCCGTATGTCATTCCCTTTGTCCTTCGGTATGTTACTTGCCCGAGATTCGATCGTCGGTATCCGCATACCTATTTCAATCTCGTTTACCGGCAAGTCTCTTTACTCGTTCCGTAATACAAGATCCCGCAACTTACACTAAGTTACATTGCTTGCAAGGCTTGTGTGTGATGTTGTATTACCGAGTGGGCCCCGAGATACCTCTCCGTCATACGGAGTGACAAATCCCAGTCTTGATCCATACTAACTCAACTAACACCTTCGGAGATACCTGTAGAGCATCTTTATAGTCACCCAGTTACGTTGCGACGTTTGATACACACAAGGCATTCCTCCGGTGTCAGTGAGTTATATGATCTCATGGTCATAGGAATAAATACTTGACACGCAGAAAACAGTAGCAACAAAATGACACGATCAACATGCTACGTCTATTAGTTTGGGTCTAGTCCATCACGTGATTCTCCCAATGACGTGATCCAGTTATCAAGCAACAACACCTTGTTCATAATCAGAAGACACTGATTATCATCGATTAACTGGCTAGCCAACTAGAGGCATGCTAGGGACGGTGTTTTGTCTATGTATCCACACATGTAAATGAGTCTTCATTCAATACAATTATAGCATGGATAATAAACTATTATCTTGATACAGGAATTATAATAATAACTATACATTTATTATTGCCTCTAGGGCATAATTCCAACATGCCCGCGGTTATGTGGCAACGTGGATACTTTGTTTAACACTGGTTCTTGAAAACTTGAAGTTAACTTAATTAAAACTTGCCAACTGTGTGCGTAACCGTGACTGTCTCTTTCGTGAGTTCCTTCTCCGATCGAGGACACGGTGGGGTTATGCCTGATGTAGGTAGGTGTTCAGGATCATTTAGTTGATCAACAATAGTTCACGTCCGCTATGCGTAGAACTTCCCCCCTTATTTCTGGTAATCGTAAGTTTAGCCACCAAATATATGCTTAGCCGCTGTTGCAACCTCACCACTTAATCATACCTCTCCCATTAAGCTTTGCTAGTCTTGATACCTTTGGAAATGAGATTGCTGAGTCCCCTGTGGCTCACAGATTACTACAACACCAGTTGCAGGTACAGGTAAAGGTTACTTGACGCGAGCCCGTTGATTGTCATTTGGGGTTGCTTCGTCTTCTTCTTCTTCTTCATCGATCTAGGATGGGTTCCAGGCCGGCAGCCTGGGATAGCAAGGATGGACGTCGTTCTTCTTTTATCGTTTGTTTTCGTCCGTAGTCGGACCCTGCTCTCACTCTTGATGATTATGTAATGTACTGATGTGACTCTGATGTAGCTTGTGGCGAGTGTAAGCCAACTCTTTTTATATCTCTTCTTTTCAGTACATGTACTTGTAACGATATCCATTCTTGCGACATGACGAGATGCGCTTCTATCCCTGACGAGGCCTTCGTGCCAAATTGAGGATAGGGTCGCATCTTGGGCGTGACAGCTAACCTCCGTTAGAGCGGTGTGGAGGAACAATGCTCCCCAAGATGCCACTAAGGCCACCGTAATCTCCTCATGCCCTCGCACAATGCAAGATGCCGTGATTCCACTAAGGGACCCTTGAGGGCGGTCACCGAACCCGTACAAATGGCAAACCTTGGGGGCGGTCACCGAACCCGTACACGTGGCAACCCTTGGGGGCGGTTACCGGTACCCGTACAAATTGCTCGGGGCTATCTCCACAACCTAATTGGAGACCCCGACACTTGCCCGGAGCTTCACACCACAATGATTGAGCTCCGAGACACCACCAAGCTTCTAGGATGCCAATGCATCCACGAAGAACAATATCTAGGGTACTAAGTACCAAAGGTAGTAAGCTTCTCAACTTCTCACTTCCACGTATCACCGTGGAGAACTCAAACCGATGCAAGTAATGCAATGGCAAGAACACACGAAGTGGTCAAGTACCTCACACTCAAATCCCTCCACAACAACGAAAGCTATGGAGAAATATGAGAGGAAGAACAAGGAGCTCACAAAGAACTCCAAGATCAAGATCCAAGGGGTTACCCTCACATAGAGGGGAAGTGATTGGTGGAGATGTGGATCTAGATCTCCTCTCTCTTTTCCCTCAAGAACAAGCAAGAATCATTGGAGGGATTGAGAGTAAGCAAGCTCTAAGAATGTCAACAATGGAGGTAGAACAAGAGCTCAACAGATGGATAAAGCCAAGGGGGAAGAAGACCCCCTTTATATAGTGGGGGAGGAATCAGACCGTTACCCCCACTCTCTGCCCGAGCTCCAGCGGTACTACCGCTGGCTGCAGCGGTACTACCGCTGGCACTCCAGCGGTACTGCCGCTGACCAGGGGCGGTACTACCGCCGACCAGCGGTACTACCGCTAGATGCAGCGGTACTACCGCTGGAACTCCAGCAGTACTACCGCTGGGCCCCTGGTAGTGCAAAGGCACTACCACCGCCAAGAAAGTCTTCGCAAAAAGGTCCGTCCACGAACAACCGCCAGGCAGGCGGTACTAAGCTCCTGGAGCGGTACTACCGCTGACCAGGGGCGGTACTACCGCCAGCCAGCGGTACTACCGCTAGGGCCAGCGGTACTACCGCCAACTCTAGCGGTACTACCGCTAGGTCCAGCGGTACTACCGCTCGCCACTGAAACAGCCATAACTTTCGCATACGAACTCCGAATCGAGCAAACCCAAGCTTGTTGGATTCAGGACAACAAGAGCTATCCAAACAGCGATGAAAATGCCAATGATATAGAGATGTGAGTCCTCTATGAATGAAGAACTGGCAAAAACTCCAACATCGAAAACATCATAGTAGATGCATATGGACTCCGTCTTCGATGAACTCGAGCTTGTCACGAAGATGACCATAAGCTCTAAAACTCACAAAGAGAAACACCAAACAAGAACCAAGAAGTATGATGCAAGGATGCAAATGGTTTGAGCTCTCAACGAACGATACGATCAAGCTACTCACTTGAGAGCCCCCCTTGATAGTATAGCAATCTATCCTAAACAGAAAACCTATCAAGGGCAAACCTATACCTTGCACCTCGTCCTCTTGAGCTAGATGATGATGATCTTGGCTTCCTCAAGATGGACCACCTTTCTTGATTGCGTTGGCTTGATGAAGACTAATTGATTGCTCCCCCATACTCACTATGGGTGAGCCACTCTTCAGCATATCTTCACAAGTCCATTGCCACCACAATGGACGGCAAGCTTCAAGCATGATATCTTCGTGCTGATCCACTTGAACTTGCACATCGCAATCTTGATGACGATCACAACTTGACGTCATACTTCATGGGTTGTATGAGATCTTCCCTTTGACGCAAGCCCATGGAAACACACCTAACACCCACATAGAACTCCCACGAAGACCATGGGTTAGTACACAAACGCGTAATGGACAATGCTTACCATACCATGGGATCACTTGATCCCTCTCGGTACATCTTGTACGCTTTATGTGTTGATCATCTTGATTTACTCTTTGTCTGAGATCTTGATCAAACATGTGTCTCTATGACCATTCTTTGGATAATACCTTGAATACCATCTTGGTCATCATATAAACTCCTTGAACCCAACAGATGGACTTCAAGAAGTGCCTATGGACAAATCCTATAAATGTAACTTAAGGCAACCATTAGTCCATAGGAATTGTCATTAATTACCAAAACCACATATGGAGATATATGCTCTAACAAGGGTCCCCAAGGAGAGGAAAAATTCAAAAGGAATTATATGAAAGGGGTCTTTTTGAACTGTAGGGGAGCAGGTAGGAAAGGGATGGCCTCCTGTTTTGCATACATTACTAAAGATCATTCTCTTGATTTTATTGGTATTCAAGAAACCAAGAAGAAGGAGTTTCCTGCTAAGTACTTAAGTAGAATGGATCCTTGTGGTTATTTTGCGTGGAATTATTTACCATCTGTGGTGAGATCGGGGGGTATCCTTTGTGGGATTAAAAAAGAGAACTTGGAGATGGTTTCCTGGAAGATGGGGAACTTTATGGTTCAGGCTCATGTGTTTGATGTGAAAAAAAATGTATGTGGGTTTTAATTGTAGTTTATGGAGCGGCTCATGATGATCGTAAAGATGAATTCCTGGAGGAAATGCTTGTTACTTGTCGCAATATTGATATTCCTTATATTATTGGGGGTGATTTTAATATCATAAGAGGGGTGCATGATAAGAATAAGAAACCTGGCAATCTCAAATTTGCTTCAAAGTTTAATGATGTTATTCATTCCTTAGGCGTGAGAGAGATTGATATGGCGGGATATACGTGGACTAATAAACAGAGTCATCCTACTTTGGAAAAATTGGACAGGGTATTAATGAGCTTCACCTGGGAAGATTTATATCCTTTGGTTTCGGTTCGTAAACTGGTCCGCGAGGTTTCTGATCATAATCCCTTGTTATTATCGACGGGGTTGGATGAAAGGAGTGCTCGTGTGAATAGGGAATTTAGATTTGAACTTTCCTGGCTTAAGCATGAAGATTTTTTCCCAAAAGCTAAGAGCATTTGGCAACAATATGTCACGGCAGAAGACTCTATTGATATTCTCAATATTAAATTGAAGCGCATTAAGAAATACTTTAAAGGGTGGGGATCAAACAAGTTTGGTCATAGTAGGAAGAGGAAAGATGAGATTAGAAGAGAATTAGAGGAGATTAAGAGGTTGGACGAGATGGGCCCTTTAGATCATGTTGTGTATGAAAAGAGGACACTGTTGTGTGCTGAATATAATGAGATCCTTACTAATGATGAGCTTTTTTGGCTCCAGCAGTCTAATGAGAGATGGTTGTTGAAAGGGGATCGAAACACAACTTTTTTCATAGAGTGGATAATGGTAGGAAAAAGAATAATACGATTCATTCTTTTGTTAATGGGGATGTGGTGATTGAGGGGACCGAGAACCTGTTGAAACATGCAACTGACTTTTATAAGGAGTTGTTTGGTCCTGATAATGGGAACATGTTTCACCTGGACCCTAATACTTGGTCTATGGAGGAAAAAAATAGTGTGGATGATAATGCTTTCATTACTAGAAGGTTCATGGAGGAGGAGGTGAAGAAGGCCTTGTTTTCTATGGAAAGCAATAAAGCCCCAGGCCCAGATAATATTCCTGCCGAATTTTATAAGCATTGTTGGGAATTTGTTAAATATGATCTGATGAGATTGTTTGATGCTTTCCATAAAAATGCTTTAGATGTGGCTCATTTAAACTACGGGGTAATCACTTTGCTTCCTAAATTAAACGGAGCCAAAAAGATTCAACAATACAGACCCATTTGTTTGTTGCGATGTCCTTATAAGTTGATAACGAAGGTTTTGAATGAGAGGGTGGCATTGTACTCTGATGTTCTAATTAGTAGGCATCAAAATGCTTTCATTAAACATAGAAATATAATAGATGGCATCCTGACTTTGCATGAAGTTTTGCACCACACTCAGCGTCGGAAAAAAAATGTGGGATAGTGCTGAAACTGGACTTTGAAAAAGCTTATGATAAGATCAACTGGGATTTCCTCCTGGAGTGTCATAGAAACAGAGGTTTTGGAGAAACCTGGTGTGGCTGGATAAAAAAGATCTGATATGATGGCACGGTGTGCATTAAATTGAATAATGAAAAAGGTCCTTATTTCCAAAGTCATAAAAGGGTTAGACAGGGTGATCCTTTCTCTCCTTTCATGTTCAATATTGTTGTTGAGGCCTTATCTAAGATGGTGAGAAACGCCCAGAGGGAGAAAGTGTTCACTGGTCTTGCTCCTAATCTTATTGATGATGGTGTTGCTATTCTCCAGTATGCGGATGACACGGTAATATGCTTTGAACATGATGTAGTTGTGGTTGTTAATTTGAAACTCTTGTTATATATGTTTGAACTGATGTCGGGGTTAAAGACCAATTTCGAGAAGAGTGAGATTTTTTGTGTGGGAGGTGATGATAATATCCTGAGTACTTATGCTGGCATGTTTAATTGTCAGATTGGGCACTTCCCTATGAAGTATTTGGGGGTTCCAGTAAGCTTTACTGGACTCAGGTGTGTAGATTGGTTGTTTCTGGATGAAAATTTTCTTAAATGTTGTGAAACTTGGATAGGTAATGCTGCATCTTCGGGAGGTAGGCTGATTCTGATGAACTCATCTCTAACTAGTACAGTATATTACTATATGGCGATGTTATTGCTTCCTAAGATGGTCATATAAAAACTTGATAAACACAGGAAGAAATTCTTTTGGAGAGAATTTGAGGGTAATAAAAGATATCACCTGGTTAAGTGGGATCGTATTTGTAGATCTAAAAAGAAAGGGGGCCTGGGGGTAAATAACTTGCATAAATAGAATGTGAGCCTGCTTGTTAAATGGTGGTGGAAGTTAGAAACACAACAAGGGTTGTGGCAAGATGTGATTAGAACGAAATACTTTAGAAGAGTGGATGTGACATCAATTACTAGTAAGTTTGTTGACTCTCCTATTTGGAAAGCTATTATGAAAGTTAAACCTCACTATATGGCTGGTAGAGAGATTGTGTTGAAATCTGGTAATATCACTAGACTGTGGCATGATTCTGTGAATGTTGCCCCACCGTTGAAAAATTCTTATGTTGGTCTATTTTATATCTGTAATCATTGGGATATTACTGTGAGAGATTTTAAAACATGGGAGGGGGTGACTTTTTTAGGAGATAGTTGACTCCTCTGTTGGCGGGCCAATGGTCTGAACTGAAGGTAGTTGTTGGTAAATGGGTCTTATCTGATGAACCAGATCAGATTTTGTGGAAGTTTGGGGGTGGTAAAAGGTTCTCTACTAAGTCTGTTTATGAGTATTTGGAAAGTAACATTGCTGGTTGTGACTTTCGATGGATCTGGAGTGCAAAGTTGCCTCTTAAGATCCAGATTTTCTTATGGCAACTTTTTCAAGATGTTGTTCTAACGCGAGACGTGATGAGTAGGAGAAAATGGAAAGGTAATCCTAGATGTTATTTTTGCCCAGAGAGGGAGACTTCGCAGCATTTGTGCTTTTCTTGTCCTGTCGCTAGAGTGGTGTGGAGAACAATGGGATGTATGCTTGGGACCAGCAAAGGTCCTGATAATCTTTGGCAGTTTTATGCTTGGTGCTTTGCTTATTTGCCTAATGGAGTTAGATTTTATACTTGTGGCCTGGCGGCTATTTGTTGGGCATTGTGGAATTGCCGCAATCGCGCGACCTTTGAAAAAAAGAAGTTGGGGTCTCCTTTTGATGTCGTTTACTCTTCTTGTGGGTTCCTGACATATTGGGCAGGGTTATTAATAGGGGAGGAAAAACTGGTGCTGGAGCAGGGGGCGAAGATGCTGAAGAGGAATGTGTCGAATCTGCTGAGGATCTGTGCGGCCCCGAAGGAGGATTGCTGATGGGCGTAGCCTATTCTGGTTATCTTGGGGTGCTGGTGAGATGTTTAGTTGTTTTGTTGGCCTCCCTGCGTGGAGTGGTTTCAGGCGTTGACCTATGTTGTTTGCTTTCTGGAGTTTCCTAGACTTAATTGGATGGTTTAGTGCGTAGTATGAGTGTTCTTGGGTTTTCGCCCTACGGTAGGTTGCTCGATGACGAGTGCCTATGTGTAGGTTTCCCAAGAATGCTTTGAACTCGCACCCCTTTTCTGGTTTTCCTTTTGAATTTGGACATTGTATTTCTGTTATGTGAGTAATGGAAAGGGGGTTGCCCGGTTCAAAAAAAACTGATAAGCAAGCATGGTAATGATATATTGATGAAAATTTGAATCAATTAGAGATGCGCAGAACTAGCTAGTACTACTTACTTTGGGGTGCGTAAATCGCAACTCTTTGTTTAGACCGGGAACCTTATTGGCGAACTCCTTCCAAGCCCTGTCACGCAAAGAAAATGATTACTTGATATCATAAAATTAACGAAAGTTGCATGCCAATATGGTCCTGGTATTGAGTGAATTTACTTCTTGAGCATTGCAGTCATGTCCGCATAATCCTCTTCGGCTTTATGTCTCGAGTCTAAGACAGTTAGTAATGCACTGTCAACGTCAATGGATAGCAGAATAAAGTGGTATCTGCGCACTCATATATAACTCATCAATTACATTACTTAACCTCGAGTAAGGGAAACCGAGTATACAGAAAAGACAGCAACACTCACTTCAAGTTGAAAGGAAAGATTATTTCCCTTTTGTTTTGATGTATAAGGAACGAGTTTAGCAAGTTCTCCTTGGTCTCTTTGATTGAGTTTCGTACTGTCAATTTATTTACTGCATCTGGGCTAATGAACCCAACGTCGAAGATTCCTGCTTTTTTTAATTCGACGATCTTCAATCTGCATAATATATATAGTAAGGATAATTATATATACATGCAATGAACGAGTTGAGCTCGAGACTTAACTATAGAAGTAATACTTACAGACAGTACGAAGTCATGAATACTTACAGACAGTAGTAATACTTACATGCTAATTTACGGCATCTGGGCTAATGAACCCAACGTCGAAAATTCTTGTTTTTTTAATTCGACGATCTTCAATCTGCATAATATATATAGTGAGGATAATTATATATACATGCAATGAACGAGCTGAGCTAGAGACTTAACTATAGAAGTAATACTTACAGACAGTGAAGTCATGAGTTGTTTGTCGAGGGCTAGTTGATTGTATAACTGAAATAACTCCTCAAATAGAATAGGAATCACGGAAAGTCCAATGAATTCATGCTCTAGTTTCACTGCCACATACATAGCGTCTTTCCCAGACTCCATGCAGGTTTTCATATACCACTCATGCAATTTGTGCATCATCGTTGTTAGAGGAGGATGACCAGGTTTGACAAGAGGCTTCTTGTGCACGTATTTATATTGTTCTTTTGTTACCTTGGCCGTTTCAAAAATTACATCATCCCCCAAGTAATCATCAGGATTAGTACCGGTCACCATCCCCGGATGATTAGCGACGACGATATTGCTAGACACCTTGAGCGGGGGGGCACGATTGCTTCTCCTATTAGCCGAGCTGGGGAATTGTTTTCCCACTTCTTCGTTCTGCTAAGTACCTTGCATCACTGGAAGTAGTTCCCGACCACCGCGCGTGTGCATATGTCTTTTTAAGAATGCGGTCATAGTTGGAATCCGGCGAAGGCGGTGGTGGTCGCTTCAGTTTATTGATAGTGCGCTCCACTTTCACCGGATCTAGCTTCTCCTTCTAAGGTGGAGTTTTCTTTGCAAAATGGGCCCTCAATTCGGCACGACATATGTCCTCGTTTTCCTGCTTGGTCCTCTCATATGGTAACTTTTCCAGAGGCTTGAGAGATGGACCGTATCTGAATAGCCTCCCGCGTGGCTTGTACGTATAGCCTCCGAAGATAAGGAGGTGTCTCTTGTCCGCTTGAGAGAAGGAGGCGGACTGCTCTGATGCGCCGGAGGAGCTGGAGCGGCGGCGTTTGTCTTCCGATGTTGCCAACGAGGCGAAGGATGAGGCGGACTGCTTTGTCGCGCCGGAGTAGGCGAAGGAGGAGGCGAAGTGACCTCACGCATCGGAGGAGCCGAAGAAGGAGGTGGAGTGCCCTGATCACTCGCCGGAGGAGGAGGCGGAGTGCCTGACTCGTCATCGCCGGAGGAGGAGGCAGAGGCGTCTAGTTTGGAAGCTTGATGAACTCTTTATGTCATAGACATGTACTCCTCAGAGCACGAACCAGCTGATTCTCCCCTTCACCTGTAGGGTGGTCAAGCTCGAGCTCCTCAAATCCCTCCATTACTTGATCCACCATCACAACATCATAGCCATGTGGAATCGGAAGGCAGTGAAAAGTTCCGTTGGGTTGAGGAGGTGCAATAGAGCCGACAACCACCTTGAAAGTGAGGTTCCGACATTTCATCATAAGCTCACAATGTTGAGCCTCCGTGATAGTATCCACGGGGTAGCTAGAAGCCGTGAATTCATGCTGAACAGGCTCCTTGGAAGCCACGCTGCTTCTACGCTGAGATGGCGGGGTACCTTCTGGGGTAGCTTCGTGCCGCTGAGATGGTTGGTCGGTAGCTGATATGTCCATTTGCATCATGCTTTTATGTTGATATTTATCTCTTTATGGGCTGTTATTACACTTCACGGTACAATACTTATGCCTTTTCTCTCTTATTTTATAAGGTTTACATGAAGAGGGAGAATGTCGGCAGCTGGAATTCTGGTCTGAAAAAGGAGCAGGTCTGAGATACCTATTCTGCGCAACTCCAAAAGCCGTGAAAATCAACGAGGAATTATTTTGGATTTTATAAAAAATACTGGGCGGAAGAAGTACCAGAGGGGAGCCACCAGGAGGCCACAATCCAGCCAGGCGCGGCCCACCCCCTGGTCGCGCCTAGGTGGCTTGTGGGCCCCCTGTTGCCCCTCTGGCTCCCTCTTTTGCTATAAGGACGGTTTCGTTCCAGAAAAAATCAAGAGGAGGCTTTCGGGAGGAATCACCGCCGCCACGAGGCGGAACTTGAGCAGAACCAATCTAGAGCTCCGGCAGGGCCGTCCTGCCGGGGAAACTTCCCTCCCGGAGGGGGAAATCGTCGCCATCGTCATCACCAACACTCCTCTCATTGGAGGGTACTCATCGCCATCAACATCTTCATCAGCACCATCTCATCTCCAAACCCTAGTTCATCTCTTGTAACCACTCTCCGTCTCACGACTCCGATTGGTACTTGTAAGGTTGCTAGTAGTGTTAATTACTCTTTGTAGTTGATGCTAGTTGGATTACTCGGTGGAAGATTATATGTTCAGATCCTTGATGTTATTCATTACCTCTCTCGTCATGAACATAATTATGCTTTGTTAGTAGTCACTTTTGTTCCTGAGGAAATGGGATAAGTCTTGCTATAAGTAGTCGTGTGAATTTGGTATTCGTTCGATATTTTGATGCGATGTATGTTGTATTTTCCTCTAGTGGTGTTATGTGAACGTCGACTACATATAACACTTCACCATTATTTGGGCCTAGAGGAAGGCATTGGGAAGTAATAAGTAGATGATGGGTTGCTAGAGTGACAGAAGCTTAAACCCTAGTTTATGTGTTGCTTCGTAAGGGGCTGATTTGGATCCACTAGTTTAATGCTATGGTTAGACTTTGTCTTAATTCTTTTTCCGTAGTTGCGGATGCTTGCGAGAGGGGTTAATCATAAGTGGGATGTTTGTCCAAGTAAGGGCAGCACCCAAGCACCGGTCCACCCACATATCAAACTATCAAAGGAGCGAACGCGAATCATATGAACATGATGAAAACTAGATTGAGAGAAATTCCCATGTGTCCTCAGGAGTGCTTCACCTCCTATAAGAGTTTGTCCAGGCTTGTCCCTTGCTACAAATGGGATTGGGCCACTTTGCTGCACCTTTGCTACTATTGCTACTTGCTACTTGCTACGAAGTATCTTATCACACAACTATCTGTTACCGATAATTTCAGTGCTTGCAGAGAATACCTTGCTGAAAACCACTTGTCAGATCCTTCTGCTCCTCGTTGGGTTCGACACTCTTACTTATCGAAAGGACTATGATAGATCCCCTACACTTGTGGGTCATCAGTAGCTCGCTGGCTCTCAAATTCCTCAAGCTTTTGTAGTCTTGCTTGGATCTTCTGCATGTCGCTCAGCTCCTCTTTCCTCTTTCTCTCCCGGCTTTTGTAACCGCCTGCGTCGGGAAACCCAACCTTCCACGGAACGGAGCCCGGTGTGCCTCGTGTTTGTCTAGGGTGCTCAGCATTCCCTAGGGCCTCGGTCAGCTCGTTTTTCTCTCTGTCGGGAATGAACGTCCCTTCCTACGCTGCAGTGATATAATTCTGAAGCTTGTTGATGGGTATTGCAAGTTGCTCATCCGTCCAACGGCACTTCCCTATTTCAGGGTCCAAAGTTCCCCCAACCCCGAAGAACCAAGTCCTTGAACGGTCTGGCCAATTCAATGTATGTGGTTCGACCCCTTTAGCAATCAGGTCATTCTCAGCTTTGTCCCAGAATGGTCGGGCTTTGAGGTAGCCACCTGGCCGAGTGTGATGGTGATACTGCTTCTTTGCGGCATTGTTCTTGTTTGTCTCTGACATTTTCTTACTCTTGTCCGATGTCTTGTAGGCCACAAATGCAGGCAAGTGATCTCTTATCTTCTCAAATCAGCCAATGAATTCTGGAGTCTTCCCTTTGTCGACAAACATTGATTTCAAATCATTCTTCCACCTCCTGAATAGATGTGACATCTTCTTAAGAGCACACGCCTTGACCAGTGGCTCTATAACTGGCTTATTTGGATCCTCCTCTCGCGGTAGGGTGAAATTTGTCTTCAGCGCGGTCCAAAGATCATCTTTCTTCCTATCGGTGACATAATCACCTTCAGGGACGTCGTCGCCCTTAGGCTTATTCCATTGCTTGATGCTGATCGGGATGTAGTCCCTAACAATAGCTCCACACTGAGCAGAAAATGTGTCCTTGGTTTGCTTCCGTAGAATCGGTAGGCCATCGTCTACGAGTGATGTGATCGTGAACTTTTCATCCATGCGCAACCTTCTCTTCGGGCCTCGTCTCTTTACTGAAGTTTGGCTCGATCGGGAGGGATATAAAAGAAGAAAGAAGAGTTAATATATGTACATACCTCCGGGCTTAATTAATATATATACCTCGCCGGACTTTGCAACAGCCCCCTCCTCCGTTTGTTTACCGGAGCCGTCATCATGGTCTCCTTCTTCCTCCGGCATTCGGTCACCAGGGCCATCATGATCATGTCCTTCCTCCTTCATTGTTCGATCACCCGAGAGGTCATCCTCTCCTTCCAGACCATCGGTGTCGTTGAGATACGACAACAAATCACCTCCGCCGAGGATTATCTTCCCCAACAACTAGTATTGTTCCAAGTCTCTTTGATCCATAGTGTCTGCAAATATTTCAGCTCCTTGTATGAATAACCGAATTACACAAACTTCTATGTTTTAAACATGCACAAACTTTTTATATTTCATTTCCAAATGTTGAATAGTTCATAGATGTACGTTATGATATATAATGCAATAGATCTCAAGAGGCAAAAAGATTTTTTTTCAGTTACAACCAATAATCAACTTAATGCATCTCGAATTTTATCGAATATAATCTCGAATTCATCTCTAGTATAACCTCTTCCACTTGCGGTTCATCATCAAACTGATCACCCAAATAGTTGTCGTTGTACTGAGGCACGGGCGGTGGAAACCCATAGAGAAGGAACCATAACAGGATCATATCTCGGTGAGTTCCGTGAAGAACCTGCCATGTATTGGAGAACCTCGCGTCCAACACAACCAAGTAGCGACGGACGTGCTCGTCCTCCTCCCTCGCACGGCGAAGTACCTCCTCCTCGGGGGTCGGCTGCCTCCGCACCGAAAGTGGACCACGCAACCGCCACCAAAGAAGCTCCGAGTCGACGACGGGAGCCTCATTCCTCGCCAAGATGCGCGCCCCAGAAGGTAGCACCTCCCAGTGCCAGCCCGGCGGAGCCCAGTCCCGCACATGTTGGCGCCTATCAAGAAGGTGGTCGCCACCGAGTCGACGACGAGGATGCGGGATGGGCATCGTCGACGTCGAGAACAATTTCTACAAATATTTAAAGCCCTACTATTTAAAGAATAAATCTGGTATTAATATATGTCGTCGATGATTTGTTTGCAAATTCCAATTTAATTAGGTAGCAATGGGAAGGAATAGAGAAACAAATTTGCAGGAATAGAGAAACAAATATGCAAATTCCAATTTAATTAGGTAGCAGAGGAGCTCATTGGGGCCGATGGGCTCGGGGCGGCGACGATGACGACGGGCTCAGGGCAACGGCGATGGTCTCGGGGGTGACGACGACGAGCTCGTGGGCGACGACGACGGGCTCGGGGCGGCGACGACGACGTGCTCGGGGGCAGTGACGACGACGTGCTCGGGGACAACGGCGACGACAAGGAGGACTGGATCAGGGGCGGCAACGACGAGGAGGACTGACTCGGGGGCGGCGGCGAGCTCTGGCAGCCTGACAGCGTCGGGGCAAATGGGAGAGTTTGGGGGAAATTGCAAAAACTCCCGCCTATATGCGAAAAGCTTTGGTCCCGGTTGCAGGCACAAACCGGGACTAATGCCATCCGTTCGTCCCGGTTGGTGCCGCAAACCGGGACTAAAGGTCAATTTTCAGCATCCCAAAGGACGGGAAGAAGAGACCTTTAGTCCCGGTTTGTGCCACCAACCGGCACGAAAGGGTGTCATTGGTCCCGGTTGGTGCTACCAACCGACACGAAAGGCATGTGCCTGCCACAGTCGCGGTGCGGTTGGATGTTTAGTCCCACTTCGCTAGCCGAGAGAGGTTGGGAGTGGTTTATAAGCGCTGGTGCACACACCCTGTCGAGCTCCTCGCAACTGCAGGCTTCCGGGCCTAATTTGTCACTTCTTGTGGGCCTATTAGGCCTTCTGCGGGCCTGAATCCTGGCCCAGCTCTGTGGTTGGGTTTCTAGTCGTATTCACGCCATGGTGGCCCACTAGGTGGCATTTTTAACAAAAATCTAGTTTTTTTGTTTTATTTTTTACTTTCTTTATTTTATTTTGTGAATAACTTTACTAAAAAATAGATTTTTGAGTGATTCTTTTTCCTGCTATTTAATATTACTGTGTTTTATCATTATATTCAATCTGGTAGGTTTTAGGTTATTTTAAATGTCTGCTTTAATCAAAAACAGATTTGGTATAAAAGGGATTTCATTTTTTTGAACTTATTTGAACCCCCACACTTTTTGTGTGTTTAAAATGCACCATTCAAGGCCACATCATCAATTTTCAACACTTTCTGAGTTCATTTGGTATTTTTCATGCATTTACTGATTTGTTTTTGAGCTAAATGACCCAGAAATTAAAAAGCACTACAAATAAACTCTGAATAGATTGAAAGTTGGCATGGTATCATCATTTCACCCACATAGCATGTGCTAAAAAGGTGAGAGGGTTGCGGCAAAAACTGGATGCACTTCGTGTACAAATCGGACAATCTCTTTCGAAGTATCACGGTTTCTTACGAAAACTTATCTGTTACAAAAGGGATTTCATTTTTTTGAACTTATTTGAACTTCAGACTTTTTGTGTGTTCAAAATGCACCATTCAAGGCCACATAATCAATTTTCAACACTTTTTGAATTCATTTGGTATTTTTAATGCATTTACTGATTTTTTTAGCTAAATGACCCAGACATTGAAAAACACTACAAATGAACTCTCAATAGGTTGAAAGTTGGCATGGTATCATCATTTCACCCACATAGCATGTGCTAAAAAGTTGAGAGGGTTGCGGCAAAAACTGGATGCACTTCGTGTACAAATCGGACAATCTCTTTCGAAGTATCATGGTTTCTTACGGAAACTCATCTTTACAAAAGGGATTTCATTTTTTTGAACTTATTTGAACTCGAGACTTTTTGTGTGTTCAAAATGCACCATTCAAGTCCACATCATAAATTTTCAACACTTTTCTGACTTCATTTGGTATTTTTCATTCATTTACTGATTTTTTTAGCTAAATGACTCAGAAATTGAAAACACTACAAATGAACTCGGAATAGGTTGAAAGTTGGCATGGTATCATCATTTCATCCACATAGCATGTGCTAAAAAGTTGAGAATGTTGTGGCAAAAACTGGATGTACTTCGTGTACAAATCGGACAATCTCTTTCGAAGTATCAGGGTTTCTTATGAAAACTCATCTGTTACAAAAGCGATTTCATTTTTTTGAATTTATTTGAACTCCAAACTTTTTGCGTGTTCAAAATGAACCATTCAAGGCCACATCATCAATTTTCAACACTTTCTGACTTCATTTGGTATTTTCATGCATTTACTGTTTTTTTAGCTAAATGACCCAGAATTTTAAAAGCACTACAAATGAACTCTTAATAGGTTGAAAGTTGGCATGGTATCATCATTTCATCCACATAGCATGTGCTAAAAAGTTGAGAGGGTTGCGGCAAAAACTGGATGCACTTCGTGTACAAATCGGACAATCTCTTTTGAAGTATCACGGTTTCTTACGAAAACTCATCTGTTACAAAAGATATTTTATTTTATTTTTAACTTATTTGAACTCCAGACTTTTTGTGTGTTCAAAATGAACCATTCAAGGCCACATCATCAATTTTCAATGCTTTCTGACTTCATTTGGTATTTTTCATGCATTTATTGAATTTTTTTCTGACTTCATCACGGTTTCATTTTTTACGTTTTTCAATTTCAGGGTCATTATTTTGTACACGAAGTTAAGAGGGCGTGCTATATATATGTGGTCGAAATGCATGATACCATGAAAAGTAGCATATGAAGTTAGAAAGGGCTAAACCATTCAAATTTGGAAACTATAATGGCACAAACAGAAACTAGACATATATAAATTGGTCCAAGCAGTACGTAATAATACTCATCTAAGCAGTACATAATAATAGCTAGCACAGATATATATACAAGTGTTCGCCATTGTGAACACTATTCGTCTGAATCAGAATGTCCCCAAGCTGGTGTGAGGTGACGCTCGCCATAGTTCAGGATTCAAATCTTGCGGTACAACTCGTATGAAACGTATGCATATTTTGCTGCATACTCAATGTTGATAGGGTCAAGTGGGGTTATCTCCCACTTTGTATGCTGATACCTTAGGAATTTGGTCTTCATATCAGCGTACTCCTTGTCGATCAAGGCGACTGTCATATGAGCCATATAAGTCATGTCATGTTGAAGCTTGAATTTGTCTTGGATATCAATGTGGTAGTGAGCTCGTATCTCAATACCGAAGTTGTGCCTCATCTTGAGCTTTTTGTTCCTTATATCAACACTAGCAAAATGTATGCCGCTGCGAAGGAAGTCCATGAGTTCTGGATAATGCTTGTCACTACTACAATAGCAACAAATTAAAATGGAACAAATGTTACATACTGCTGCAACAAGGTTTTTGTGTTCAAGACGTAAACTCCTACTTCCTTTATACCTAGTTCTTCCCAACAACAATTATTTAGGTATGAAGGAAGTAATAAATACTAACCGAATATTCAGATCGATCGTCGTATGTGCATGTTGAAAAAAGGAGCAAGTACGTACACAGCATCTACAGCTACAAGGCTGAGTACTACTACCTGAGACGAGCGAAGTGAGCCAGTTCATGCCCTCCTTCCTGCACTTCCACCTAAGTTGGGTGATCTCCTCCACCATGACCTCCTCCCACCCGACCCACTCCATCGCCGCCATCTTGGCATTACCCTCGTCCACCACAGCTGCCGGAGAGCGCGGGCTACTCATGCCTTCACCCGGCTGGCGGTGGATGGTAGCGAAACGGGGAAGTGGCGGAGGGGAGGGTACTTCAAACGGATGAGGGAAAGGGATAGGGCCTCGTCTAGACCAAAATGTTGTTCTTGTGAACACACCGTTTGAGAGATGGGGTCTTGGGGGGGTTTATAGGAGGGGATACGGGTGATTTCGCGGAGAGTGTCCATGAGTTTCGAGGATTTCCACTTTGAGTGAGGCTTGCCCGAGAGGTGGGAAGTGGCAGTTTGGTCCTCCCTCAAAAACAACGTGGCGGTTTGGTCTGGACTCTATTGGGTAATCATGTCCAAGGGCTGCGGGCATTTAGTTTACAACCATGATGAAAATGGTGAGCGTGGTATGTGATTGGGAGGGGATGAAACATGTGTGGGAAACAACGAGCATGATACCGAGAGGTGTGATAGCTCCCGGATGCCTAGTCACCCTCTATGAATAGTAAAATAAGAAAAATAGAGAAAACCAAAAAAAATTCTAAAACTTTTCAACATCAAACATAGTCAAACTTTGTAGGTTCTTACAAGTTTTCATGCCAAAATATCATGTAGAGAAAGGTGTATAAACGAGTTTTAGATTTTAGTGTTAGAAGTCCTCAAAACTTCAAGAACTGAAATCTTTTTTGTGTATAGATCTCCTCGAATGGTTTTTTGTTATGAAAATTTGCAAGCACCTACAAAGTTTGATCATCTTTGATGTTGCAAAGTTTTAGATTTTTTTGAGTTTGTTTTCTATTTTTTTGAATATTTTACTATTCAGAGGGTGCCTAGGCACCCGGGAGATGAAAATCCACTCTCGCATGATATATAAGCAGGGAGGTGATGTATATGCATATGTGATGTGTAGATGGCATGCCTATGTCGGAACATGATGTGTGAGGGGAGGGGAAATGTGGATATATGGGTGAGAAATGGCTAGCATGATATATAAGCGGGGAAGAAGGGTATGATATGCGAGCGGGAAACTATGAGCATGATATTTGAGTGGGGGTTGTTGACGTACAGTCGCATGTCACACGTGCAAGAGGTTTCATACATGACTTGCCCCTTTCATCAGAACATTGATATGCGAGGGGGGAGGTGTTTATATATGGGCGGGAAAATGGCGGCGACGATACATGCTTGGGGAGGAAGTGGGATTGGTGTACGGGTGGGGAAGGTCTCGCGTGATATTAGAGTGGGGATTCATGTATATGTGAATGACGCATGTGTGGGCGGTGTGAGAAAGGCCTTACCCCTTTTATTGGAACATTGATATGTGCCTTTCGTTGGAACATTGATACACAAGAGGAAGGAAAATCTTGAAATTTGGCGGGAAATGGCGAAAACGATATCTGAGTGGGTGGGGTGAGGGTTTATGAGAGTGTTGAAAAGGACGATCATGTTATTTGAGTTGGTTCGGGGTTGACGTATGCCACACGTGCATGCGGATTCAAAAAAAGCATTTCCCCCTTGTTGGAACATGATATGCTAAGGCGGGGCGAAGATGGGCCCTAGGCACCCAGGGCCACGGTCGTGGCGCAAGAAGTTCTCTTACCTCACACTTGATTTGGCATGTGGCGCAAAATACTAACCAAACCGTTAGTAAGCTATCGGCCCCTCAATCTATGTGAGCAATCACTCTTTTACCCAGTCCAAACTCAGCCAACTAACTCTAGCCCAAATACGAGAGTAGTCGATGCGACGAGCGAATTGATTAGCCGATTTACTGGACCGGAGGCTTGAATGGCCCATATTGGCTTTCTCATTGTGCCATAGAACCAGACCAATTCACACACGCGTCCTACATCTAATGTGTATTTGCCGTCGTGATGCCCCTTCCGATGCTAGACAGGCAGGCTACTTGTCTAAGTGGTGATGCATTTCGAATTTTTGGTCACACAAGTGTTGCTCCTTGTATAAACGGATAGCACATCACCAACAATCAACATGTTTAATGTGATTTCCTATTTTTATCAACACCTCAGAGCCATTAACTTTACTTTCGTATGTCTCAAATGTTGGTGTGTTTTATTATCAATTTCATATTTAAATTATATAATATTTATTCAATCAAGCATCATTTTCATGTGTTTGCATGGGATATGTTGTACGGTAGATATAAAGCTTATTTTTTTGCATTGGTCTTGCTCGAACCTCAAATGCTAGCTCCACCATTATGTGAGGCAAGGGGATATGTGGGTATATGGGCGGATCATGAGAACATGGTGAGCCCGATATGTGAGAGGGGGGAGGGAGGGGGTAATGATATATTGGGCGAAGGTGTAGTATATTAAGAGTACCAAAAGAGGGCTAAATGCTTGTAAAAGTAATGCAAGAAGCAAATAAATTTATATATTCATGAAGGGCTATAGTGTGAAACATGTGGACGGTAACACCCATATTGTACGAATCAGAAATAAGAGAAACCAAGGGTTGTCATAGCAAAGTTGTTTGCTATTCACACAAAGACCATGGAGGAGGTGTGGTCATGTGGATAGTATACCTTGGTCTAACCTTATTAGGAAGTTATCCTAATACCCTAAAAAAGGAGGTTATCCTGATAAATGCTCGTTTTAACTATTTTCTTCTTCTACTTCTTGCCTTTTCAAATGTCGAGCTGTCATAGCCATCGGTACGTGTACACCTCTTCGCTGCTCTACTGTATGACACTTATATAACAGGCTAGAAATAAAAGTTGGATACACGGCAACTGATTTCTGGCCAAGAGGAACCCGACTCTCTCATGCCGCTCCTGCGGGCGGCTTGGGAGAGAGAACCCTACCCGTCGTCGGGCACTCCCCCTCCATTGGTGCTCCCCTCGTCGTCGTCGGTGTGCGCCGCCGGGCAAAGCCCGTGCAGCAGCGGCGGTGCAGTTCATCCTTCCTGCGGTTTCGAGTGGGCACGGGCGGCTTGATCTAGCGGAGATGGGTGGTCAACATGAAGGTGCTATTCGAGATGCGCGGAGGTCTAGCGGAGGTCGGCGAGCCCGCGCGGAGCTGGGGCTGACGCGCGCATTCGTCGCAGGCGCAGAGAAGTGGCTGAAGGTCGACCTCGATCTGTCGGTGAAGGAGCGGCTGGGCACGGGGTGCAGGTGAGGAGGTCTCCGCCGGACGCCTGGGGATGGCGCCTTGGTGCGTCGGCGCCGGCCAGCTTGGAGGTCACACTGGCTCTACTGTCGCATGCAGGCGTTGCAGCACAGCGGTGGGCGCAGGACCAGATCTGGGCTCGGTGCCCGGGTGTGCTCCTTGGTGCAGGGGCTTGCAGTCGTTGCGGCTGCTGCTTGGTGGAGTCCAGGCGGTCTGGATCTGGCCTTGCACCGCAAGATGGGCGGTTTCTCCGCCCAGATCTGTTGTTGTGGAGTCCAAGCAGTCCGGAGGAGGTGGCTGGTGGTTGGAGGGGTTGAGGGTGTGTCGGTCTTGGGTAGATGGCCAGGGAGGGACACCGCCGACGGTTGGTAGTACCTAGACTTGCTGGAGCAAGGAGGCTCTGGTCATGGTTGATTCATGGGATGCAGGGCCCGACCTGGCTTCTGCAGGCCCCATGTCGAGGAGGGTGGCAGCCCTGCGCAGCATTGGCGTGCTCGCTGCGTTGGGGGTGCACGGTCCAGTGGAGGTACTTGTCGGCTTCGGTCGGCTGCATGGAAGTGGTTGCTCCGGGTGAAAGCCTAGCCGGTTCTCGCCGGCTTGCGGCGATGGCGCCCGTGGGCGTCATTATCCTTCTTGAAGGCGTCGTCAGGATCCACACAACCTCTACTCCCGGATCAAGATCTTCGGGCGAAAGCCAAGATCCTGTTGCAGGGTTGGACGGTGGCGTCGTCTTCTCATTTCCCCTCTTTAGGGCGTCGTCTTGAAGATCTAGATCCCATTGGTGCTTCTTACTGGTTGGACGTGCAAGGTGGCTTTTGTGGCAACGATGACGAGGGTGAGCTAGGTCAGAGGCGTGGCATTGGTCGTGGTAGTCGGCTCTTCTCCAACGTGTATGTGGGATTGCCTCGGCAGTTTTGTTGTTGTGAAGTCAAAGTTGCACCGGTGAGGCCCTGGGTGGTGTACGATGACGCGCGACAGGTGGTTCGTTCGGCGACCTTCCGCCACGCCAACCTTGCCTAGTTCTTCGTAGTTCTCCGTCGTTGTCGGAACTGTGTTGCCTTGTCGTGGGTGGATGGCGTTCCGCCTTGGGAGTGTAGTGTCGTTCTGCACCTAGTAGGGTTGTTATTTTCTTTTTCTTTGATCTTCGAATCTTCATCATGTTGTTCTTCCGCTCCTTTCTGCTAAATCTGAATCAAGCCAGCACTTTGCTGGATCGTTCAAAAAAAAAAGTTGGATACAACTTTTCCGTTTATTTTTCTCACCTGTTCATTCTCCTTAGCATATTGCTTTAATTTTGTGCCGGATAATTGCATTTCTATATCTCGTCCTCTTCCTTCATGTCACTCCAAAGAAAGGAAGAAAAGGTAAGCTCTATCTCCACCGATTTTTGTTCTTGGGTCCTCTACACCTACACCAAGTAGTTTTGCACCAGATACGTCCATCTGATGCATGCGGTTTCCCTTTTTTTGTCACCCTCATGTAATGCATGATATTAATTCCTGTGAGCTATCCACTGATAAGCATATTTATTTTCTCCCCTTTGCGCTTTAATTTGCTTCCATCCAATCTTCTACTACCACTATTCCTTAATTTGCATGTGTTACGTTTTCCAGATCATCGTCGATCATACGTGCGGTGCAGCGCATGGGCGGGATGATTTGGCACAGAGCGGCCCCTTGGGACGGGTCAAATCATGAGATCCACGCAACCACGGAGACTGGGCGAACCCGCCGGAGCACCACGCCACGCTCGCTATACACGATGGTTGAATTGTATTGTAATCCGTGCTTATTTGATTGGGATTGCTGAATACTCATTCCGTTCATAAATATAGATGTTCTATCCTTTTTGTAAATCGAGTGTATTCAGATACATTTTAGTATGCATGTTCACTTGTTTCAGTTTGCATGTAGTCGAGTAAATTGCCAAAAACTACCACATTTTGCGCAAATGTGTTCATGGACTAACACTTTACAATTATCAGCAAAAAACTATCAAAAATTTCCCAATCTGTGACAAAAAACTACCAATTTTTTTAACTGTCCGATTTAGCTCTTTTAACCGTTTTTCTGGCAATAGTGGCCCACATGTCATGTGCCACACTGGCCCCACGCATTTCATCGAACAGCTTCAGCGCGAGCCGCGTCGACGCTCACCGCGCTGCTCGCGGGCGCGGCCGGCGGCGGAGCCGTAGTACTCCCTCTCCGGCTGCGCGTGCGCCTCCCACGCCTCGAGCTGTACGGCATTGGAGCAACAAGGACGGCGGCTCGGCCACGCCGCTCTTCCTCATGTCGTCGTGGAGAAGCCGACGGCCAGCGGCGCGTACGAGTCCTCCACCAGGAGCACCCGCGCTCCGTCCACGGCGATGCCTCTGCTGGCCGAGACGTAGTAGCCGGGGGATCCCTTGTCCTTGCGGAGGGGCGTGTCGCCGACCAGCATCTCCGAGATGGGCCGCCCATTCGCCGCGATGAGCGGGCCACCGCCGAAGATGGCGACACTTGGGAGGCAGAGCACGAACGAGTTGGCGACGCCCTGCGTGCGCGCGACCTGCGCGGGGAACGCCAGGCCGGAGCGCGCCAGCGCGGCCACGCCGACGGCCCCCGCCGGCATCCCCGCTAACAGGGATCCCGGCGCGCAGGATGCCACGGCGGTGAACGACACCTCATGCACGCGCAGCACGAGATCGACATGTTCATCCGACGCGGCTCGCGCTGAAGCTGTTTGATGAAATGCGTGGGGCCAGCGGGGCACCTGACATGTGGGCCACTATTGTCAGAAAAACGGTTAAAAAAGCTAAAACGGACAGTTAAAAAATTAGTAGTTTTTTGCCACAGATTAGAAAAATTTTGATAGTTTTTTGCTGATAATTGTAAAGTGGTAGCCCCTGATCACATTTGCGTGAAATTTGGTAGTTTTTGACAATTTATTCCATATAGTCTATGTTGAATGTACACACAAAACCGTACATGTGTGAACGGAGGGAGTAAGATTTAAACCATTTGAATGAATGAAGTGCTTAGAGGATTGTTCTAAAAAAAATTGTTTGTCCTGACACCGCTCTAGTGACAAATGGCATGAAAGTTGTACATCTAAACAGGTTTTCTCTCTACAACCACCATTGTTCGTCATCGATTCCAGCAACAGAAATCTGCACGTCAAGCTCAAAACAATGTTATCCGGTGTCTCCAAAATTGGCCAGCATAGCCGAGACGCCAAAGTCAATTGTTAGAATTTAATCGCACTAATGCCATTATCTTCTCGTCTACACACTAGTATCTCTTATGTATACCAAGTATTAGTTATGCCGACAGATATCTAAACACTAGTGATGGCACAAACTTCGTCGTATAATATCTAGTATGCGTCGTCGGGCCTCACTTTTGGACGGTCATGCTATTATTTTTATCGTATACTTCCACCACTCATTCAAAGAATGATGACAAGCCTTGTTGAATTTTAACCCATTCTCTTTTATGTTTTCTAATGAATTATATTTTTTATTTCATTTTTAACATCTAAAAAGAGGTGTCATTCATTTATATTCTTAGTTTACAACAATAAGATAATTTGCTCTAAATTCAACCAAGCATGTATTGTCCCACGAACTATATGATGCCTTGGAGAGTTAGACCTAGGTCTTGGGTTAAGTGATCAAAGTCCTCTAATCTTTTTAATTTTTTTAGAAAGGATGTCCTTATCAACCCCTGCTTTGTTAATTAAACTTGCATGAGCTCTTATGAGGATTAGCATAAAAGCAAAACAAAACCCAAAACTACAGATCATTTTTACAAGGATAACATGACTCCTATTCATTAAGTGAAGAACCAAATACAAAATATGCAACTGGCAAAACAAATAAAATTAAATTGTTGTACATCGAGTACAAAAGAGAAAGGATGTAGAAAATATCATTTTAATCAAGTCTAAGTTGATACAGCGTTGTGAACCAATAACATAGACTTGAAAACAATCTGATAATTGAACAACATTAAAGCCATAATTTTTGGGACATGAACCGGCTATTGCTAACCTATAAAAGAAAGCCATTGTGGGGGGTCTCATTTCTTGCATGCCTTCTCTTTTGTTGAGAGTATCTAGAGATTTCCCAACTCCTCTTTACTTCCCCTTCAACGGCGCCGCCAGCCAAGATGGAGATGTGAAGGGAGGCGGGGTCGCTCTAGAGAGTAGTGTTAGGACTTGTTGTGTGGGCGACTGGCATAATATCGTTCTAGAGTTGGTTTCTAGCGCTAACAGGCGGCGATGGGAGCATGCTCTCTTCCTCCTGCATCTGTCCTTTATGGTGGAGGCTGGTGGTGAAGGATAGATTGGACAACAACTCCTCAATATGTTCGGTGGAGATCCATATATGGTCGGCGCGGTCCCCGTGCGGCCCTCTTCTTCGACTCATCATGGTGGTGGTGCACGAGGAGATGGGTTCGGCTTTAGTGGTCTTCCATATGGAGCTATAGGGTGAGATGAAGTTGATTATGTGGTTTATCATATGATATCCTTTATTGCTTCGACCTCGACTCATGCAGGTAAGGGTCGAACTACTTCAAGTCTCCACTGAGCCTTACGGGTGGCTAGGGTGGAACGCCAGCAATTTATGATGCTCCCTCTTTCAACCTCCATAGGTGAGGCTCTCTTCTCCTTACATGATGGCAATGATTTGGCGAGATATGATGGCAAAAGCATCTTCATCGAGGGCGCAAGGAGCATCGGGACTCAATTTCATGTATGTATATTTTTGGGGTCATGTTTGCATAAGGGGAGGACTAGGTTGGAATTTCTAGGTTCTCATGGGTTCTTTGTGCAGTGTTGTATCTACTTTGATATTAATGCTAGTTTTTGGTACCTTCGGGTCCCTTCCCATGTTCAACAAAAATAGCCAGTTCCTACAAAAATCTAAGATTAGCTACCACATTCATACATATTACCGAAAATTGCAAGATATCATCACAACAACACATGAGAGTGCTCTCTCGCGGGTAGTCGTGGCAACACATTACTACTGCAAAATCATCCTATTTAATGTGCATGGTTGGACCCTACCAAGTTTAGCTTTACCACTTTTTTCTTCAAATGTACTCCCTCTCTCTCCCTCCTTCCATTCCTCACGCCCTATCCCTCTCCCCACCCCCTCTCTCCCTCCCTCTCTCTCTCTCTCTCTCTCTCTCTCCGCACCAACCATTGCCTCGATGCCACAACGCCCATCTCCACCATGTGTGTGGTGACCGATATTTTCTTGGTTTGTTTATCTTTGTGTTACACACCATGCCCCCCTTCCCCACGCATTATCGTCTACCGCCACCACTACTACCCCGTCCCATGGCGAGCACACCATTGTTGGAGACACTCCTGCTATAGCCAAGGGGAAGCAATGGAAATCCTAGGTGTGAGATCTCCTTTTTTAGTTTTTCTATAGTTATTGTTCTTTTTCATAAAGTATATAAATATTCTAACAGTTCATGTGAAAACATTGTAAAAGATAGTAGGTTTTTTTGGATAATTCTAAACTTTTGCTATATCTTGGCCATGCATGGACTCACAGCGTTGCCTACTAACCTTTGCCTTTGTACCACAATGCCCTATTTCGCCAACATTGTGGACCATGGAGCCAGCAACCGCTGCCACTAGCACGTGACATGGGTGTGGTCAATAGCGTGGCATAGGTTTGTCTGCCTCCGTTGTTGCATGCCATGGGGACATGCTCGACCACACATTATGGTCGGCCGCCACCGCCCTACGCATTCATCGGGGTGGCAGAAGCATGCCCTATATTCATTTAACTTCTCCATTGTACCAAGCACGATGCCATTGAATCCACACTTAATGTTGCCAAGGGAGGTAGGGGAATGGCGAGGTGTGAGATTTTTCCTTCTTAGTTTTCTGATAGTTCATGTTTTTTTTATTTTTTATATAAAGTTTCTAAAAGCTCGTCTAACAATGTTGTAAAAGAATTGTTTTTCATGATAAGTCCCAATGTTTGCCTTGCTTTTGATTTATTTTTCTTTAAGTTTATTATCGGTTTCTAGAAGGTCCTCTATAATTTTTAAAAGGTCATCTATAATATTTGGAAGTAGAGTCTAATTTGTAATTCTGGAAGTGACACCTTTTTTGTGGAAGTTCATCCACATTGTCTTTTGGAAAACTCTAAATTTCTGAAATCTAAGTTATAATTTTGTAAATGTTGAAACCTACCACTTCATTCTTATTTTTTGTTCCTGTCGAGTTGAAAGGGAGCCTAGGTGTTCGGTGGTGTGGTCCTCGCACAACACAGCTCACTTTCCGGCATCTTTAACCATTGTGGAAAGCGGATGGACACTAACTAGTCATGCACAAACTAAGGTCATCTCTAAAGTAGCATCTATTCTCGTCTTCTTGTCCGGACTATCCAGTCCAAACACTTTTGCCATCCAAACCAGACAACCATTTGAGCCTAGATAGTCTGAAATCACCTAGCACGGCCCCAAATCAAGGGGCAGAGTCTCTCTCTCTCCCTCTCTCTCTCTCTCTCTCTCTCCCTCTCTCTCCCTCCCTCCCTCCCTCCCCCTCCCCTCCGCCACAACGCCCATCTCCGCCATGGGTGTGGTGATCGATATTTTTTTGATTTGTTTATCTTTGTGTTACACACCATGACCCCCCCCCCCCCATTTCACCCATGCATTATCTTCTACCGCCACCACCACTGCCTCGTCCCATACACGTGGATAGAAGCATGCCCTAGGTTTGTATGCCTCCTTCACCATGGCGAGCACAACATTGTTGGAGACACTCCAACTATAGCCAAGGGGAAGCAATGGAAATCCTACGTGTGTGATCTCCTTTCTTAGTTTTTTTATAGTTCTTGTTTTTTTCATAAAGTATATAAATATTCTTAAAGTTCATGTGAAAACATTGTAAAAGATAGTAGTTTTTTTTGGATAATTCTAAATTTTTGCTATATATTAGCCATGCATGGACTCACGGCAGTGCCTACTAACCTTTGCATATGTACCACAATGCCCTACTTCGCCAACATTGTGCACCATGGAGCGAGCAACCGCTGCCACTAGCACGTGACATGGGTGTGGTCAACAACGTGGCATAGGTTTGTCTGCCTCCGTTGTTGCATGCCATAGGGACATGCTCGACCACACGTTATGGTCGGCCGCCACCGCCCTACGCATTCATAGGGGTGGGCAGAAGCATGCCCTATGTTCATTTGACTTCTCCATTGTACCAAGCACAATGCCATTGAATCCACACTTAGTGTTGCCAAGGGTGGTAGGGGAATGGCCAGGTGTGAGATTTTTCCTTCTTAGTTTTGTGATAGTTCATGTTGTTTTTTATTTTTTATATAAAATTTCTAAAAGCTCGTCTAACAATGTTGTAAAAGAACTAATTTTCATGATAAGTCCCAATGTTTGCCTTGGTTTTAATATTTTTAAAGTTTATTATCAATTTCTAGAAGGTACTCTATAATTTTTGAAAGGTCATCTATCACATTTGGAAGTTGAGTCTAATTTGTAATTTTGGAAATGTCACATTTTTTGTGGAAGTTCATCCACATTGTCTTTTGGAAAACTCTAAATTTCTGAAATCTAAGCTATAATTTTCTAAATGTTGAAACCTACCACTTCATTCTTATTTGGTGTTCCTGTCGAGTTGAAAGGGAGCCTTGGTGTTCGGTGTTGTGGTCCTCGCACAACACAGCTCACTTTTTGACATCTTTAACCATTGCGGAAAGCGGATGGACACTAACTAGTCATGCACGAACTAAGGTCATCTCTAAAGTAGCATCTATTTTGGTCCTATTCTCCGGACTATCCAGTCCAAACACATTTGTCATCCAAACCAGGCAACCATTTGAGCCCAGATAGTCTGAAATCCCCTAGTTCGGCCCCAAATCAAGGGGTAGAATGTCTACCCACTCACTCTTTGGCCAACTCACACCCAAACCCTAGCAATCGCCTGCCATCCTAGGACCGACCGATGCGACGAGAAATAAGATGAACGCGGAGGAGCGTGATTTTTGTCATGACACTTTGGCTACGCAAGTCGTTGCCAAGTTTTCTTTGCTTCGTGCAGATCGAACAAACTGGATGAGAATGACTCAAAACCTCACAAGGATAGGTCAAATATAGAAATCAATACTTACTTCGATCCAAGAACCATCTTCCTTACTCCACTAAGTTTACTCCGCCAGTTTACTCCACTAATTTTAGAGGATCGGTTAGAGTTGGCCTTACTTCCTGAGGTGGAGGAAACAACCACATCCTACCCACGGTTGTAGTCGAGGACCCCCGACAGTTAGTGGTTGGGTCTTGGCGCCTTTTCTTTCACGTCTCTCGTTCGACCTCGACTTCAACCTGGTGTGGAGATGCTCGGGGTCGTGAGGCTCTGTCATGATGACATCACTCTTGGACTATGAAATGCCTGGAGCCATACTCCTCGTCTTTGATGTTCAAAGAGACGTCGGCGCTTCCGTTCTCCTCCTCTCCACCTTGACTTCCCCCAACGCTATTAGATCCCTTGTTAACCTGACTGACGATGACCTAAAGAAGCTTCCGCATATTGGGGTCCATATAATCTTCAAGTTAGAGTGTCGGTGAAGATATGGACTCAGAAATACTCCGGCATTTGTAAGAGAAGTAAAGTTAGGCTGAGCAGATCGACAAAGAAGATTGATAAATTTGAAACAAAGATATAATTACCTCAGTTGGTGGGTCACCCAACGGGAAGCCAACCTATTGGACCTTCGCTCTCTCTCTCTCTCTCTCTCTCTCCCTCCCTCCCTCCCTCCCTCCCTCCCTCTCTCTCCCTCCCTCCCTCCCTCCCCCTCCCCTCCGCCACAACGCCCATATCCGCCATGGGTGTAGTGATCGATGTTTTCTTGGTTTGTTTATCTTTGTGTTACACACCCTGACCCCCCCCCCTTCACCCACGCATTATCTTCTACCGCCACCACCACTGCCCCGTCCCATACACGTGGATAGAAGCATGCCCTAGGTTTGTATGCCTCCATCACCATGGCGAGCACAACACTGTTGGAGACACTCCAGCTATAGCCAAGGGGAAGCAATGGAAATCCTAGGTGTGCGATCTCCTTTCTTAGTTTTTTTATAGTTCTTGTTGTTTTCCATAAAGTATATAAATATTCTAAAAGTTCATGTGAAAACATTGTAAAAGATAGTAGTTTTTTGGATGATTCTAAATTTTTGCTATATATTAGCTATGCATGGACTCACGGCGGTGCCTACTAACCTTTGCATATGTACCACAATGCCCTACTTCGCCAACATTGTGCACCATGGAGCCAGCAACCGTTGCCACTAGCACGTGACATGGGTGTGGTCAAAAGTGTGGCATAGGTTTGCCTACCTCCGTTGTTGCATGCCATGGGGACATGCTCGACCACACGTTATGGTCGGCCGCCACCGCCCTACGCATTCATCACGGTGGGCAGAAGCATGCCCTATGTTCATTTGACTTCTCATTGTACCAAGCACGATGCCATTGAATCCACACTTAATGTTGGCAAGGGGCGTAGGGGAATGGCCAGGTGTGAGATTTTTCCTTCTTAGTTTTCTGATAGTTCATGTTGTTTTTTATTTTTTATATAAAATTTCTAAAAGCACATCTAACAATGTTGTAAAAGAACTAATTTTCATGATAAGTCCCAATGTTTGCCTTGCTTTTGATTTTTTTTAAAGTTTATTATCAGTTTCTAGAAGTTACTCTATAATTTTTAAAAGGTCCTCTATCACATTTGGAAGTTGAGTCTAATTTGTAATTCTGGAAATGTCACATTTTTTGTGGAAGTTCGTCCACATTGTCTTTTGGAAAACTCTAAATTTATGAAATCTAAGCTATAATTTTCGAAATGTTGAAACCTACCACTTCATTCTTATTTGGTGTTCCTGTCGAGTTGAAAGGGAGCCTTGGTGTTCGGTGTTGTGGTCCTCGCACAACACAGATCACTTTCCGACATCTTTAACCATTGTGGAAAGCGGATGGACACTAACTAGTCATGCACGAACTAAGGTCATCTCTAAAGTAGCATCTATTCTAGTCCTATTGTCCGGACTATCCAGTCCAAACACTTTTGCCATCCAAACCAAGCAACCATTTGAGCCCAGATAGTCTGAAATCCCCTAGTTCGGCCCCAAATCAAGGGGTAGAGTGTCTACCCACTCAATCTTTAGCCTACTCACACCCAAACCCTAGCAATCACCTGCCACCCTAGGAGCGGCCGATGCGACGAGAAAGAAGATGAACGCAGAGGAGCGTGATTTTTGTCATGACACTTTGGCTACGCAAGTCGTTGCCAAGTTTCCTTTGCTTCCTGCAGATTGAACAAACTGACATGAGAATGACTCGAAACCTCACAAGGATAGGTCAAATATAGAAATCAATACTTACTTCAATCCAAGAACCATCTTCCTTACTCCACTAAGTTTACTCCGCCAGTTTACTCCACTAATTTTAGAGGATCGGTTAGAGTTGGCCTTACTTCGTGAGGTGGAGGAAACAACCACACCCTACCCACGGTTGTAGTCGAGGACCCCCGACAGTTCGTGGTTGGGTCTTGGCGTCTTTTCTTTCACGTCTCTCGTTCGACCTCGACTTCAACCTGGTGTGGAGATGCTCGGGGTCCTGAGGCCCTGTCGTGATGACCTCACTCTTGGATTATGAAATGCCTAGAGCCATCCTCCTCGTCTTTGATGTTCGAAGAGACGTCGGCGCTTCCGTTCTCCTCCTCTCCACCTTGACTTCCCCAACGCTATTAGATCCCTTGTTAACCTGACTGACGACGACCTAAAGAAGCTTCCGCATATTGGGGTCCATATAATCTTCAAGTTGGAGTGTCGGTGAAGATATGGACTCAGAAATCCTCTGGCATTTGTAAGAGAAGTAAAGTTAGGCTGAGCAGATCGACAAAGAAGATTGATAAATTTGAAACAAAGATATAATTACCTCAGTTGGTGGGTCACCCAACGGGAAGCCAACCCATTGGACCTTCGTTGGGAATTAGGGTTTCTTCCCCTTGAACATCAAGGAGAGCAACTCTTGGAACCATCGATTCACGTAGAAGCTGGTCATGTAGCTCTCTCCCGTATACTTGAATATGGGGTGCGTCCTGGCTTTGAGTTGCTAGATTCCCCGATGCAAGCAGGTCTTCGTCACTTTGACCATCGTGATCCCACGGTTGGTATGATCTCGTGCTATCTTGTGAAGCCCGAAAATAGCCTTGGTGTCGTTGGTGGTGTGTACCTCGGGCTCCCTTAGTTGCGTCGGCTTTGCAGAACACGGATGGGCACTTCGAGCAGACCAAATACATGAGGACCTTCGAGCTTGATGACCGAGATCTAAAACCAGCCTTGTTGCCACTTCTTGTTGGTATCGGCTAGGTCCTCAGCAAGGTACCCGGATCCAGACACCTTAGTGATGGCGGCTCCCCACACTCGCAGGTCCCAGTCACATTGGTTTGAAACTTTATTGAGAAATGTCGACGCATGAGGCCAAAATGCGCCTCAATGCTAAGAAAAAACTCGCACAAAACCACAAAGCACGCAATGTGAAGAACTCTGTTTGGGGTGAGATGATAAAGTTAGAGGCCATAAAAGTGGAGAAGGTCCCAAAGAAAAGCATGAATCGAGAAACCTAAACCTCACAGTTGAAAAGGAATGAAGCATACCCGCTCGTCTTCGTGCAGGCATGGGATGGTCTTGACGACGGTCCCCGCGTCCTTCGTCACCAGCTTCTCCTATCAATAACCCTGGCGACAAAAGATGGCCAAGTTCGGTGAGGTGTTGGGGTGCCCAGCAGTGGCGATGGAGTCCATCCATTTGCCCATGGTGTCAGAAGCCACCTTAAGCTTGCCTTTGGGAATGACATGTCATTTGCCGACAACGTCTTTCTTCCTCACGCTTTTTTCGCCTTCGATGCTTGGCGACAGGGCGCTTGAGAGGGAGATGGAGGAAAAGAGGACATGAAAGAGCAAGGTGGAGCAAGCAGTGGAGTTTGGGCAATGGCAGGAATGACGACAGGGCGCTTAAGAGGGAGATGGACGAAAAGAGGACATGAAAGAGCCAGGTGGAGCAAGCAGTGGAGTTTGGGCAGTGGCAGCAATGGCGACGGGACGCTTGGGAGGGATATGAGGAAAGAGGAGAACATGGGCAGGCGCCACGCACACGGGTGTTTTCTTCTTTATAAATCCCTGCGGGATAGGAAGCGGCAGGCGTCCAGAAATGTCCACCAACAAATGAGGGTCTTTTTGGGTAGATTAGCTGACCAACATAGTTAGATTTCCAGTAGCTATATATACACCACTCTGATCATCTACTACTTAATTACATTACATACTGGGATGCCGCAGTTAGAGCAACATAATAGTCACTCAGTTGGGCCTACTAAACTAAGCACCCTCCTCGGCTTCAAAATTGTGCAGGCCAGGTGGCCATCCTTGGCCTTTGGGTAAACCCATGCATATCATATCTCACCGCCGCAAAACCACGTGCTGCCCCAAATGCTTCAGATGAGCTTGCAAAATCAGAAGTAGATCCAAGAACTTCCATGAGCGCACGCGCCAATACCGCATTTCCAAAATGATGCCGATCCGAAAGGGACACGAAGCAGGCAAAAGAAAGAACTGGGGCAAATCTCCTCTGATTAAATGGGTCATGCAACTTGACTATGCTTCCATAGCTTGCACCCTGGCACGCATCTGTACTTCACGAATCCTGCTTAAGCTTGCTGCCTCGTCTTCTTTATGATTCCCTGCCTTCACAATACGGAACAAATCCTTGATGGTAGCAAAGTTATCCTCCTGTGTACAGATCGCCTTATCTTTAGTCGCACAGCGTCGCTTCCCGTAATTAGCCTCAAAGTCAATTGACTTCTCATTAGCCCTTTGAAGCACTGATGCGGGTATTCCTGGATGGATACAACAAAATGAGCATGCAGCACTTAGTCTTTCCATTTGGGCCAACTTACTGAAGCCTCAGGCAAAAAGAGCATTCAAATTTGAGTAAATGTAAACGCAGTGAGAAAACATAAATACTGGCTTGGAAATAACCTGCTAATCGAGCAACATTCACGCCATAGCTTTTGGGACATGAACCAGCTGTTAATCTGTAAAGGAAAGTCACTTCTTCCAAACCTCCTTCTCCGGTGCCTACTTGGCATGCCATATGGCAAAGTGATACCTACAGTATGAGGTATGTCAATACAACAGTTTAACACCTGTAAATGGTTGAATTCAGAACATGATATGGACACTTTACCTTGCCATCCTCATGTTCCACTGCTAACTTATGGTAGTGGGTAGAAAACAGGCCTAGACACTGCACACGATGAACTAGATAATCCAGAACAGATGCCCTGTTATAGTCCATAAGGCAGCAAATCAATCATCTCGGAGTTGTGATGGTAAGTGAGGTAACAAAATGATAAATAGTATCAAGAGGAGATCACAACTCAATGATATGATCTTTAATTGAACGTACGCAATAGCTTGTCCATCAGAAGTCGATGTGCCCCGCCCAAGCTCATCTAAGGCCACAAGAGAATTCTTGGTGGCTGACGACTGAAGCAAAAGTTGAACAGAAGTAAGACATAGATAAGCAAACATGAAACTGTGACAGCCATTCATATCTGACAAGAGAAATCTTACAAGCACGGAAGCAGTCTCCATGAGCTCCACCAAGAATGTACTTTTTCCAGCCATAATATGATCCCTTGCTCCCATGCGAACAAAGATACGGTCAACAAGAGAAAGCTCAAGGTTTTCCGCCGGAACATTTGCTCCAATCTGTCAAAGAATTAGTGCAGTTAACAAGCAGCGTTGACAGATATGATGGTGGAATACCTGTGTCAATATAAGATAGTGGATTACCTGTGCCAATATTATGGTAAGACAAACTTGACGCAGGAGAGTTGATTTACCACCCATATTTGGACCAGTAAGAATAATAAAGCTGGCATTCCCTGGCCCACCCATGTTAATGTTATTTGGTACAAAAGAACCCTTGCCTAAGGAATCACTTCGTATAATGGGATGCCCAAGATTTCTTGCATGGAAAGTAGGAGTATCATCTGGACCACACAGTTCTCTGATAGTTGGACAGCATGTTGGTCCCTCAAAATAATCACCCGCAACAGCAAGACTAACCAAAACATCAATCTCTGCATGATAAAACCGACATAATATCTAGTGAGCTTTTGTGACAAACATTATTTTACTTCTATGTCCTTATGTCCATAAAGATTTAGTACCATAATTCATACAGAAGAATACATCTTTCCTGCGATGCAGAAGCTAAATAGTTCTATATATGAAGAAAGGTGATAAGTTGATTCAGAGAGTATGCAAAACTAGTAACATTCTCTCAACAAATTGATCTATGCCTTAAAATGTGATATCACCCTTGTTGCTGCCCAGCAGCTGGCAATATAATGCCAGAAACATACAACTACAACCAATTTTTTAGTAAAAGAAATTAACTGTCCTAGCAGATCAGGAGTACAGTCAAAATAACAAGGAGCAATAAGGAATTCGGTCGAACTAAGTTGCTAACAATGGTGCACAGAATGAAATAAAATAACATCAGATGTGGTGTTACCAGCAGCTACAGACACCAACCGTCTCCACTTGCTGTGATGCTCAATAAAGAGATGAATCAGTTTCTGAAGAATGCCTTTCAATATTGATTCTTTATCTGTTGCAACCTTAGAAAGTTCTGATATTAGTTGTTTTACTTCTGGTGTCCAGTACCGGCAGACACCCTGGCCAAAAGTTGAAATTATGTTATGAACTTCGAATAACAGTAATAATAGTTTCAGTAAACATCTATAAGCCTTTATAGAACATTTTCAATGTGTTGAGGCAAAGTGAACAAATGCATTGAATGCTGCAGAGAGTTAGTACTCCCTCTGTAAACTAATATAAGAACGTTTAGATTACTACTTTAGTAATCTAAATACTCTCATATTAGTTTACGGACGGAGTATAAGACAACAACCCAGCAAAGAGCCAAAATAGAACAGCTCGTGATAGTAATCAACTCATTATGCCTTAGAAGAAACCATTACAAAGGGTTGGAGCCATGGACTTAATTAGTAGATCATCAACCCAACAAGTCAAGCAAAAGAAAAGGGGTGAATTAGCCATTGACAATCGCCACCTTGACATTTCCTGAGTCCAGGTCTTCAATGTATTGGTCATTTAATATGAGGTCCAAAGAAGGATTTCAAATCAGTATTCTTAAAAACAAAAATATCAAAACCAATCCCAGTGTTGTTATCCAACTAACGCCAAGGATGGATAGACTGAAAGGTTATACACAAACAGTACCAGAAGTAAGCACTGTTACATGGGGGGTCCACTATAGTAGGTGTAAAGCCCCAGCCTGTGGTAGGATAGGCTACAGCCAATCAGGGGCACTTTGCCTAGGAGTTGTAGTACTAGTTCCCTGATTGAAAGAAGTCAATTTGTAGTAGGATAAGCTTCCTTTAGCAAGATATAATTAGAACTAGCACTTTCCATAATATACGGAGAGGTCTGTACGGGCAAACTCAAGCAACCAATAATATTAGGCCATTTTCCCCAAGCTCTTCTCTTCCTCCCCTGTTACCCCATAACACTGGCAAGACGCGATCGCCCAGGGACCTTTCTCATTCATCAGCCCTCAGGCACCTCCAGGCCACGGCTATGCCCTCCGATCCCAAGGCTCTTAACACACTGAGGCATGACAGTTATGTCAAACTAATCCACTAAAAAGCATGTTTCAAGTTTCAACCAATCACTTTGGCATGAAAAATTGATTACATCCTCTTCGGAGCAGTCTGACTATCTTTTTTTCTTTTCTTTTCTAACCGCATAGAACTAGATGCATCAAGACGCCAAATAACATGCAACAGTATCAAGTACAATTCCATGCTTGTATTCAAGTACAAGAAAAATCATGTCAAATTACCTTTTTTGTAGACTGCAACTCATAGTCACTAGGAACAGAACCCCTCAGGCTGTCAGACACTTCAATAAGGTAAGTATCCTTTCCAACATTTACATACTTAACCTGCACCAGTCAACCAATTATTAGCGATTGCTAAAGAAACTAATAAATGATTGACATTTTGAAACGGAACTGACGGGTAGCACTACCGATGAATCTCTCAGTAGCTTTCTTTGCTCCTTCAGGTAGTCCTGTAGATTGGATTCAATCTCCTCTATGGCACAGGAAGTGGCATCATATTCAGGATCACAACCTTCAAGAGGTATGATCCGACCATTATGATCGGCTTCTGACCAATCAAATGCATCCCTGAAGTAATCTAAAATAGATGACACATCTGGTAACCCTTTGCCTGTAAACAGTTAGAGCTTGAAGGTTACCTTACACATTAGAGGCAGTTAAACAATCTGATAAAAAACAGACCAAGGAAAACAAGAAACGAAGAGCAAAAGAGACATCGTCTAGCTTAACTAATGAAGAAAGTTGTTACTACTACCTGGTGAAAGCAAATCATTTAGTAGAGAAGACCCCTCTGTGCCAGTCAATGCCCTAATAGAAGAACATGCCTGAAACATTTGCTGGCAACCACGAAGGGCAGCAGTGAACTGCTGGAGCAGTCTCTTTGCTGTGTCTTCATATAGAATAACTGACTTAGATCTCCCATTTTCACCACTGCAGATAATGTAGTATGAGTCATTAAGAATAAGAGAGTACATTTCAAAGGTCCATGAGTAGAAAAGCAATGCAAACTTCTAGAGTTAAAACTAAAAGTCAAAAGTCAAACAAATCCAGCTTATTGCACAATGTCACTACTAATAAGGTATTGTATGGAATTACCATCTAGAGAAAAGGTGTGCAAGCAGACGCTCCATGTCTGGGAGCCTACATAAATCTTTACGGAACTGCATAGCACATTCATGCCCGACTCCCTGGAAAGATGAATAAAGCGTTAAAAACAATGAAAAGTAAAATGACAAGGATAATCACGTGAAATATGAAAGCAAATTTCTGACTTCAATACATATGTATACAGTGAAAACAGATGCACAATCGAATATACTATTATATGGTAATCATCAGTTTGAAATTTCATAATTTTGTTCAAACATTAATAACTATGTTGCAGCATTTTAATTTGAGGAGACTACACAAGCTTCCCACCATGAATAGATAACCGTCATATACTGCATAAGGTCAAATAACAGTAACTATCCCAAGGCTATAAGATATGATCCATATAATGGTCAGGTTTTCTTTAACACTCCAAGATAAGCAACTTAGCATTAAGGAACAAAATGGCACCAACAACAAGCACATCAAAACAGTTCTAAGTACTTAAGCATTTAATAACTTGATCATAATTAATTACTCCCTCCGTCCCATAATATAAGAGCTTTTTTTATTAGTGTAAAAAACGCTCTTATATAATGGAACGGAGGGAGTAAATGGCATCCACCCCATGTTCAAACAAAAATACTGTACTGGCATGCAATAAAGGGAGCAAAACAAAATGCTTTTATTTACTTCTATGTAAATAATTGTGTTAATTGGCGTACGAGCGAAATGCTCTGTTAAGCCATAAACTCAAATTGAAAGAACAGTTTAGTCCCTAAACTCTAAAACTGCACACTTCAGACCATAAAGTGTCTTAAGTGATACACTTAAGGCCAAACGGTTCAGGAGTGCGCGGGGAGTGGGGAGGGGGGGTGCAAAATGGACAGAATTAAATGAGCGCATTGCTGGCCATCACCACCACAACATGCCTCAATGCAGCCCGTTGTCTGTCAAGCTGCACCGCGCCATGGCCGTCGGCGAGATAAAAATAACAAGCTACTCAGCTCTTTAAGCCTAACAAGCAAAAAAATCCTGTTCAGCTCTGTTCGTTTAAAGCTCGTGAGCGCTCTTTAACGGACTACAATGTATTACGGCCTACGGATGAGTCTGGGTGTATTTTTTATGAAGGAATGTGGTGACTACAGGAGGAGGTGCGCTAGTTCGCTGCCTCCTTTGGGATGGAATGGGTCGATTAGATTGAGCAGATGGGTTGAGATGCCCTGAAATGTTGTCACATGAGATAATAATATACGTTGTGTTGTACTAACACGCTTAACAAGCTGCTTGTGAAACTCATTAGCTCGTTCCTTAAGCTCATTAAGTTTGACAAGCTGAAATCAATGATTGGCTCTGTTCATTAAGCGAGCTATGAGCTTATCAAGCACTCATTAAGCTCACTAACTATGAGCTTTTGGTCCAGCCCTAGGTGAGAAGTCCCTCCAGGCAACAGCAGTGGTGCACACAAAGCCCGTGAAGGTGTCATCATATGTGTGTGTCCAGCTGACGTAGGCGAGCAGGAAGAGCTCCATGTTGGCATTGGTGAACGCCTGCTTGGCCGCCACGCCGAAGCCGAGGACGAAGGCAAGGAGCAGGTTGAGTGGGAAATGCAGCTCAACGCATAGGTGGAGTAGGCTGCCATAGGCTTGGTGAAAAGTTGGGGGTGGAGGTAAAGATGGAGCTGATGGAGTGTGTCCAGGTCCAGGAGCCGACACAGGTAGAGCAGACACTATCACGCACAGGTACACCACACAGTTGAGCGCCGTGATCAGCGCCACGAAGCAGATGAAGAAGACGCGTCGGGTAGTGATAACCTCTGTTTTGGTGCTTGCTTCATTTCCTGGTCCAACGCTTTGCATCCATCCTCCTCCAGTAAATGTGACCGTGCAGATACTTCCTTCTTGGGATAAAACTTCACAAAGTTGTACTAAATCAAAGATACATATTTTGGGACGGAGGGAGTATTAGACTAGCACCCGCAGTTCAGGTTCTGACGACGTGGCAGTCACGTGTGCAGTTTTTTTCCTCTCAAACCGTTTTTTGGCCTCAGGTGTATCACTTAAAACAAATTATGGCCTAAAATGTGCAGTTTTTGAGTTTAAGGCCTAAACGGTTCTTTCAACTTGAGTTTATGGTCTAATGGGGCCTTTCACTCTTGGTCTGCAGTATACTCGATTGTGAAAAAAATAGTAACCATATAGATATATTTGTAAGTTTCCGTGAATATATACACTGATAGATATAATGGACAAAAGAGTGTCCTTTTGTGCATATGGCCCTTGTGTTGCTCGCTGAGCCCTTCAACCTGCTTGATATGACTTCCTTCTTTAGGGGAGAGGGGGCAAGGGGGGCTTCATCTTAGGCTGACAGTGGGTGCTTCCAGGCGTTCAGAAGGCCCCATGCGACAACAGCAGCTTGACCCCTCCTTTCAACCTGGGGTGGATGCCAGAGCAGTGGTCCTGTGGAATGCAGGCGGTGATTTGGTGCATCAGGGACAAAGGGTGGACGGCCAGTGCAGCACCCAATCTGCTTGCAGGCAGAGGATGTCAGGACAGCTACCCCAGTAGGCAATGATAGTGGATTCCTAAGAGCGCGATGGTTGGAATGGATTCCGAGGCAATGGCCCCCGGATGTGGTGGAAAGCAGCATGTCAGGTATTGCCAGTGGTGCAGGGGTCAGTGGTGCCTTTTCTATAGTGAAATGCAAGATAGACGTCGCTACAAACATAGATGCAAGCACTTGGTTAATTTATGTTGTAAGCACTTTAACAGAAGGAAAGAAAATCAAATATGGGTTTGTGATATGATCATCTATGTGCTAATTTGGGATTGGTTAGCCCCTATGAACCGAGAAAAACTTATGGGTTTGTTATGCATTGTCACTTCCTACATGCATCTACAGTTTTCCATCTTGTTTTTCCAGGCTCATTTTTCTAACTATCCCCTGGTAGACAAACTAATGCTGCATTGCCTATTCTATGATCAAGTAGAGAAGAAAATTTTATCATCGAGTAAGATCTAAGATATCGTATTTGCATGTATCTGAAGTGTTACCCTCGCATGTAAATCAAATTTTGCCCAAGCAAAACACACCAACCCAAAAATAGCTTCCATCACTATGTTACGTCTTCATTGCTGATTTGCCATTATAACTATGCAAATACTGTTTTCAAATAATCCTACGTGAATAGCAAAACAAGCTTTATGCTAGGAAAATTATTTACATAAAACACAAACCTTGAAAATAGCAATGGCACCTTGACGCTGTAGTATTGCTTCGCGATCGTACAAAGGCCTTACAATCCACCGTTTGAGCAACCTTTTCCCAAATCCAGTAACACAATGATTCAATTGTTCATACAAGGTCCTGAAAGTATACGCAAAAGTATGTTGTCACTTAACAGAGTTCAATATATAGACAGAAATAAAGAGTTTAAAGCAGGCAGTACCCTGAGAGACCACCAGTTGCATTCTCTAGGATCTCCAAATTTTCCAGTGCAGCCGCATCAAGTATCATATGCTTCTGCATATTGTTGATGAGCCCAGAGCATGTCAGGGGCTCAAATTTAGCACATGGAAGCAATTTGTCATCCAGAAGGATTTGCTTTAAGTAAAACAAAGAGCCTCCAAGAGCAGAAAGTGCATACGCTCGATCACCAGCTTCAATTAGCTCACCTAACAGGTCAGGCAGACAGCCCACATTGTTTTGTACACCAACAGTGTTTCGTGACATGGTGAGATTATTTGATGAGCTGTAGTATTGTTCTATGACATGAATAGTTTTCTCTGCATCCCAAAATTCCGTAGATGGAAGCAAACCATTTATCAAAGGATCTCTTGTATTGTTTTTCAGTGCCCTCTCAGTTTCCGCACTCAACATCTTAGCTGGCTTTATGATTTCCACAGGTCGTATTTCAGACAAAATGGAACATAGCACATGACGCTCAGGGTCATCTTGGAACTGAAAAACAACAAATTGCACAATGATAAGAGGCTACACAATTAATAAGGGGCGTTTGATTGTTGTTCTCTGTGTGCAAGTATGATTGGAAATAAACGCTAGAATCATATAACCACCTACCTGTCCAATGATGAATTTGCTTGTAGAAACATCAATTATACAAACACCAATTGTATGACCATCTTGACTCTTTGTTGAACTACATGGATAACTTTCAACCACGGACAAGATGTATGACGGATCTGGATTCGCCAGAAGGGATTCTCCTTCTGTCAGTGTTCCTTTTGTGACCATTGCACATATTTCACGCCTCACAACCTTGAGTGAAGAAGGAAAACAACAAAAATAGATATGGTCATGTTCTGAGCAACGTCCTTTTGTTTTATAGTTTTTTTAAAGAAAAAAAAACTATAAAACAACAGGACGTTGCTCAGAAGTTTCCAATCTAAATCATTGCCATATTTGTTATCAAAACAGAAGAAACTAGTTATATTTGGCATATATTTTTGTGGCCACAGTATGTGCATATCGGTATCACAAAAGCGGTAACTCTGGTTGACCATGGGACCTAAACAAACCTTGTCTTTTGTACCCGTCTCTCTACGGCGAAGATCAAGCTGGTCCGGGGTCTCGGTCTGCTCTACAACCAGAACGCGATAACCCTGTGATGAAATGAATGTTTTTTATTAAAAAGAAAACTCATCTACTATTGACGAATAAAGTTACATCAAATATGTCCTGACCTTCTGAGCTAGTTTCTCCAAATTCACTGCTAAATTCTTCTCTGGGAAGCCACAGTGAGGTTGGTCACCCTAAAACAATAGGATGCAAAACAAATGAGCAGAGTTCTAGATCACAAGGGAAGTTAAAAGCTGGAAACTAGAGTAATAGCAGCAACACCAACAAGGGGAAGAAAACAATTACACCTTCATGTATTGAAGATTAAGCTCCTTGGTCCCAACATGAGCATCCATCTCATACAATTCATAGAATTTGCCCATCTATTTCCAATTCATAGAATAATGAGTAATCACTAACTAGACAGCCTTAATTTTAGTTCTCAGTGAGCAGTAGATAAATGTAGCTGTACCTTGAAGAACAGGACCTTATCCATGTGCTGGGATTTAAATTCCCACCATTGCCTCTATTAATAAAGACTGACAGTTAGTGTTGAAGTCAAGTTAAGCAGAAGAAAAAGGGTTGTATTGTCAGCATGGACATATTACCTGTCCACCTGTCAAGTTCTTCAAGAACTGGGGAGGCAAGAAGAGAGTTCTTGGATCATAGGCTGGGTCTCCAGGCCGTTTCCCTTTTGCATCTTTGCGCCCCCTATAGTTCAAAACACATCATAACTAGTAGTTAAGTAAATTATAAGGCCCGTTGAGAAAAGAAGAAGCAATTGACATAGCAAAGTGTATGGCTAGAATAAATTACATTAATGAACGCATCGTTTTGCCAGATATAAACCCAATATTTTCACAAATACTATAAAATGTTTCAGCCAAGCTGTCAAAACTTCTATATTTAAACTGCAAGAGGAAATAATCAAAAATAGTATTCCGGAAATACTCACTGCCCAAGGAATGTGAACTTCTCCATCTGTCGACTTCCAAAGCGCTCAGACAGGTCCCCAGTAAGAGCAAGGTGAACGTTCTCTAAAATTCTCTCTCCTGTAACAATGACAACAAAAATTACCGACCAAACCACCAAACTCAAACTCATCAACAGTTCAGATCCCATTACTCACCACAGCTCGTTGGCACCTTCATTTCAGCTTTTTCAGGGGTATTAGCTGGTTGAAAGCTGAACTTCTTAGCACAATCCAATGTACCCACATCCACTTTTTTCCTCTTCTTTGACAATGTTGACCCTGACGATGCTGAACCGAGACCGGGCGTTGACCCCAGTGTGGACACTGAAGCTGAGGACAGGGAGTTCCTTGATTTCCCCTTTCGCGAACTGACCGCAACAACCTCTTCTTCTTCGTCATCCAACTCCACTTCCTCCTCAGAATCATCCTCCGGAGCAGCATCCTTCTTCCAGTCCTCGTCCTCGGTGGAATCCCCAGTATCCTCATCCTCCTGCACAGACGGCGACTTGGCCTTTGCGGTGTCAGACATCCTCCGAAGACGTCGCAGCTTCCTGGCCGGCGGCGGCGTCGCCTCCTCGGCGGCCCACTCGAATTTCTCCTTCACCAGGTCGACCTCCTCCTCCTCCCCGTCGTCGTACTTCACGTGGTGCTGGCGGGAGCCCCCGTCGTAGGCCTCCACCGTGCCCTCGTACCACGCGTCATCCAGCGGCCAGTACACCCGCAGCCGCCGCCCCACCGCCTCTTCCGCGGGCGCCGCCGCTGCATCATGTTTCTTCTTCTCCTGCTGCGGCTGCGGCGGCGGAGACGGAGACGGCTTTGGTGGGGAAGGGGATGGCACGACTAGAGGGGGCTTCCTCACCTTAGGGTTCAGCGGCGACGGGGATGGTCCTGCGGCGGGCTTCGGGGTGGAAGCGGAGGGGGAAGGCGACGGCACGACGAGAGGGGGCTTCCTTGCCTTAGGGTTCAGCGGCGACGGGGAGGGCTCTGCGGCGGGCTTCGGGGTGGAGGCGGAGGGGGGAGGGGAGGGAGAGGGGGAGGCGAAGAAGGCGGTGATCTGGCTCTGCTTCCGCACGAGAGGGGAGCGGCCGTTGCTTAGGCGGCGCGACGCCATTGAAGAGCGCCCGGGGAAGGGATGGCTGCTTTCTCCCGGCGGGGTTTAGGGTTTTGCGGGGGATTTGGGGGGGAGGGGGTCAAATAGGGGAGGTGAGTTGGGGGGGAATGGCGCGGGGGAGTGGCGGGAAACAGAGGAGGGTGGGAGGGAAGGAGGGTGACACGCACCTCAGTTGCCGCCGGAGGCGGCGAGCTGGTGCGGCCGAGAGCGCGGGGAAGAGGAGGAGGGCCTGGCCCCTGGGTGGGTACGGGCCTGCGGGGTCGGCCCGCTAACGGTGGATCGCTGACGAGTGGGTTCTGGTTGGCTGCGCTTGGGTTTGGGTGGGTCACCGGGTGTCGCTTAATGGATCAAGGAGAGTTTCATCATGTTCTTGAAAAAGAAAAGTTTATCATCCCCAATCAGAGGTCCCCGAAACCCACCTTTTCACGGGTTTTTATAACAGGTTGAGCATGGGCATGTTTTTATTTTCATTGGATTACTGATGAATATCTTTCCTACTTCTAAAAATTCAAGTTGGTGGTGAGTTCATTTACCCTTCACCTTCACCTTCACCTCCATGGATGCATGCTAAAATGATGTTGGTTTTTTATTAGAATCACATACGTTGACGATCAAAGCTTCACACCAATTTTATTAAGCATCACACTTTTTTTAGAAACATTTTACATCATGTTGTTTTTCTTTAGCCAACATAATTGGGAATTTGGGCTGCTCTTACTAATTCCCACCTCTCAGTTAGATTCTTTTAGGTTTGCTAAAATAAAACTTAGATTCTTTTGGGGCACCATCCTCTCAATCCTCCTTGGAGCAATTTCAATAGCTCCTATAAAAATCTTCTCGTGAAAGCGACAAGTGAGCCAAACATCGCTTATGTAGCCGCTCACTTGGGCCGGCCAAATGAAATGCGTTCGCACTTGCCGCTTCATTCGTGCTCGCTTCTCGCTCGTGTTTCCCTCGTACACACGGGTCGATCAATATACCACTTATCGGCAGTTGACCATTGTATCGTTGACTTTAAAAAGTTCATGAAATGGAAACAACTCAAAATTTTGAAGACGAAATCTGGAAATTTGGAAAAAAAAATCATCAAATTTGGAAAATGGCTAACAAATTTGAGAAAAGTACCTGAATTTTTAAAAAGTTCATTTTTAAAGTAGTTCAAAATTTTGAAAGAAATTCGTAAGATTTGAGAAAGATTAAAAAATGTAAAAAGTTCAGGGATCCGAAAAATGTTCAAAACTTTTAGAAGTTTGTAAGTTGGTAAAGATTAGCAAAAACGAGAAAAATTCAAAAAATCATAATTTGGAAAATTTTCACACAATTTAATTAAAAGGTTCATTATTTTTTTTTAAAGTTCACTCATTTGACAAAAAATAAAAGGATAAGGAAATAAAATAGTAACACAAGGAAAAAATGAAAATGAAACGAACAAAGTCATCACATTTGGTTTGCTGTAGCTTGGCTTATGTTGATATCAAGTCTGCTAAAATCTATAGGCGTGGGTTATTACGAATGTTGTCTATGAGATCCATTTTAAATGTTGATTTGAACATACCACTACAGTTCTAAGCATTACAAACATAGCAGAAAGATAAAAATAATGATGTGATATGCAACAAGTAAAAATATTGTTAGTGCTTTGGCCTACCTTGCAAAGTAGAATAATGATGCGTATAGTAGCATTTGTAGAAATATTCATTAATACATGTGATAGGAAAATGAATAACCAATTGTTTCTTTTGTGACTTTAGAAGGTCTTGATTTAATTATTTTAATAACCAAACGTGGCTAAATTACTTTTGACTTTACTTTTAAGTGATTCTGTAGCGTAGCACGGGCATCTTAGTAGTATACTAAAACTCGTCGGGTTTCATGGATGCAAACCAATTCCAACACTATCCATATTTGAAGCCTCTCAAATATGCGACACTTATGACATGTAGGCCCTCCCAAGAGGTTGAGACCCTAGCATCCTACCTCATTTAAATTATACATCCTGCCTTCGACCGCCACAAACCCATAAACCATGTTCCTCTAGTCCACCACTAAACCCTAGGCCCAGCGCTCATTCCCCAAATCCACCTACCAATCTGCTCATCTGAGCTCCCACCTTCCCAACAGCCGCCGCCCAAGCGTCACCGTATCATTATTCAATATACTCTCAAGCGTCACCGTATCGGTGTCAAATGACAAGTATTTCTCCTCACCCCTAAACCACCACCTCCCGGACAATCAGAGGCGCTCCACCAAACATGCCATCCACCAACATACACCACCACGGTCTTGTAGTCACCACCGTCGTCTTGCCATGGCCAACGTACCAAGGGTGGTCAGACTGAGGCGAACCACCCAAAGACAAGGTCAGACAAGAGGACAACCACTCAAGAGGGGACCGCCTCCACCGTCCAAGATGGTCGTTGTCCGAACATGATGACAAGAGCACACCGATCCATTGGAAACGGGGGCGGCAGCGATGCAGCCACCCGAAGGACGTCCTCCACGCCATCGATGGGTGACGACCGGACACAACAACCGGGACACACCAGGCCAAATAGGCACGGCCGAGCCCCGGGGCTCATAAAGTCCTTGCCATCGTGCTGCAGTACGTAGGCCATCGCTCAGCCGGGCATGGACAAGGTCGTGAAGCTCCCATCGCCACGCTGCAGCGATGCGGCGTCAACGTTGTCATCCCCGCGGCGAGCCGCGCCCTGGGCCAACCAGAGGCAATGCGGCAGGCCCAACCTAACCTAGATCGGGCCCTAGGGGCTAGATCTAGGCCTATAGGGCCGGAGCGCCACCACCGTCACCTGGCCACCAACGGCAGCACCACCGCCATCAAGACCACCCACGTCACACCACGCCACACCAAGGGGAAGCCGCGCCGCCGCGCCAGGCCACTGCCGCCGAGGAGCACCCTTGGTCGAGGTTATCGTTCCCTGCACTGGCGTCGTTCCCTCTACAGAGTCACCTTCATCCTCACCTTCGGGCGTCGACCGTCTGCACTAGCGTGGTAGCCCTGAACGAGCATACGTTTGATGGAATAGCTTTCCTCGACCATGCGCCTCCCATCGTCATTCCCTCGATCGAGTTATCATTCACTGCACCGGAGTCGTTCCCTCTACATAGTCACCTCCATCTGCACCTTCGGTCGTCGACCGTCTGCACCAGCATGGTAGCCTCAAACGAGCATACGTTTGAATGCGTAGCTTTCCTTGACCATGCGCTTCTCCCCGTGTTCACCTCGCCGGTGTCTGGCGCCCGGTTCCCCCAACTGGTTGTGATGGCTTCCTCACAACCTAAACCAGAAGAAGGGACGTTGGTTGCAGCCACTCGTTGCCCTCCTCTTTTAATTGGAACAACGCATGGTAGAGCTGGTCCTAGTCTTCAAGTACTAGGGTGGGCTCGTTTTTACGACATGTGTTGGTTTTGACTATAGTATCATTGAATTTGGAATAGACATTTTTTTAAAACTTGTTAAACATCATATCATCTCAATTTTAACTATTTACAGTAGTAGGGATGTTTGCATGTTATTTACGGACGGATCGTGACATCTTTTATAATTATTTTGAGTGTTGCCACCTTGGAAAAAAATTCTCGGGAGCAAACTTTAAGGGACAGGGTTGGATGGGCTCCATCATCACTATGCCCAGACTTTTCCCCACTTGTTCACGGATAGGGAGTCCGATTTGGGGTCAACGTTGGAGATGCCCTTAAAAACTATATCAACATCCGTAATACCAAAATAAATACGAGTATGATAGTACATTTCATGATGAGTGTGATGATATATGATACTTTAGAGCATCCCTAGTGTCTTGTGTAAATTTGGTAGTCTATATCTTCATATAGACAATGGTCTAATTTTTTAAAAATTTAGACAACCTCTGTTTTTCAGCGGATTGTCTAAATTTGGTAGTCTAAATTTGATAGTACATTTCCCATGCACGCGCTGGCGCACGCAGCCACCGCTGCCGCTCGCCCTCGCAGCCGGCGCTCATGCCTTCCCTGCAGTCGTCGCTCGGTTGCTCGCAACACGCGCTCGCCGCCGTCGCTCGCGCATGCAGCCGCCGCCTCTCGCGCCCTCCCTTGTAGCCGCCGCATCTCGCGTCCTCCCCTCGCAGCCACCGCCGCTCGTGCCCTCCCCTGCAGTCACTCTGCTGTCTACGAAACTGAAGAAACGGGAGCAGGAGAGAGCTCGGGGCAGGCAACTGTGATTTGCTCGTTGTCCCTCGGTTGTCCAAATATGGACAACCGATAGAGATTTTGATGGATGTGTAAAATTTAGACTACCTTATACACGAGCCGCTGGAGGCGTTTTTTCACCTCTGGTAGTCTATATTTGGTTTAGACTACCACATACACAAGCCACTAGGGATGCTCTTAGATGTTACTTCTTTTCCTATAAACCTGTATAAACCTTACAAAGTTTGCCGTAGGATCATACTAGTATGAATTATACTATCTTGAAATGGAGAGTGGATGCATCATGCATGTATATGGCTTCCTAGGCTTCTTCTTTTTTGATATTTCCTAGGTTTTAATTTGACTCAAGTATAGTATCTGAAGTGTTCCTATTTGAAATAAAGAGTAGATGGTTTGCCCGTCTTCTTCCTGGCCTCACCAAATGGAATACGAAGCTCTGCATCTTGCTTCCTGATTTTCTTCTTCAGTTCCACGAAACTATCAAGTATGTTGTGATACTCATGAAACATGAGTCCTCTTGCCCTACAATACATAAGAGGAACCCAAAAAAAATTAGGGCGCGCGTCTGAAAAGAAGACACGATCGTCAATCCACGATCCTACATCCTAGGAGTAGTAGGGAACTAGGGATACAATGTGGATAATTACTGTGACAAGATGGTCGACAATGGTGTAAGAGCATCTCCAACAGCCACGCTTCGCGCGGCGTCTAAAAAATTTATTTGCCGCGCGCGCTTCGGCTGGTTTGGCGCGCCGCAGAGCGCTGGCTCCAGCGGCAGCGCTAAAATGCAGCGCGTGCGCGCCGCTCCAGCAGCGCGCAAAAATGCAAACATGTGAATTTGACATATAGATGCAAACATGCCCACAAGTTGATGCATAGTTCATGCCCACAAGTTCATCCAACCAAGTTCAAAATGCAAACAAGTTCAAGACATATAAATGAAAGACACATCAATCATCATCTTCCTCGTCTTCGTCCTCATCTTCCGAAGACGATTCTTCCGCCTCCGTAGATGAATCTTCCTCCCTAACCTCATCACGCACCGCATCACGTGAAGCTCCGACGGTGTTGGCAAGATCTTCAGCGGCGGCCGGAGGTGCACCCATGCCTCCCATGGCGGCCGGAGGTGCACCCATGCCTCCCATGAGAGAAGCAAAACTCATGCCTCCCATGCCCATAGCGTCGGAGGGTGCTCCAAAGCCACCCATGCCTCCCATGACGGCCGGAGGTGCACCCATGCATCCCATGGCTCCAAAGCCACTCATGCCTCCCATGGCGCCGAGGCCACCGCCACCCATGGCGCAGAGGCCACCGCCACCCATGCCGCCGAGGCCACCGCCACCCATGCCGCCGAGGCCACCGCCACCCATGCCGCCGAGGCCACCGCCACCCATGTCGCGGATCATGGCTCTTTTTTGGATCAAGACTTCCTCACGAGCAAGGTTGACATATTCCTTTTGCGCATCATTGAACAAATATGTGTCCAAGAAGAACAAGTGCTTCTCCCATTCCAACAACTTAGCTTGCTCCTCCATGCCCACCTTCCTCTCCTCCAATGCCACTTTCCTCTCCTCGGCGGCCACCCTCCTCTCCTCGGCCGCCACCCTCCTCTCCTCGGCCGCCAACCTCCTCTCCTCGGCCGCGGCATCTTGGTTCCTTGCCATTTTCCTCACCTCGTTGGCTTCTTTTCTTGCCTTCACAATAGCTTCCATAGCATTTGTGAGCTCGTCATCTCCTTTCCTTTTCTTCTTTTCGGTTTTGTCCTTCTTGCACCATCCGGTCGTTTTGGTTTCGAGTATGAAACCGAGTTGGGTGTGGGGCTTCTCTTGTCGTCATCACTTGATGCATCATCCTCCTCATCATCATCATTCAACTCAATTGTTCGCTTGCGTTTGTTGCTCAAATGCAAATCATCCAAATCTTCACGCTTCTTCCATTTCTCATCATCCTTCAACACTTCATAGCAATGAGGCAAGGTAAAGATCTTTCCTTTCTTGATCTTCCCCTTCTTGGTTGTCCTCGTCTCTTCTTTGAAAAAGTTTTGGGCAATGTTGTACTACAAGAAAAACAAAACAAGTTAGCACTTCGGACACCAAAAACAAGTATGATGAACATGTATGAGATGCCACTTACTCTATCATCCTCATTTGTGCCACTTGGGTTAAGCTTGTCAACTGCCTTTTGTGCGGCCGCCCACTTTTGACAATCCGAGTTGATTGTCGACCATCGGGACCGAAGTGATCTCTCGGAGCGGTCAATTCCACTCATGTTCTGAGCATCAAAGTATTCTTTCATTCGCCCCAATAAGCATCTCTACTTTGATCACCTCCAATGGATGGATCCCTCGACACTTGCAACCAAGTATTGCATAGTAATTTGTCATCGTTGGTGGTGTAATTGCCCGCTCTTCCTTTCGGCGCCGCGACAATGCCCTCACCCTCCTCGTCCACCTCAAACTCATGGTCGTCCAAATGGATGTCATTGGTTTGAGGCCAATGCAAATTGTTGGACCCAACACCCATAGTTGACATGTATGCATCATCGTTGAGACTACAAAGTTTTTGAACAATGCAAATATAAGCTATCTATATGATGATGCATTGAAAAAATAACAAGAAAATAAAAGTTGGATTTTTTTTCACCTTGGGGGCATTTCGTCGAACACGTGGTGCGCGTCGGCTGCCGGCTCAACGAGTGAGCTCGCCGGCGCTTCGGTAGACGCCGCGCCGGTCCGCTGCCCTGCAAGCTTCTTCTTCGACTTCGAGCTCCCGGAACCGTCCGCCGCCTTCTTCTTCGCGGATGTTTTTCCTTTCTTCGACCCCGCCGCATTGGGGAGCTTCGACGGTGCGGCGGCGGCACGGGACGGCCCCGGCGCGACGCCACCTGTCGGCGTGGTCATCTGCGGCGGCAAGAAGAGGCTGCGCGCGAGGCCAACGGTCGGCGGAGCTCCGGCGATGGCGGCGCCAACGCTCGCCGCGCTAGGGTTTTCGGCAGCGGCGGCGGGGGGGGGGGCTCGCGGCTGTACAGCGGGGTGAGCGGGTGTCGGTCTGCGCGTCCATGGTGGCAGGGGCGCTGGTCGGCGCGCGCGGTGCGAAGGAGGAAGAAAGAGAGAGAGTTCACGTGCGCGCTCGAGTCTGCCGCGCGCGGAAGTGAGCGCTCCAAATTACCAGCGCGGGATAAGGCTATGGACAGCGCGTCCAACTTGTTTTAGCGCGCGCGCAGTTTTTGCGCACCCGCTGGAGCATCCCGCCGCGTCGCGCGCGCTAAAAAGGCATTTTTTAGGCATGGCGCTTGTGTTTGCGTTGCTGTTGGAGATGCTCTAAGAGCACCTAAAAAACGAGTTTGCCGCGCGCTGGTCGCCTGGTTTTGCGCGTCGCGCAGCGCTGGCTCCAGCAGTAGCTATAAAATGCAGCGCGCAAAAATGCAGCGCGCGCGCCGCTGCAGCAGCGCCCAAAATGCAATGTGAAACATTCATCAAAATGCAATAACATGTGAAATTTAACACAAACAAGTAGATGAATAAAAGTCATCCCCACAAGTTCATCCAACCAAGTTCAAAATGCAAACCAAGTTCAAAATACAAGTTCATCCAACAAAGTTGAAGACATATAACACATCAATCATCTTCCTCGTCGTCTTCCTCTTCTTCCGAAGATGATTCTTCCGCCTTCGAAGATGAATCTTCCTCCCTAACCTCATCACGCACCGCATCACCGCATCATCTTCGAAGTGAGCTCGCCGGCGCTTCGGTAGACGCCGCGCCCGGCCGGCGCACTGCAACCTTCTTCTTCGGCTTTGAGCTGCCGGAGCCGTCCGTCGTCTTCTTCTTCGCGGATGTTTTTCCTTTCTTCTGCTCCAACGGTGTGGCGGCGGCACGGGACGACGCCGGCGCGACGCCACCCGTCGGCGTGGTCATCCGCGGCGGCAAGAAGAGGCTGCGCGCGAGGCCGACGGTCGGCGGAGCTCCGGCGGCGGCGGCGGCGCCAGCGCCAACGCCCGCCGCGCTAGGGTTTTCGGCGGAGGCGGCGGCGGGGGGGGGGGTCGCAGTTGTACAGCGGGGCGCCGGTGTGCGCGTCCATGGTGGCAGGGGCGCTGGCGCCGGCGCGCGCGGGAGAAAGGAGGAAGAATAGGTAGAGTTCGCGCGCACGCTCGAGTCTGCCGCGCGCCGAAGTGAACGCCCGAAATACGCAGCGCGGGATGGGGCTATGACCAGCGTGCCCAAATCATTTTAGCACGCGCGCGGTTTTAGCGCGTCCGCTGAAGCTGTCCGCCGCGTTGCGCGCGCGCTATATTAGCCTTTTTTGCCGCGCGGCGCTAGTATAGCGCGGCTGTTGGAGATGCTCTAAGGCCGCGTTGAAGCAACCATCTCCATGTCGTCGCGTAAGAGGTTCCACGCCGATGGCCAATCGGTGGAGCCACTGCTCAGGAGTGTAGCCGGACACCGAGTGTCGAGGAGCATGGGTGGTAGGAACAGTAGACGGAGTTTCCGCTGATGGACAGAAAGTGTCTGGTCGAGACGGACAGGCACCTGTCCTTGCCGAGGATCAGCGCACGATCGCCGATGCTGCTCACGGGGGTCAGCTGTCGGCGGTCCAGGTCCACCGTGAAGATCTTGAAGGCGGTGCACGACGGCGCGTTGGCTGTGAAGACATAATGCCGAACAGCGAGCAGCATGCGGCCGTTGGACTCGACGAGGAAGTAGCTGCACGACGACGGGCTCCCGAACTCGTCGGGGATGGGGGTGTCCACCGGAAAACTCTTGGTCGGAGGGTACACCTGCAGGATGTTGGCCGATGTCCACGTAGTGGCGTAGAGGCGGCCGCTCAAAAGGAGGACGCTCTGGGGCTCGACGTCGAGGTAGATGGCGTCCCAGTAGGCGTCGCCGGGCTTGGCCCAGAGCACGGCGTGTGTCCCCGGGAACCAAGCCACAACGTGGATGGAGTAGTTGCGAGTCGGTGCGCTCATGCAGACGGCGGCGTTCATGCGGAGGAGAGAGTCCCGGCTCCCTACCACCACGCGGAAGGTTGGGGCGATTGGCGGGAGGTCGAGGACTGCGCGCGTGAAGGGGTGCAGCACGCGGACGGCGGTGGTGCGCTTGTGGAGCAGCACGAGGAGGCCGTCGCTGATGGCGACGACCCTGTGGCCCCGGAGGTTCGGGAGCCGGACGCAAAGTCGGCGGCCCGTGCTGGGCTTGAAGAAGGTGACCGCGCGGGCGTCGTCCGGGCGCACCGCGTCGCCGTCGCAGAGCGCGACCCAGCTGCGCGGGCGGGGGTCAGGAGGTGCCGCTGTTTCTTTGTCCCCAGGCATCCGCGGCGGCCGTCGGGCGTTCATGCTCGCCAGCCGGAGCAGACGGCGCGGAAGGCCAAGTAGTCGATCACGTCCCCCTCCCCGGTGACCAGCACCCGTGCGGCGACGAGGCGGACCATGTCGCTGCGGAGCGACGCCCAGCCGCCACTCTCCTCGGCGACCCTCCGGCGCTTGCGGCCGTCACGGGATCGCACTGCACGCCTTCCTTTTGCTGCACGCGCGGCCATGGCCGTCGCGCCTTGGCCGATCGTAGCCACCGCCGGGGCGAAGGGTGGTGTGCTTATCGCCATCCTTGTGATGTGTGACCACGTCTCCTGTTCCTCCCTCCCAAGTACGCGCGCGGTATGTTAGGGGGTGGTGCGATGCCGTTCGATCGCTGAGCATCTCCAACAGCCGCGCTACGCGATGTCGGGGAACGTCGCATGGGAAACAAAAAATTTCCTACGCGCACGAAGACCTATCATGGTGATGTCCATCTACGAGAGGGGATGAGTGATCTACGTACCCTTGTAGATCGTACAGCAGAAGCGTTAGAGAACGCGGTTGATGTAGTGGAACGTCCTCACGTCCCTCGATCCGCCCCGCGAACAATCCCGCGATCAGTCCCACGATCTAGTACCGAACGGACGGCACCTCCGCGTTCAGCACACGTACAGCTCGACGATGATCTCGGCCTTCTTGATCCAGCAAGAGAGACGGAGAGGTAGAAGAGTTCTCCGGCAGCGTGACGGCGCTCCGGAGGTTGGTGATGATCTTGTCTCAGCAGGGCTCCGCCTGAGTTCCGCAGAAACGCGATCTAGAGGAAAAACTATGGAGGTATGTGGTCGGGCAGCCGTGAGAAAGTCGTCTCAAATCTGCCCTAAAAGCCCCATATATATAGGAGGAGGGAGGGGGACCTTGCCTTGGGGTCCAAGGGATCCCCAAGGGGTCGGCCGAGCCAAGGGGGGGGGGGGGAGGACTCCCCCCCCCAAACCGAGTTGGACTTGGTTTGGTGGGAGGAGTCCCCCTCCCTTCCCACTTCTTCCCTCTTTTTTTTCTTTTCCTTTGATTTTCTTATCTTGGCGCATAGGCTCCCTTGGGGCTGTCCCACCAGCCCACTAAGGGCTGGTGTGTCCCCCAAAAGCCTATGGGCTTCCCCGGAGTGGGTTGCCCCCCTCCGGTGAACTCTCGGAACCCATTCGTCATTCCGGTACATTCCCGGTAACTCCGAAAACCTTCCGGTAATCAAATGAGGTCATCCTATATATCAATCTTCGTTTCCGGACCATTCCGGAAACCCTCGTGACGTCCGTGATCTCATCCGGGACTCCGAACAACATTCGGTAACCAACCATATAACTCAAATACGCATAAAAGAACGTCGAACCTTAAGTGTGCAGACCCTGCGGGTTCGAGAACTATGTAGACATGACCCGAGAGACTCCTCGGTCAATATCCAATAGCGGGACCTGGATGCCCATATTGGATCCTACATATTCTACGAAGATCTTATCGTTTGAACCTCAGTGCCAAGGATTCGTATAATCCCGTATGTCATTCCCTTTGTCCTTCGGTATGTTACTTGCCCGAGATTCGATCGTCAGTATCCATATACCTATTTCAATCTCGTTTACCGGCAAGTCTCTTTACTCGTTCCGTAATACAAGATCCCGCAACTTACACTAAGTTACATTGCTTGCAAGGCTTGTGTGTGATGTTGTATTACCGAGTGGGCCCCGAGATACCTCTCCGTCACACGGAGTGACAAATCCCAGTCTTGATCCATACTAACTCAACTAACACCTTCGGAGATACCTGTAGAGCATCTTTATAGTCACCCAGTTACGTTGCGATGTTTGATACACACAAAGCATTCCTCCGGTGTCAGTGAGTTATATGATCTCATGGTCATAGGAATAAATACTTGACACGCAGAAAACAGTAGCAACAAAATGACACGATCAACATGCTACGTCTATTAGTTTGGGTCTAGTCCATCACGTGATTCTCCTAATGACGTGATCCAGTTATCAAGCAACAACACCTTGTTCATAATCAGAAGACACTGACTATCATCGATCAACTGGCTAGCCAACTAGAGGCATGCTAGGGACGGTGTTTTGTCTATGTATCCACACATGTAAAAGAGTCTTCATTCAATACAATTATAGCATGGATAATAAACTATTATCTTGATACAGGAATTATAATAATAACTATACATTTATTATTGCCTCTAGGGCATAATTCCAACAGTCTCCCACTTGCACTAGAGTCAATAATCTAGCCCTCACATCACCATGTGAATTACATTGTAATAAATCTAACACCCATACAGTTCTGGTGTCGATCATGTTTTGGCCGTGGAAGAGGTTTAGTCAGCGGGTCTGCTACATTCAGATCCGTGTGCACTTTGCATATATTTACGTCCTCCTCCTCGACGTAGTCGCGGATGAGGTTGAAGCGTCGTTTGATGTGTCTGGTCTTCTTGTGAAACCTTGGTTCCTTTGCTAAGGCAATGGCACCAGTGTTTGTCACAGAACAAGGTTATTGGATCCAGTGCACTTGGCACCACTCCAAGATCCGTCATGAACTGCTTCATCCAGACACCCTCCTTAGCCGCCTCCGAGGCAGCCATGTACTCCGCTTCACATGTAGAATCTGCTACGACGCTTTGCTTGGAACTGCACCAGCTTACTGCACCCCCATTAAGAATAAATACGTATCCGGTTTGCGACTTAGAGTCGTCCGGATCTGTGTCAAAGCTTGCATCGACGTAACCTTTTACGGCGAGCTCTTCGTCACCTCCATACACGAGAAACATCTCCTTAGTCCTTTTCAGGTACTTCAGGATATTCTTGACCGCCGTCCAGTGATCCACTCCTGGATTACTCTGGAACCTACCTGCCATACTTATGGCCAGGCTAACATCCGGTCTAGTGCACAGCATTGCATACATGATAGAGCCTACGGCTGAAGCATAGGGGACGGAGCGCATATGCTCTCTATCTTCATCAGTTGCTGGGCACTGAGTCTTACTCAATCTTGTACCTTGTAACACCGGCAAGAACCCTTTCTTGGACTGTTCCATTTTGAACCTCTTCAAAACTTTATCAAGGTATGTGCTTTGTGAAAGTCCTATCAGGCGTTTTGATCTATCCCTATAGATCTTAATGCCTAGAATGTAAGCAGCTTCTCCTAGGTCCTTCATAGAGAAACTTTTATTCAAGTAACCTTTTATGCTCTCCAAAAGCTCTACGTTGTTTCCAATCAGTAATATGTCATCCACATATAATATTAGAAACGCCACAGAGCTCCCACTCACTTTCTTGTAAATACAAGATTCTCCAACCACTTGTATAAACCCAAATGCTTTGATCACCTCATCAAAGCGCTTGTTCCAACTCCGAGATGCTTGCACCAGTCCATAAATGGATCGCTGGAGTTTGCACACCTTGTCAGCACTTTTAGGATCGACAAAACCTTCGGGTTGCATCATATACAACTCTTCCTTAAGGAAACCATTAAGGAATGCCGTTTTGACATCCATCTGCCAGATTTCATAATCGAAAAATGCAGCTATTGCTAACATGATTCTGACGGACTTAAGCATCGCTACGGGTGAGAAGGTCTCATCGTAGTCAACTCCTGGAACTTGTGAAAAACCCTTTGCCACAAGTCGAGCTTTATAAACGGTCACATTACCGTCAGCGTCCGTCTTCTTCTTAAAAATCCATTTGTTCTGAATAGCCTTGCGGCCTTCAGGTAGTATCTCCAAAGTCCACACTTTGTTCTCATACATGGATCCTATCTTGGATTTCATGGCTTCTAGCCATTTGTTGGAATCTGGGCCCACCATTGCTTCTTCATAATTTGCAGGTTCATTGTTGTCTAACAACATGATTGACAAGACGGGATTACCGTACCACTCTGGAGCAGCGCGTGATCTCGTCGACCTGCGTGGTTCAATAGAAACTTGAACTGGAGTTTCATGATCATCATCATTAACTTCCTCCTCAACCGGCGTCGCAACGAGAGAGGTTTCCCCTTGCCCTGCGCCACCATCCAGAGGGATGAGAGGTTCGACAACCTCGTCAAGTTCTATCTTCCTCCCACTCAATTCTCTCGAGAGAAACTCCTTCTCGAGGAAAGTTCCGTTTTTAGCAACAAACACTTTGCCCTCGGATTTGAGATAGAAGGTGTACCCAACTGTCTCCTTTGGGTAACCTATGAAGACGCACTTTTCCGCTTTGGGTTCCAGCTTTTCAGGCTGAAGCTTTTTGACATAAGCATCACATCCCCAAACTTTAAGAAACGACAACTTTGGTCTTTTGCCATACCACAGTTCGTATGGTGTCGTCTCAACGGATTTTGATGGTGCCCTATTTAAAATGAATGCAGCTGTTTCTAATGCATAACCCCAAAATGATAACGGCAAATCAGTAAGAGACATCATAGATCACACCATCTCTAACAAAGTACGATTATGAGTTCGGACACACCATTACGCTGTGGTGTTCCAGGCGGTGTTAACTGCGAAACAATTCCACATTGTCTTAAGTGAGTACCAAACTCGAAACTCAGATATTCACCCCCACGATCAGACCGTAGGAACTTGATCTTCTTGTTACGGTGATTTTCTACTTCACTCTGAAATTGCTTGAACTTTTCAAATGTTTCAGACTTGTGCTTCATCAAGTAGACATAACCATATCTACTTAAATCGTCAGTGAAGGTGAGAAAATAACGATATCCGCCGCGTGCCTCCACGCTCATCGGACCACACACATCGGTATGTATGATTTCCAACAAGTCACTTGCACGCTCCATTGTTCCGGAGAACGGAGTTTTAGTCATCTTGCCCATGAGGCATGGTTCGCACGTGTCAAGTGAATCAAAGTCAAGTGACTCCAAAAGTCCATCAACATGGAGTTTCTTCATGCGCTTTACACCAATATGACCCAAGCGGCAGTGCCACAAAAACATGGCGCTATCATTGTTTACTCTAACTCTTTTGGTATCAATGTTATGTATATGCGTATCGCTATCGAGATTCAATATGAACAATCCTCTCACATTCGGTGCATGACCATAAAAGATGTTACTCATAGAAATAGAACAACCATTATTCTCAGACTTAAAAGAGTAACCGTCTCGCAATAAACAAGATCCAGATATAATGTTCATGCTCAAAGCAGGCACTAAATAACAATGATTTAAGTTCATCACTAATCCCGATGGTAGTTGAAGTGACACTGTGCCGATGGCTATTGCATCAACCTTGGAACCGTTTCCTACGCGCATCGTCACTTCGTCTTTCGCCAGCCTTCGTCTATTCCGCAGTTCCTGCTTCGAGTTGCAAATGTGAGCAACAGAACCGGTATCAAATACCCAGGCACTACTACGAGAGCCGGTTAAGTACACATCAATAACATGTATATCAAATATACCTGATTTCTCTTTGCCCGCCTTCTTATCTGCAAGATACTTGGGGCAATTGCGCTTCCAGTGACCCATACCCTTGCAATAGAAGCACTCTGTTTCAGGCTTAGGTCCAGCTTTGGGTTTCTTCGGCGGATTGGCAACAGGCTTGCCGCTCTTCTTCGAATTGCCCTTCTTGCCTTTGCCGTTTCTCTTGAAACTAGTGGTCTTGCTCACCATCAACACTTGATGCTCTTTACGGAGTTCAGACTCTGCGACTTTCAGCATCGCAAACAACTCGCCGGGAGACTTGTTCATCCCTTGCATGTTGTAGTTCAACACAAAGCCTTTATAGCTTGGCGGCAGTGATTGAAGGATTCTGTCAGTGATAGCTTCTTGCGGGAGTTCAATCCCCAGTTCAGCTAGACGGTTTGAGTACCCAGACATTTTGAGCACATGTTCACTGACAGACGAGTTTTCCTCCATCTTGCAAGCATAGAATTTATCGGAGGTCTCATACCTCTCGATCCGAGCGTTCTTCTGAAAGATAAACTTCAACTCCTGGAACATCTCAAATGCTCCATGACGCTCAAAGCGACGTTGAAGTCCCGGTTCCAAGCCATACAAGACTGCACATTGAACTATTGAGTAGTCCTCCTTACGTGCTAACCAAGCGTTCTTAACATCCTGATCGGCCGTAGCGGGTGGTTCATCTCCTAGCGCAGCATTAAGGACATAATCCTTCTTTCCAGCTTGTAAGATTAGCTTAAGATTACGAGCCCAGTCTACAAAGTTGCTTCCATCATCTTTCAACTTAGCTTTCTCTAGGAACGTATTAAAATTCAGGATGACACTTGCGTGAGCCATGATCTACAACACAAATATATTCAAAGTGGACTTAGACTATGTTCAAGATAATTAGAGTTCAACTTAATCAAATTATATGCTAAACTCCCACTCAAAAAGTACATCTCTCTAGTCATTTGAGTGGTTCATGATCCACTTACACTATCCCAAGTCCGATCATCACGTGAGTCGAGAGTAGTTTCAGTGGTAAGCATCCCTATGCTAATCATATCAACTATATGATTCATGATCGACCTTTCGGTCACATGTGTTCCGAGGCCATGTCTGCACATGCTAGGCTCGTCAAGCTTAACCCGAGTGTTCCGCGTGCGCAACTGTTTTGCACCCGTTGTATGTGAACGTTGAGTCTATCACACCCGATCACGTGGTGTCTCGAAACGACGAACTGTAGCAACGGTGCACAGTCGGGGAGAACACAATTTCGTCTTGAAATTTTAGTGATAGATCACCTCATAATGCTACCGTCGTTCTAAGCAAAATAAGGTGCATAAAAGGATTAACATCACATGCAATTCATAAGTGACATGATATGGCCATCATCACGTGCTTCTTGATCTCCATCACCAAAGCACCGGCACGATCTTCTTGTCACCGGCGCCACACCATGATCATCCATCAACGTGTTGCCATCGGGGTTGTCGTGCTACTTATGCTATTACTACTAAAGCTACATCCTAGCAAAATAGTAAACGCATCTGCAAGCACAAATATGTTAGTATAAAGACAACCCTATGGCTCCTGCCGGTTGCCGTACCATCGACGTGCAAGTCGATATTTCTATTACAACATGATCATCTCATACATCCAATATATCACATCACATCATTGGCCATATCACATCACAATCATACCCTGCAAAAACAAGTTAGACGTCCTCTAATTTTGTTGTTGCATGTTTTACGTGGTGACCAAGGGTATCTAGTAGGATCGCATCTTACTTACGCAAACACCACAACGGAGATATATGAGTTGCTATTTAACCTCATCCAAGGACCTCCTCGGTCAAATCCGATTCAACTAAAGTTGGAGAAACCGTCACTTGCCAGTCATCTTTGAGCAAAGGGGGTTACTCGTAACGATGAAACCAGTCTCTCGTAAGCGTACGAGTAATGTCGGTCCAAGCCGCTTCAATCCAACAATACCGCGGAATCAAGAAAGGACTAAGGAGGGCAGCAAAATGCACATCACCGCCCACAAAACCTTTTGTGTTCTACTCGAGAAGACATCTACGCATGAACCTAGCTCATGATGCCACTGTCGGGGAACGTCGCATGGGAAACAAAAAATTTCCTACGCGCACGAAGACCTATCATGGTGATGTCCATCTACGAGAGGGGATGAGTGATCTACGTACCCTTGTAGATCGTACAGCAGAAGCGTTAGAGAACGCGGTTGATGTAGTGGAACGTCCTCACGTCCCTCGATCCGCCCCGCGAACAATCCCGCGATCAGTCCCACGATCTAGTACCGAACGGACGGCACCTCCGCGTTCAGCACACGTACAGCTCGACGATGATCTCGGCCTTCTTGATCCAGCAAGAGAGACGGAGAGGTAGAAGAGTTCTTCGGCAGCGTGACGGCGCTCCGGAGGTTGGTGATGATCTTGTCTCAGCAGGGCTCCGCCCGAGCTCCGTAGAAACGCGATCTAGAGGAAAAACTATGGAGGTATGTGGTCGGGCAGCCGTGAGAAAGTCGTCTCAAATCTGCCCTAAAAGCCCCATATATATAGGAGGAGGGAGGGGGACCTTGCCTTGGGGTCCAAGGGATCCCCAAGGGGTCGGCCGAGCCAAGGGGGGGGGGAGGACTCCCCCCCCCAAACCGAGTTGGACTTGGTTTGGTGGGAGGAGTCCCCCTCCCTTCCCACTTCTTCCCTCTTTTTTTTTCTTTTCCTTTGATTTCCTTATCTTGGCGCATAGGCTCCCTTGGGGCTGTCCCACCAGCCCACTAAGGGCTGGTGTGTCCCCCAAAAGCCTATGGGCTTCCCCGGAGTGGGTTGCCCCCCTACGGTGAACTCCCGGAACCCATTCGTCATTCCGGTACATTCCCGGTAACTCCGAAAACCTTCCGGTAATCAAATGAGGTCATCCTATATATCAATCTTCGTTTCCGGACCATTTCGGAAACCCTCGTGACGTCCGTGATCTCATCCGGGACTCCGAACAACATTCGATAGCCAACCATATAACTCAAATACGCATAAAACAACGTCGAACCTTAAGTGTGCAGACCCTGCGGGTTCGAGAACTATGTAGACATGACCCGAGAGACTCCTCGGTCAATATCCAATAGCGGGACCTGGATGCCCACATTGGATCCTACATATTCTACGAAGATCTTATCGTTTGAACCTCAGTGCCAAGGATTCGTATAATCCCGTATGTCATTCCCTTTGTCCTTCGGTATGTTACTTGCCCGAGATTCGATCGTCAGTATCCATATACCTATTTCAATCTCGTTTACCGGCAAGTCTCTTTACTTGTTCCGTAATACAAGATCCCGCAACTTACACTAAGTTACATTGCTTGCAAGGCTTGTGTGTGATGTTGTATTACCGAGTGGGCCCCGAGATACCTCTCCGTCACACGGAGTGACAAATCCCAGTCTTGATCCATACTAACTCAACTAACACCTTCGGAGATACCTGTAGAGCATCTTTATAGTCACCCAGTTACGTTGCGATGTTTGATACACACAAAGCATTCCTTCGGTGTCAGTGAGTTATATGATCTCATGGTCATAGGAATAAATACTTGACACGCAGAAAACAGTAGCAACAAAATGACACGATCAACATGCTACGTCTATTAGTTTGGGTCTAGTCCATCACGTGATTCTCCTAATGACGTGATCCAGTTATCAAGCAACAACACCTTGTTCATAATCAGAAGACACTGACTATCATCGATCAACTGGCTAGCCAACTAGCGGCATGCTAGGGACGGTGTTTTGTCTATGTATCCACACATGTAAAAGAGTCTTCATTCAATACAATTATAGCATGGATAATAAACTATTATCTTGATACAGGAATTATAATAATAACTATACATTTATTATTGCCTCTAGGGCATAATTCCAACAGTCTCCCACTTGCACTAGAGTCAATAATCTAGCCCTCACATCACCATGTGAATTACATTGTAATAAATCTAACACCCATACAGTTCTGGTGTCGATCATGTTTTGGCCATGGAAGAGGTTTAGTCAGCGGGTCTGCTACATTCAGATCCGTGTGCACTTTGCATATATTTACGTCCTCCTCCTCGACGTAGTCGCGGATGAGGTTGAAGCGTCGTTTGATGTGTCTGGTCTTCTTGTGAAACCTTGGTTCCTTTGCTAAGGCAATGGCACCAGTGTTTGTCACAGAACAAGGTTATTGGATCCAGTGCACTTGGCACCACTCCAAGATCCGTCATGAACTGCTTCATCCAGACACCCTCCTTAGCCGCCTCCGAGGCTGCTGCCTTTTCGCGCGCGCGCGCTAGCAGTTCCCGCGCGCGCGGTTTTCCCGCCGCCGCTGGAGCGTGCAATTCTGTCCCGCACGCGGTAAACTGCCGGTTTAGCGCGCGCGCGCCTTTTTGCGCGGCTGTTGGAGATGCTATGACAAGCCTAATAAAAACGAGGGAGGGTGGGGTGGGATGGGGACTGGGAAGAGGAGGGAGAGGGAGGGGGCGAGAGAGGGAAGGAAGGGGGAGGGTGATTTGAGGATGGGTTTTAGTAGATGGGTTCTGGCGATTCGGAGGATGGGATTGTCATTTTTATTCCGTTTTATTAATTCCGATCTTCTATCTTATACTAGCAAAAGGGCCCGTGCGTTGCAAAGGAAGAAAAAAATACCACACACTTTTAATCTTTTTATAATCATTTTGATTTATTAAAATAATAAGCTAACCAACTAATGTAGTCAGTCCTATCCTATTTTGTTGAGAAATCAACCCGTCAATTGTTAATTTCATCATGATAAAAAATTGAGCGGGAGAAGCAAAGCAAAACAAAGAGGCTACGTGAATTGATCAATGGATTGTTATCTTATTTCACTCATGGGGTAGAGAATGTGGGATCAGATGACAAACTGAAGGTGGTGTTCCATTCTCTGTCTCTACAACAATGCAATCTTACATTCAATACATTCATTCATCAACAAACAAATCCCCACAAAACAAAATTTCTTACCGGTGCTTGGCACATGGTTGGAGGCATGGGGAGGGGATCTCACCAGATGATGAGTTCCTGCTGGAGGAGGGGATACGATGAGGGGAGCAAGGGTTAGGCGCCTCTATCTGGCCATAAGGAGTCGCTGTTGCCGCGCCATAACCTCGGAGTTTCCCGTGTGAGCCATGGAGGCCCGCCTCCACCTGCAAGTACTTCGCTCCGCCGTCGTTCTGCATCGAGCAGACGCATCATCCCCAGTCACTGTAGTTGTTGTGTTGATTTGATCTAGAAGCTATGCTCGAGCGCCGAAACGGGAGCAACAAGCGGGCAGAGGTACGGCCGAGGAGGCGGGTGGGTTGAGATCGACAGCAGTGGTGGTTGAGGTTGGTCGCGGCGGCGAGTGGTGTGGCAGCGGCCAGGGTGGACCAAGGTCGACGCGATGCGCTTGAGCGCCACAACGGGGGCAGTGAGCGGGGAGAGGTACGGCCGCGGAGGCGGGTGGGTTGAGATCGGCAGCGGTGGCGGTTGAGGTCGGACGCGGCGGCGAGTGGTGTGGCGGCGGCCTGGGCACATGCCAGGGTGGCCTAGGGTCGACGGGAGGAGGCGATGCGTACGGGTATAATTTTTGCACGAATCGTTTTTTCCTTTTGCGTTGCAGATAAATGATGGAGCGCGGGTTGATTAATAAAAAATACAGGGGCTTTTTTATAAAAATATCGCGGTGGGTTTTCCGACGAAAGCAATAGCCGCTTTATTATTAGGTATAGAATAAAATTGTAAATGTCTATATCCGGCGTGACTGTTGGGCCGAATGCGCGCGACGCCTTGGATGGAAGCAAATCGTGCGTCGCTGATGTGCCCTCTCCCAGATCTCTTCCTTTTTCTTCTCACATCCTGTGGGCCGTGGCAAACCACCACCTGTCCTGTGAGCTCGTGCGGCCGTGCGCCCTCGCCCTTCGCCCCACCGCAGACCAGCAGCTTTTAATCGCTGTCGTCGATGACCGCAAAAAGCTGCGAGCCCACGGCCAACATAGAGGCGGCGAGCCTAGGAGATGCAACCGGTGTTAGGGGAAAGCCGCAACTAGGGTCAGAGAGAACTGCGAACCATGGACAGCGAGCGTGGTGACCGCAAGGGGACAATTTTTCTGTTTTAACCTATAAGGTTAACCTCAATAAAAAATAAATCATCTAACCTCTTTTTGTGACGCCAACATCCCTAACGTCTGGTTTGCATGAAATACATCAAATTCCATGACGTGTGGTACGGGCCTATATGACTGGCTGACGCGCTGAGTCTCTCACGAGACAAAGAGCCAGATGTCAGGGACCCTTGCGTCTGGTATTGGCGTCTGGTACTCGACCAGACACCAAGGATCCCGACGTTTGGTACCAGACGCCAAGGATCCGAGAGCCTAAAATGTTGTCAGCTGGACTTCTCTTCATGATGTCTTAGTGGCCAAAGGCTTTGAAGGGCCTATGTTCAAGTCTCACAACATCTCTAACAGACACTGTAAAAATGCAAACTATAAAACTAGGATATAGGTTAAAAAAAAGCATCTTAAGGGTCTATTTTAGCTATGCCCGAACAAAAACGGTAAAAAAACTATGAAACTACAATAAAGAGCTCATTCCTTTGGGCGGACGGCCATCGCCCCTTCCTCGAGCCGGCCGTGCTGGCCACGTCGGTCGCGTCCAACCCCGTCGAACACGCCCCGTCGTCGGTCGTCCGCGCCCCGTCGGCCGTGTTGGAAATATGCCCTAGAGGCAATAATAAAATGGTTATTCATCATATTTCCTTGTTCATGATAATCGTCTATTGTTCATGCTATAATTGTATTAACAGGAAACAGTAATACATGTGTGAATAAATATATCACAATGTGTCCCTAGCAAGCCTCTGGTTGGCTAGCTCGTTAGTCAATAGATGATCATGGTTTCCTGGTCATGGGCATTAGATGTCATTGATAACGGGATCACATCATTGGGAGAATGATGGGATGGACAAGACCCAATCCTAAGCGTAGCACTAGATCATATTGTTTGTATGCTAAAGCTTTTCTAATGTCAAGTGCCTTTTCCTTCGACCGTGAGATTGTGCAACTCCCGGATACCGTAGGAGTGCTTTGGGTGTATCAAACGTCACAACGTAACTGGGTGACTATAAAGGTGCACTACGGGTACCTCTGAAAGTGTCTGTTAGGTTGGTACGAATCGAGATCGGGATTTGTCACTCCGTGTGACGGAGAGGTATCTCTGGGCCCACTCGGTAGAATGTCATCATGAGTTCAATGTGACTAAAGGAGTTAGTCACACGATGACGTGCTACGGAACGAGTAAAGAGACTTACATGTAACGAGATTGAACAAGGTATAGGTATACCGACGATCGTATCTCGGGCAAGTTCTATACCGACAGACAAAGGGAATTGTATACGGGATTGATTGGATCCTTGACATCGTGGTTCATCCGATGAGATCATCGTGGAGCAAGTGGGAGACACCATGGGTATCCAGACCCCGCAGATGGTTATTGGCCGGAGAGGTGTCTCGGTCATGTCTGCCTGTCTCCCGAACCCGTAGGGTCTACACACTTAAGGTTCGATGACGCTAGGGTTATAGGGAATTGTTATACGAGGTTATCGAAAGTTGTTCGGAGTCCCGGATGAGATACCGGACGTCACGAGGAGCTCCGGAATGGTCCGGAGGTAAAGATTGACATATAGGACGTATGGTTTCGGACACCGGAAGTGTTTCGGACGTCACCGGGACCACCGGGGGTCCACCGGAAGGGGGCAACGACCCCGGGAGGCTAGATGGGCCAAGTGCGGGAGGGAACCAGCCCCTAGGTGGGATGGTGCCCCCCCCACACTCAGCCCAAGGCGCAGGAGGTGGAGAGGGGGGGAAACCCTAGGCGCTGGTGGGCCTAAGGCCCACCTAGGGGTGAGTCACCCCTCCCCCTTGCCCTGGCCGCCGCACCTCCCATCTGAGGGGGCTGCCGCACCACCTAGGGTGGGAACCCTAGGGGTGGCACCCCCTCCCCTCCTCCTATATATAGTGGACACTTTTGGGCTTTTGGAGACATAGTTTTCCATCTCCCTCGGTGCAGCCCTGCTCTTCTTTCTCCTCCTCTGTGCCGGTGCTTGGCGAAGCCGTGCCGGGAGACCTCGTCTCTCCATCGACACCACGCGGTCGTGCTGCCGGAGATCTTCCCCAACCTCTCCCTCCTCCTTGCTGGATCAAGGTGCGGGAGACGTCATCGGGCTGCACGTGTGTTGAACGCGGAGGTGTCGTGGTTCGGCACTAGATCGGAATCACACCGCGATCTGAATCGCCGCGAGTACGACTCCATCAACCGCGTTCTAGTAACGCTTCCGCTTAGCGATCTTCAAAGGTATGAAGATGCTCTCACCCCTCTCTCGTTGCTGGTCTCTCCATAGGAAGATCTGAATATGCGTAGGATTTTTTTTGAATTTATGCTACGTTACCCAACAGTGGTATCAAAGCCATGTTTTCCATGCGTAGATTCTATGCACGAGTAGAACACAAAAGGTTGTGGGCGATGATTTGTCAATTGCTTGCTGCTACTAGTCTTAATTTTTTCCGGCGGTATTGTGGGATGAAGCGGCCCGGACCGTCATTACACGTACGCTTACGTGAGACTAGTTCCACAGACAGACATGCACACCGTGCATAAAGGTAGCTGGCGGGTGTGTGTCTCTCCTACTCTAGTCGGATTGGATTTGATGAAAAGGGTCCTTATGAAGGGTAAATAGCTTTGGCATATCATCGTTGTGGCTGTCACGTAGGTAAGAGAGCGTTCTTGCTAGAAACCCAAATCAGCCACGTAATACTTGCAACAACAATTAGAGGACGTCTAACTTGTTTTTGGAGGGTTTGACATGTGATGTGGTATGGCCAAAGTTGTGATGTTGCATGTATGATGTATAAGATGATCATGTTATTATAATAGGTTTCACGACTTGCATGTCATGAGTATGACAACCGGCAGGAGCCATAGGAGTTGTCTTAATTTATTGTATGAGATGCAACGCCATGTGCTTACTACTTTTACTTCATTGCTAACGGTTAGCTATAGTAGTAGTGATAGTAGTAGTTGGCGTGACGACTTCACAGAGACACGATGATGGAGATCATGGTGTCACGCCGGTGACAATGATGATCATGCGACGGCTGAAGATGGAGATCGAAAGAGCAAAGATGATAATGGTCATATCATGTCACTATATGATTGCATTGTGATGTTTATCATGCTTTTCATCTTATTGCTTAGAACGACGGTAGCATAATAAGATGATCCCTCTTAAAATTTCGAGAACGTATTCCCCTAAGTGTGCATCGTTGCGAAGGATCGTTGTCTCGAAGCACCACGTGATGACCGGGTGTGATAGACTCTAACGTTCGTACAACGGGTGTAAGCGAGATTTACACACGCGAAACACCCAGATTGACTCGACGAGCTTAGCATGTACAGACATGACCTCGAATACAAGAGACCGAAAGGTCGAACATGAGTCATATGGTTGAATACGATCAGCATGAAGTTGCTCACCATGGTGACTAGTCCGTCTCACGTGATGATCGGACATGGGTTAGTCAACATGGATCATGTATCACTTAGATGACTAGAGGGATGTCGATTTAAGTGGGAGTTCATACTTAATTTGATTAAATGAACTTAATTGTCATGAACTTAGTCTAAAAGTTGTCTTTATAAATATTGTAGATGGCCAACGTCAACCTCAATTTCAACGCATTCCTACAGAAAAACAAGCTGAAAGATGATGGTAGCAACTATGCGGATTGGGTTCGCAACTTGAAGCTCATCCTTGAAGCAGCTAAAAAGGCTTATGTCCTTGATGCGCCGCTAGGTGACCCTCCCGCTCCAACAGCAGCCCAGGACATTCTGAACGTCTGGCAAACGCGGAGTGATGACTACTCTGTGGTTAGGTGTGGCATGTTATACAGTTTGGAAACGGGGCTCCAAAGGCGTTTGGAACAACACGGTGCATATGAGATGTTCCAAGAGCTGAAGCTAGTTTTTCAAGCTCATGCTCGTGTCGAGAGATATGAAGTCTCCGACAAGTTCTTTAGCTGTAAGATGGAGGAGAACAGTTCTGTCAGTGAGCACATACTCAAAATCTCTGGGTTACACGGTCGTCTGACTTCACTTGGAGTCGAACTTCCGGATGATGCTATAATTGACAGAATCCTCCAGTCTCTCCCACCAAGCTACAAAGGTTTTGTGCTGAACTACAACATGCAAGGGATGGATAATACCATTCCCGAGTTGTACCGATGCTCAAGTCTGCAGAAGTAGAAATCAAGAAAGAGCATCAAGTGTTGATCGTCAACAAGACCACTAGTTTCAAGAAGGGCAAGGGTAAGAAGAACTTCAAGAAAGACGGCAAAGCCGTTGCCGCGCTCGGTAAGCCAGATGCCGGGAAGAAGAAAAAGAATGGACCCAAGCCTGAGACTGAGTGCTTCTATTGCAAGGGAAAAGGTCACTGGAAGCGGAACTGCCCCAAATACTTAGCGGACAAGAAGGCCGGCAACATTAAAGGTATATGTGATATACATGTTATTGATGTGTACCTTACCAGCGCTCGTAGTAGCTCATGGGTATTTGATACCGGTGTTGTTGCTCACATTTGCAACTCAAAGCAGGAACTGCGGAATAAGTGGAGACTGGCCAAGGACGAGGTGACGATGCGCGTCGGGAATGGCTCCAAGGTCGATGTGATCGTCGTCGGCACGCTACCTCTACATCTACCGTCGGGATTAGTTTTAAACCTTAATAATTGTTATTTAGTACCAGCTTTGAGCATGAATATTGTATCAGGGTCTTTCTTAATGCGAGACGGCCACTCATTTAAGTCAGAGAATAATGGTTGTTCTATTTATATGAGTGATATGTTTTATGGTCATGCTTCGCTGGTGAATGGTTTATTCTTGATGAATCTCGATCGTGATGTTACGCATATTCATAGTGTGAGTACCAAAAGATGTAAAGTTGATAATGATAGTCCCACATACTTGTGGCACAGCCGCCTTGGTCATATCGACGTTAAGCGCATGAAGAAGCTCCATACTGATGGACTATTAGAGTCTCTTGACTTTGAATCATTTGACACATGCGAACCGTACCTCATGGGCAAGATGACTAAGACTCCATTCTCAGGAATAATGGAGAGAGCAACCGACTTATTGGAAATAATACATACTGATGTGTGTGGTCTAATGAACGTTGAAGCTTGTGGTGGCTATCGTTATGTTCTCACTCTCACCGATGATTTGAGTAGGTATGGGTATATCTACTTGATGAAGCACAAATCTGAGACATTTGAAAAGTTCAAGGAATTTTAGAGTGAGGTCGAGAATCAACGTGACAGAAAAATTAAGTGTTTACGACCTGATCGTGGAGAAGAATATTTGAGTCACGAGTTTGGCACACACCTAAGAAAGTGTGGAATCGTTTCACAACTGACGCCGCCTCGCACACCGCAACGCAACGGAGTGTCTGAACGTCGTAATCGCACTTTATTAGATATGGTACGATCTATGATGTCTCTTACCGACTTACCGCTATCATTTTGGGGATAACATTAGAAACTGCAGCATTCACTTTAAATAGGGCACCGTCTAAATCCGTTGAGACGACACCGTATGAACTATGGTTTGGCAAGAAACCTAAGTTGTCGTTTCTTAAAGTTTGGGGCTGCGATGCTTATGTGAAGAAACTTCAACCAGAAAAGCTCGAACCCAAAGCGGAGAAATGCGTATTCATAGGATACCCTAAGGAAACTATTGGGTATACCTTCTATCTTAGATCCGAAGGTAAAACCTTTGTTGCCAAGAACGGATCCTTTCTAGAGAAAGAGTTTCTCTTGAAAGAAGTAAGTGGGAGGAAGGTAGAACTTGATGAGGTAATTACACCCCCTCTCGAACAGGAAAGTAGCGCAGCGCGGGAAATTGTTCATGTGGCGCCTGCACCAACAGAAGAGGAAGTTAATGATAATGATCATGAAGCTTCGGATCAAGTTACTACTGAACCACGAAGGTCCACAAGGGCACGCTCCGCACCAGAGTGGTACGGAAACCCTGTGATGGGAATCATGTTGTTAGACAACGGTGAACCTTCGAACTATGAAGAAGCGATGGCGGGCCCAGATTCCAACAAATGGCTCGAAGCTATGAAATCCAAGATAGGATCCATGTATGAGAACAAAGTATGGACTTTGGTGGACTTGCCCGATGACCGGCGAGCCATAGAAAATAAATGGATCTTCAAGAAGAAGACTGATGCAAACGGAAATGTGACCGTTTATAAAGCTCGACTTGTCGCAAAGGGTTTTCGACAAATTCAAGGAATTGACTGCGAAGAGACTTTCTCTCCCGTAGCGAAGCTGAAATCAGTCCGAATCATGTTAGCAATTGCCGCCTTTTATGATTATGAAATTTGGCAAATGGACGTCAAAACAGTGTTCCTTAACGGGAACCTTAAGGAAGAGTTGTATATGATGCAACCAGAAGGTTTTGTCGACCCTAAGGGTGATAACAAAGTGTGCAAGCTCTAACGCTCTATCTATGGGCTGGTGCAAGCATCTCGGAGTTGGAACATTCGCTTTAATGAGGTGATTAAAGCTTTTGGATTCATACAGGTTTACGGAGAAGCCTGTCTGTACAAGAAAGCGAGTGGGAGCTCTGTAGCTTTCCTCATAGTGTATGTGGATGACATATTATTGATGGGGAATGATATAGAGATGTTGGAGAGCATAAAGGCCTATTTGAACAAGAGTTTTTCAATGAAGGACCTTGGAGATGCTGCATACATATTAGGTATCAAAATCTATAGAGATAGATCAAGACGCCTCATAGGTCTTTCGAAAAGTACATACCTTGACAAGATATTGAAGAAGTTCAATATGGAAAACTCAAAGAAAGGGTTCTTGCCAGTTTTGCAAGGTATGAGATTGAGTAAGACTCAGTCGCCGACCAAGGCAACAGATAGAGAGAAGATGAGTTCTGTCCCCTACGCTTCAGCCGTAGGCTCTCTTATGTATGCCATGTTGTGTACCAGACCTGATATAAACCTTGCCATAAGTTTGGTAGGGTGGTACCAAAGTGATCCCGGTATGGAACACTGGACAGCGGTCAAGAATATCCTTAAGTACCTGAAAAGGACTAAGGAAATGTTTCTCGTTTATGGAGGTGACGAAGAGCTCATTGTAAAGGGTTACGTTGACGCTAGCTTCGACACAGATCCGGATGACTCTAAGTCACAGACCGGATACGTATATGTTTTGAATGGTGGGGCAGTGAGCTGGTGCAGCAACAAGCAAGAAGTCGTGGCAGCATCTACATGTGAAGCGGAGTACATAGCTGCTTCAGAAGCGGCTCATGAAGGAATTTGGATGAAGGAGCTCATCACCGACCTTGGAGTGGTTCCAAGCGCGTCGGGTCCAATGACACTCTTATGTGATAACACTAGGGCCATTGCCATAGCCAAGGAGCCCAAGTTTCACGGGAAGATGAAGCACATCAAACGCCGCTACAACTCCATCCAGGACCATGTCCAAAGTGGAGTAATAGAGATTTGTAAAGTACACACGGATCTGAATGTCGCAGACCCGTTGACTAAACCTCTTCCACGAGCAAAACATGATCAATACCATAATGCTATGGGTGTTCAATACATCACAATGTAACTAGATTATTAACTCTAGTGCAAGTGGGAGATTGTTGGAAATATGCCCTAGAGGCAATAATAAAATGGTTATTATCATATTTCCTTGTTCATGATAATCGTCTATTATTCATGCTATAATTGTATTAACAGGAAACAATAATACATGTGTGAATAAATAGATCACAATGTGTCCCTAGCAAGCCTCTAGTTGGCTAGCTCGTTAGTCTATAGATGATCATGGTTTCCTGGTCATGGGCATTAGATGTCATTGATAACGGGATCACATCATTGGGAGAATGATGGGATGGACAAGACCCAATCCTAAGCGTAGCACTAGATCGTATTGTTCGTATGCTAAAGCTTTTCTAATGTCAAGTGTCTTTTCCTTCGATCGTGAGATTGTGCAACTCCCGGATACCGTAGGAGTGCTTTGGGTGTATCAAACGTCACAACATAACTGGGTGACTATAAAGGTGCACTACGGGTACCTCTGAAAGTGTCTGTTGGGTTGGTACGAATCGAGATCGGGATTTGTCACACCGTGTGACGGAGAGGTATCTCTGGGCCCACTCGGTAGAACATCATCATGAGCTCAATGTGACTAAGGGAGTTAGTCACACGATGACGTGCTACGGAAGGAGTAAAGAGACTTACCGGTAACGAGATTGAACAAGGTATAGGTATACTGATGATCGAATCTCGGGCAAGTTCTATACCGAGAGACAGAGGGAATTGTATACGGGATTGATTGGATCCTTGACATCGTGGTTCATCCGATGAGATCATCGTGGAGCAAGTGGGAGCCACCATGGGTATCCAGACCCCGCAGATGGTTATTGGCCGGAGAGGTGTCTCGGTCATGTCTGCGTGTCTCCCGTACCCGTAGGGTCTACACACTTAAGGTTCAATGACGCTAGGGTTATAGGAAATTGTTATATGAGGTTATCGAAAGTTGTTCGAAGTCCCGAATGAGATCTCGGACGTCACGCGGAGCTACGGAATGGTCCGGAGGTAAAGATTGATATATAGGACGGATGGTTTCGGACACCGAAAGTGTTTCGGGCGTCACCGGTAATGTACCGGGACCACGGGGACCACCGAAGGTGGCCCCGGGGGTCCACCGGAAGGGGCAACGACCCCGGGAGGCTAGATGGGCCAAGTGCGGGAGGGAACCAGCCCCTAGGTGGGCTGGTGCGCCCCCCACACTCAGCCCAAGGCGGAGGAGGTGGAGAAGGGGGAAACCCTAGGCGCTAGTGGGCCTAAGGCCCACCTAGGGGTGCGCCACCCCTCCCCCTTGCCCTGGCCGCCACACCTCCCATCTGGGGGGGCTGCCACACCACCTAGGGTGGGAACCCTAGGGGTGGCACCCCCCCTCCCCTCCTCCTATATATAGTGGGCACTTTTGGGCTTTTGGAGACACAGTTTTCCATCTCCCTCGGCGCAGCCCTGCTCTTCTTTCTCCTCCTCTGTGCCGGTGCTTGGCGAAGCCCTGCCGGGAGACCTCGTCTCTCCATCAACACCACGCCGTCGTGCTGCCGGAGATCTTCCCCAACCTCTCCCTCCTCCTTGCTGGATCAAGGTGCGGGAGACGTCATTGGGCTGCACGTGTGTTGAACGCGGAGGTGCCGTGGTTCGGCACTAGATCGGAATCACACCGCGATCTGAATCGCCGCGAGTACGACTCCATCAACCGCGTTCTAGTAACGCTTCCGCTTAGCGATCTTCAAAGGTATGAAGATGCTCTCGCCCCTCTCTCGTTGCTGGTCTCTCTATAGGAAGATCTGAATATGCGTAGGATTTTTTTGAAATTATGCTATGTTACCCAATAGGCCGCACCCCATCACCACGTCGGCCGCGTCCAGCCTCGCCGGCCACGCCTTGTCGCTCGTTGGCTATGCCCCCATAGCCTCCATTATCAACGTCTTGCTCAGTTGCCAGCTGCGTCGGCCGAGACGTGTCCCTTTGTCTGCCTCGCTGTGAGGATTCCGACGGCTAGGCTGAGGTCATGGGAGGCCATGACGAGGTCTAGCCCGTCCAATTAAAACCGACGGCGATCGATTGTAGCGTCCAACGGCCTTTTCCGGCATGCGGTGATGAATTTCGACGAGTTTAGGGCAGATTCCGACAAATTCCGTAGCGGCGTGTTTGCTCCGACGAGATTTGACCGGTATTCGGGCCCCCCTATAATTGACCTTTGAACCTTCAAAAATAAGGGTTTCGGATGTGGCTTTTCCATGTCCCTTAAAAAATTACGGGGTTGAACCACTTTTACGATTTTTGTTTTATACACTTTTTGCGACCAAACTGTAAAACGTAAATTCTTTATAGATTTAATCCCTTATACGAGGTCTGGTAGAAATGCTCTTATGCAGCTTGTTGTAAAGGTCACACTGCAGTTTCTGTTAATGGGGTTATTGTCCTGTTTCCCCAACCGTCGTGGCTTTAGGTAAGGTGATATCATTTCTCCTATCTTGTTTAAATTCGTTGCCGATCTCATGTGTTGTGTTGTCCATAAAGGTGCTTTGGGTGGGCACATTTCTCCGGTCAGTTTTTATTTGATTCTTTTTGAGACTTCGCACCTTGAGTACGCATGACAAGATTATTCTGATTGAAAAGAATGACCTTTGCATAGTAAATCATACGTTCCTACCTTTATATTTTGAGGCACTTTTAAATCTTAAAATATATTTTCAAGAGCGAGGTCATTCTTACCGGTTGGTTGAATGATGAAGCGTCGTGTGTAGCCAATCTTTTAAACTACAGTCTTGGTTCTTTCCCTTTCGTCTGCATAAGTTTATCTCTTTTTCATATTTAAACTTTGTGTTCAGCATTTTTCTCCGTCAGTTTTGAAGGTTGGTAATCGCATTATGTCTTGGCGTGGCCGGTATAACTCTTCGGCTGGCGGAGTTTGCCTTATCAGAACATGTCTTTCCTCATTGCCCATGTTCCCGATGAGCTTTATTCGCCTTCCTAATGGTACCCATGCTGGTTTTGATAAACACGGAAGCAGATTCTATATACTGGAATTCTGTTGATAATAAAAAGAAGTATCATCTTGTCAAATGGAAAATTATGTGTAGGCCTAAAAACCTTGAGGGGTTGGGCATCATTAACACTTTAGTCATGAACAAATATATTATCATTAAGTGGTGGTGGAGAATTCTCAATTTTTGCCCTAGGATCCTGTGGTTTGACATCTGTAAGATCATATTTCTACATGAGTGGTTTTGGTAATTGATGACAATCCCTATGGACAAATGGTTGCATTGAGTTATATTCAAAGGATTTGGTCATAGACACTTTTTGAAGTCCATCTGTTGGTTTCAAGGAGTTTATACGGCGATCAAGGCGGTATTCAGGATTTTATCCGAAGATTGGTCATGTGAGAGTTGAGCTTATTACAAGCATGTCTTGAAGAAGAAGATTTTGTGAGCATTCATGTTTAGCTTCAAGACATCATCTTTATGAAGAGAGAAGATAAGATACAAGGTTGATCAAGACTAAGTCAAAGAATGAATCAAGTTGATCAACACACAAAGCGTACAAGATGTACCAAGAGGGATCAAGTGATCCCATGGTATGGTAAGCATTGTCCATTCTGCTTTGTGTTAGTCATGATCTACGTGAGAGTTTTGTGTGGGGTTAGGTATGTTTCCATGGGCTTGCGTCAAGAGGAAGGTCTTATACAACCCATGAAGGATGACATCAGGTGGTGATCGTCATCAAGTTTGCGGTGTGCAAGTTCAAGTGAAGCATCACAAAGAGATCATGCTTCAAGCTTGCTGTTGGAGCATATATCTCCATATGTGGTTTTGGTACTTGATGACAATTCCTATGGAGTAATGGTTGCCTTAAGTTACATTTATAGGATTTGTCCATATGCACTTCTTGAAGTCCATCTGTTGGGTTCAAGGAGTTTATATGATGACCAAGATGGCATTCAAGGTATTATCCAAAGAATGGTCATAGAGACACATGGTTGATCAAGATCTCAGACAAAGAGTAAATCAAGATTATCAACACACAAAGCGTACAAGATGTACCGAGAGGGATCAAGTGATCCCATGGTATGGATTTGTCCATAGGCACTTCTTGAAGTCCATCTGTTGGGTTCAAGGAGTTTATATGATGACCAAGATGGTATTCAAGGTATTATCCAAAGAATGGTCATAGAGACACATGGTTGATCAAGATCTCAGACAAATAGTAAATCAAGATGATCAACACACAAAGCATACAAGATGTACCGAGAGGGATCAAGTGATCCCATGGTATGGTAAGCATTGTCCATTACGTGTTTGTGTACTAACCCATGGTCTTCGTGAGAGTTCTATGTGGGGATTAGGTGTGTTTACATGGGCTTGCGTCAAAGGGAAGATCTCATACAACCCATGGAGTATGACGTCAAGTTGTGATCATCATCAATGGTTGATCAAGATCTCAGACAAAGAGTAAATCAAGATGATCAACACATAAAGCATACAAGATGTACCGAGAGGGATCAAGTGATCCCATGGTATGGTAAGCATTGTCCATTACGTGTTTGTGTACTAACCCATGGTCTTCGTGAGAGTTCTATGTGGGGGTTAGGTGTGTTTCCATGGGCTTGCGTCAAAGGGAAGATCTCATACAACCCATGGAGTATGACGTCAAGTTGTGATCGTCATCAAGATTGCGATGTGCAAGTTCAAGTGGATCAGCACGAAGATAGCATGCTTGAAGCTTGCCGTCCATTGTGGTGGCAATGGACTTGCGAAGATATGTTGAAGAGTGGCTCACCCATAGTGAGTATGGGGGAGCAATCAACTAGTCTTCATCAAGCCAAGACAATCAAGAAAGGTGGTCCATCTTGAGGAAGCCAAGATCATCATCATCTAGCTCAAGAGGACGAGGTGCAAGGTATAGGTTTGCCCTTGATAGGTTTTCTGGTTAGGATAGATTGATGTTCTATCAAGGGGGGCTCTCAAGTGAGTAGCTTGATCGTATCGTTCGTTGAGAGCTCAAACCATTTGCATCCTTGCATCATACTTCTTGGTTCTTGTTTGATGTTTCTCTTTGTGAGTTTTAGAGCTTATGGTCATCTTCGTGACAAGCTCGAGTTCATCGAAAACGGAGTCCATATGCATCTACTATGATGTTTTCGATGTTGGAGTTTTTGCCGGTTCTTCATTCATAGAGATCTCGCATCTCTATATCTTTGGCATATTCATAACCGCTTGGATAGCCCTTGTCGTCCTGAATCCAACAAGCTTGGGTTTGCTCGATTCGGAGCTCGTATGCGAAAGTTATGGCTGTTTCAGTGGTGAGCGGTAGTACCGCTGGACCTAGCGGTAGTACCGCTGGCCCTAGCGGTAGTACCGCTGGCTCGCGGTAGTACCGCCCCTGGTCAGCGGTAGTACCGCTCCAGGAGCTTAGTACCGCCTGCCTAGCGGTTGTTCGTGGACGGACCTTTTTGCGAAGACTTTCTTGGCGGTGGTAGTGCCGTTGCACTACCAGGGGCCCAGCGGTAGTACGCTGGAGTGCCAGCGGTAGTACCGCTGCAGCCAGCGGTAGTACCGCTAGCTGGCGGTAGTACCGCTGGAGTGCCAGCGGTAGTACCGCTGCAGCCAGCGGTAGTACCGCTGGAGCTCGGGCAGAAAGTGGGGGTAACGGTCTGATTCCTTCCCCCACTATATAAAGGGGGTCTTCTTCCCCCTTGGTCTTATCCATCCGTTGAGCTCTTGTTCTACCTCCATTGTTGACATTCTTAGAGCTTGCTAACTCTTAATCCCTCCAATGATTCTTGCTTGTTCTTGAGGGAAAAGAGAGAGGAGATCTAGATCCACATCTCCACCAATCACTTTCTCCTTTATGTGAGGGGAACCCCTTGGATCTAGATCTTGGAGTTCTTTGTGAGCTCCTTGTTCTTCCTCTCATATTTCTCCACAGCTTTTGTTGTTGTGGAGGAATTTGAGTGTGAGAACTTGACCACTTCATGTGTTCTTGCCATTGCATTAGTTGCATCGGTCTGAGTTCTCCACGGTGATACGTGGAAGTGAGAAGTTGAGAACCTTACTACCTTTGGTACTTAGTACCCTAGATATTGTTCTTCGTGGATGCTTTGGCGTCCTAGAAGCTTGGTGGTGTCTCGGAGCTCAATCAGTGTGGTGTGAAGCTTCGGGAAGCATCGGGGTCTCCAATTAGGTTGTGGAGATTGCCCCGAGCAATTTGTACGGGTACCGGTAACCGCCCCCAAGGGTTGCCACGTGTACGGGTTCGGTGACCGCCCCCAAGGGTTGCCATTTGTACGGGTTCGGTGACCGCCCTCAAGGGTCCCTTAGTGGAATCACGGCATCTTGCATTGTGCGAGGGCGTGAGGAGATTACGGTGGCCTTAGTGGCATCTTGGGGAGCATTGTGCCTCCACACCGCTCTAACGGAGATTAGCATCCGCAAGGGTGTGAACTTCGGGATACATCATCGTCTCCCCGTGCCTCGGTTATCTCTTACCCGAACCCTTTACTTATGCACTTTACTTTGTGATAGACATATTCTTTATTGTAATATATCTTGCTATCACTTAGTTGTTTATCTTGCTTAGCATAAGTTGTTGGTGCACATAGGTGAGCCTAGTTGTTTGTAGGTTTTGTGCTTGACATATTAAACGATTAGTTTTATTCCGCATTTGTTCAAGCCTAAACCTTAACTATTTTAAAGCGCCTATTCACCCCCCCTCTAGGCGACATCCACGTCCTTTTCAATTGGCATCCAATATGGTGGAAATGGACGTGTGTAGATGTGTCGAAAAGTGGCTCATCCGTAGTGGAGTATGGGGGGAAATCAACTAGTCTTCATCAAGCCAACAAAATTAAGAAAGGTTGTTCATCTTAAGAAAATCAAGATAATCATAATCTAAGCTCAAGTGGACTATGTGCAAGGTATAGGTTTGCCTTTGATAGGTTTTATATTTTATGGGTCTCATGGTGGTACTTGGGAGACCGGGTTATAGGATCAATTGTCATAATATCAAGGGGGACTCTCAAGTGAGTAGCTTGATTGTACCGTTCATTAAGAGTTCAAATCATTTGCATCCTTACATCATCTTTATTGGTTCTTGTTTGGTGTTTCTCTTGGTGAGTTTTAGAGCTTATGGTCATCTTCATGAAAAGCTTGAGTTCATCGAAAACGGAGTCCATACGCACCTTCTATGATGTTTTCGGTGTTGGAGTTTTTGCCGTTCTTCATTCATAAAGGTTTCACATCTCTATATCATTGGCATTTTTATACTACCTCTTCTATCCGTGTTGGACATCTCTTATCGTCCTGAATCCAACAATTTGCTCAATTCGGAGCTCATTTGCTTATGACAGTTCTTGTGTTCCTCCATTCATGTGTTGCTTCCATTGTGATCCTGATAGATCCCAGCGGTAGTACCGCTTGAGGGAGTCCGGGACCAAGGGGTCCTCGGGCCGTCGGCCTATCTCTACGGGGCGGACTCCTGGCTACTTCGGGTAGCCGATGACATATACGAGGAAGATTCCATAAGACTTGATGATCAAGACAAGGACTCCTCTCCACCTACGTAGCTGACCAGTACTCTTGTTATCCTAGGCATCTGGTGTGTTATATAAGCCGAGGCGAGGCTAGTTGATGGATATTCATTAGACACAATGTCTACATCATTAGGATTTATACCATAACATACGATCCCAAGGTAGATCAACTATGTACTCGATACTTCATCATCAATACAACAATAGCAGGACGTATGGTTTTACCTCCATCAAGAGGGCTCGGACCTAGATAAAACATCGTCTCCATCGTCCTTTGTTACCCATCAATCCATGATACATAGTTCAGACCCCTTATCCGAGATCCGCCAATTTTGACACCGATATTGATGCTTTCATTGGGAGTTATGTTGTGTGATCGGCGCAATGATTGATGGTTCGTGTGTAGATTGATTACAGCTTTTTTCTGGACAACGAATTTGTGTTCGTCGTCCCTGTTTCCTCGAGCGCCACTTTGACGATTGCTTCGGTGGAATTGTGCGGAATTGTATCTATAACAATCTTGCAAAATTTCGTTGTGTTCCGATGGAGGAATCTCCGGAGATCTCCGATATACCTGAGCTGTGCTGAATTTGAACGGGAATCTGGATGAATTCAGGGCGAGATGTCCAAAATCCCACCGTTCATCGGCTGCGAAATTCCTACATTGATCATCCGTCCAAATTTCAGCCTGGTCCGACCGTCCAAACTCAGGGAAATAGCCAATGAGTATAACAAATTTTGGATATGTTTTCTACGTGAAAATGAATCTGACCCGAGTTCATCTTTCTCCATGAACGGGGTTTTGGACATCCTTTTCGGAAGATTTTAAAAAAAGTATTATGTGCTTTTCTAAAACACACGTTCATAAATTTTGAGCCTTTTTCTAGGCAATCTTCATCATTATGTTGGTGCCAAACCAGCCCAATAACTTTGCTCCACGGTTGTCGACGTGCACTCGACACATCATCGCTTTGTCGAGCCGAGGTCAACCTCATCGGATAAACACCTCGGCGATCCGACCAAGAGTTCGGCATTGCGACAGCATAATCTCTGGAGAATCCCGTTGCCCACGGGTTGCATGGGTAGGGTGCGCCGTTGCTTCATCAAGTCAGAATTGATTGCGTCACAAATTCCGACCTGCATCGGCATCGCCGCACCGTCGCTTTACTCAAACCGACGTTTAACACGCCGACCTTCTTCAACACATCGGCTGGCATGGGGTCTCTAGCGCCACCTTATCGAACTTCTCCGTCACCTCGGCTAGACCGGGGGCTTCACCACCTCTTCATCAACCTGCTCTGAGGACTTCCACGTCCCTAGCCAAACAACTTCGTCACCTCGGCTGGACTTAGGACTTCGTCTCACCACATCGGGCGTGCCGCATCGCGACTACATCAAGCCAAGCTCTTTGCTCGAGCACCTCGACGCTCACACTATATTTTTTCTAAATATTTACTTCACTTAAGTTCATTAGGTAGAGGATTTTTATTATTATTTGACATTACTTTTGGCTTGCACTATTTTATGTGCACAGGTGGTCGTCTCCGATCATGTTAGACAGTCACCTCGACGCGTCGACGTTGTCGTCACGCCTCCGCCAACCGAATTACATTGTCGACATGGTCGACTGACGTGGGGGCTTTGTCGTCGCGCTACCAAACTATTCTATCTCATCTGTTGGACCAGGGGTTTCACTCCGGCATTTCAGAAGTGTTGTGTTGTCACTTCATCAAGCCAAACTCTTCATCGGCTACCTCATGACAAGCTTGGGGGCTGCGACTTCGGACCACGTCGGACTGAGCACATTAACAAGATAAGTTGATTTCATGCTCAACTTTTTTCAATTTTTAGTTTTTGTGCGGTTCAACCAAGCATTATATTTGTGTTAAGCACAAAAGCTGTTTGTTACTCATAATCCGAAACCAACCCCTCATCATGTTGCTCAAGGAAAAGAGCACTGATCTTCTTACTTTGGGCTAAACATTTTAATGCAGCGAGAGCCACCTCATCTCCTGCAATATTAGGCACAAATGCTCCTGTAGAATCTCCATTCGCTCGGCCATAACCACGAAGGTGAGCCGAGTTATGAATATTTTTAGTTGCATACGTCGCTGAACAATTAATCTCATGAGATATAGTATATGATGATTGAGGATAACTGGCCAAATAACTAACGGAAGCATGGCCGATTCTCCCATCCATCGACATGTTTGGAGATGAGCCCGCATATTGCGAGCTGGCCATAGATGGATAAAATTTTGAGACACACTCATGTACACGATGTGTCCTATATTGAGCATTTGAACTCATCGTGTTGTTCACCAACACATACAATGGAGTTGCCATTGCACGAAAGTTTGGATCCATAAGTTGCATGTCGCAATTATGTAAATTTCAAGCTTCTCCAATGAAATAATTAGTCGGCCTTTGCTTGTTAGGGCTAGCCGACATCACATGTCCATTGAAAGATCTAGCAACACCAACATGATGGCTATTTGCATTTACGTAAGGGGATTGATGATACATGTTACCTCGTAGATTGCAGCCGCTTGCTGACGATATCCTCGTAGCAAGAAAAGGCTGGAGATCGTTCGAAGCTTCGGTCCCCATGAGAGTCACCAAAAAGTGTGTTCGCACACGAACACATCACCGTGTACCTCCAACGCCGAGAGTGATGCACGGCAGCTCACGTCGAAGGAGACCCGACCGACAGCCAGATACGCAAGACAGTCAGCGAGTGCTTTTGTAGACACGAAACCCCACACACCTAGAAGGGACCCCGTCAGAGCGTGCGACAGCTATGGAATTCCATAGGTCGGCCTGACCGCCCCTAGGTCCTAGTGGATCGCTGCCCCACAAACGAAGAAGAAATGAAGAACGAGACAGAATAAGAACAAGGGAGAAGGTAAAAGTAAAGGTAAAATATAGTAGACTAATTTGTTTGATTGTGTGTTGTTTCAATTGGACGTCTCCTTCACTATATGTAAGAGGCGACTGGACTTTCCGTACAAGCAAAATATTCATCTAGGCTTTTCTTACAAGAAGATTATATCAATTCACGTCCTAGAGTCTTAGCTCTAGTCTAACTCGGATTCAACCCGAATGTGGCCCAAACTTTTGTCTTGCTCCTTGCGCGGGACACATAATCTGCATATGAACTCGGACTGAGATGATTTTTATGTCAAAACCAATCCTTTTGACGATATGAACAATTCTTCTGTTGATAAGTTTTCCAAATGAGGCCGTCTTAACTACTCCACGAGGTCATCTTTAACTTCTAGTCGGATTCGGTCCTCTGGTTGACTAGGTTGTCTGAGTTTTGTAGATATTCTGCAGGTCGTATATTACCTCAAATGATGATGCTCCAAAAGCAAAGTTGACGGCCTCGATGATACGCATAACTTTTGTGTGGAACACGTTTCCATACGATGCAATCTAAATAATGTTTTTCTTCCATCTTTAACTTTCATCCAGCAACTCTTTCAGCTGTCCGACAAGTTTTTACCCGGCAAGGTTTTCACCCGGCAAGCTTTTCTCACAGCAAGCTTTTCTCCCGGCAAGCTTTTCTCACAGCCGACAAGCCTTTTCACTCGGATTTTCTAACTGAAACTTCAGCATGATCTTGTTTTGCCTTTTCAGGTTACATATGTCCACAGATTGTGACTATTTATATATCAAAATTGACCGGCTCGATGAGATGAAACTTTTTCATGTTATAAGTTTTTTCCATTCGAGGCCGTATTGAGGGCCGAACAGATCACACGTCTTAGGTGGTTGTGTGATCTCTCGCGTCACATTTTACCTCGTGATAGGACCGGACTGTGATGGTTATAACTTTTGCATACAACCTCGGATGAAGATGATTTTACATCAAAATCAATCGTTTCGATGAGGCGAAGATAACCGCCGTTGAATTCTCATACGAGGTGGTCTTGGGGGCTTAATAGGCCAAACAGTACTCCGAATATGAAATCTCGGTACTTTGAACACAATTTCAGCCTTCAAGATGAGATCGAACAGGAACGACCCAAACTTTAAAGATGTTTAGGTCAACACTAGAAAACTTTTTCATGCAAAGCACTTCTTCATTAAAATCCATTTTAATAAAAAAATCCGTGTCAAAATCTGATGTCTGATAGATCCCGTGGATCGTCAAGGCTAGATGTGTTCGGTGATAGTAGTAGATTAATACTTTGTAGCATGCTCGATGAGCTTCCTCCGGCTACCGTCATGAGGTGGTTACGACGGTGGGGAAGGAGAGAGAGATGCGGTAGCGGTGGTGATGGACTTCCCATCGCTTCAGTGCTACCCTCTGGATCGGATTAGGGTTAGAGAGTGGGGAACCAGTGGCGGCGGCGAACCTCGTAACCCGTGCCATGGTCCCCACCTCCTCTATATATAGCACTGCGCGACAGGGGCCCACCAGCCTTGCTTGGGCTGGACGCCCCCGATCAGGGCGTGAGTCAAGGTCCAATGGGCCGTTGGGCCCATTGGGGAAGAGATCAATCTAACATTCTCCCCCTTGATCTCATCATATACTTTTAACTTTACTCGTTTCGTAACAGAACAATACATAGGGCATGTTTCATCGTCACAGCTCAATTGTCGATAGAATCAGACAGCCACAACGTACCTTTCTGTTTTTGAAACAATTTTTTCTAACCTTGGGCCCTTTTATTGTCCAGAAATTTTAGACTATACCATAAAACCCATGTCGACTGTGTGTTCTCCGAACACACTGGGCGGTAAGCCTTTGATAAGCAGATCTGCAAACACTTGTTTGTTGCTTTTATGCTTCAAGCATTTTTCCATAATTCCGGACTTTCTCCTTCACAACGCGTAAATCTTAGTCAGTGTGTTTGGCATCAACACTTGACTCGTTGTGACAGGAGCGAAAGAACTTAAAATGGTTATCGTTGTTGTCAACCATTATCCACTCCGGGTACAGGTAGCCTTAACCATTTTGCCTGTCCCTTAGCCTCATATCAAGCTATAAAATATCATAGCATCACATTGATGACAATCGTTTCACTCATTTGGAGATTTTCCACACAAAACTCCGAGTATGAAAGTTAGCGACAATTGTGGATTTCGCTATACATTCCACAAGTCCTGCCTTTGTACTCACAATCTTTTGAGAGCACTTATTTCTTTTAGCATGAGGCCGATATCTTTCACTCCATTCCATTGATTTATCTATGGACTGGACATTGCCAAAACAACCCGGATATATACGTGAACTGTGTCAGGGTAATATCTTGAGCTTCCAACAACTAAAGCATATGGTGCCATATTCGTTTACGATCTTTTCTTATTAACTTTTGAAACACCATAGTTTCCAGTTCCATTACCCTTGACTATAAGAAGAGGCGTAGGTTTTCTCGTATGCATACTTTAGAGATCTTTCTTAGCATGTCCATGCGACATTCCTAATACCCCCTTTTACTCTTTTGAACTCCGAGGACAAGAACTTCTTCTCTCCTCCTGCACTAGAATTGACATCACCACTAGCAAGTAGGATGTCATCCACATGCACAGGAATTGGGAAACGAATTTCCCATTCTATAACTTTGCATGAATGCAATTGTACTCTTATTTTCTTTGCACAAAATCTTTCGATTTAAGTCATGTTTTACACCTTTACATATTTCCTTTGGATTCACATTTGCCTTGTAGACCCTTCATAAAGTCTATGTTAGTGAAATTCAAATGGTGGAATTTCACTAACGTGGACTTTATAGTAATCACAAGTATCTTTTTTTCACATTCCTAGAGACCATCAAAATCTCAAGTATTGGCACTTCTCCCATATGGGGTTGTCGTTGCTGTGTCATTGCCAAGAGGCAAATTAATTCTATAGTCACCCATTTCCAAAAGGCAATATGTTTTACAGGGACCTGTATCACAAGATCCCTTGTAGAGCTAACAACAGGTGTTGTATAGGTCATAGAACATGCCCCCCAGATTACTCCATCTTCACTGAAGAAATGGCGTATCTTTAAACTTTCTTCTTTATGGCACTTTAAGCACCACTGTTGTATTCCTTAGTCTGCTTTCGGAACTATAAAAGATCTGAAATAAAACTGTTTCTTTTCTTTAGAGGTATCATAATGACGGTATTCTAATGACTGTCGTACTCCCCTTGACAATCACATTCTCCATTAATGGATCACTTTAGATGCATAATGTGCATCACATCATCTAAAGTACATAGTGGTAATGTGCATCACATCATCTAAAGTACAGAGGAGTCATGAAATACAGTACAATGTATTTCATGTCTCTTTCTCCCCCACGAAATGTGGCAAGAACTTTTCTGCCACAATTTCGAAACCCATTCATAGCTCTTGTGAAATGAGGAAACTTCGATTATCTAACTCATTCGTCTTATCACTTCATGTAAAATGAAGTTATAAGTTAACTAGTATGGGAGTACTTTTTCCTCATTTCATTTCAGAAACTCAACAGAGTTCTTTATAATCGTCACTTTTGCAAGTCACACTTGCATATCATTCTTGTCTTTAGGTTCGTCTGTTACTTTTATCATTTCTGGATTTATTGATTGCTTAATGACCGTTACACATAAGGTGTACGGTCGATACTAGGAAAGCTTAATAGCTACTCCATACTTTTCTCCCATAGTGGGACATTAACCGCACATGAGTCATCATAACTTTCTCCTGTCATACAGGATAAGGCCTTTGCCAAAATTTCTCCCGCCATACACGGATTGTTGACATAATACAATGTCAACTTTACCCGGTTACGCAGGCATTCTCCCGAGACTTTTCCCGCCATGCGGGTAATTCCCTGTAAGGGACATAAATGCCATAATTGGCTCTTTTGACTGCATAAAATTCAGAAATAAATCTGAATTATCTTTGACACACATGTTTGATCTGACGTTGGTCAAATTAAACATGCATGTTGCTTGTTTCATTTCAATCATGTTGACTGAAAAAAGGAGACTTCATCATAGAGAGTACATGAAAGACATTCATCAACCAAGACTCTCAATGATCTATCTCTTTTCTTTTCTTGAATTAATATCCAAGAGTTCTTTTCTTGTGAAGCCATTCTTTAGAGAGAATTTATTCCCTCAAGTTATGACCTTTCTTTTCCATCTTTCGGGTCACAAGTACCCAAAACATTCGCTTTCATGAGTGAAAGCTTCAATAACTTTTAGTCTGAGAAAACTTAGCCAGTAAACAATGGTAATGAGCATAAAAATAACCCTACGTTGGTCTGATTAAAATCATGCACATTAAACCTTTTAAAACTTTCTGGAATATTCTAAATCACCATGGTGGCAGAATTAGAATAAAACATCATCCTTCTACATTAATTCCATATCACCGTTGGGCAGAAATGGAAATAATGCATATAACTCATAAACAATGTGATGATAGTATTCTTGTTGAACAACTTTGCTAAGAAATAATCATCATCATTAACCATATTGCAGCAGAGATAGAAATATGCATTTCTCTATCTGTGCTCCAAAAATTGATCACTTTGATACAAAATTTATCAGAGATTTAAGCTTTAAACATAAGATGACTCATACAATTATAGTATTGTTATCATCAACCTTGGTCAGAAAATAACAATACCATATTTAACTTTAAAACAAGCATCATTCTATTTTCATAGCGGCAACTGTTTGAATCTTATTTCATCCACAAGGGAAAAACTTTGCTAATAACAGTTCTTCCAATTAAATTTTCCCATTGATTCCAATTTAATTGGAGGATTAAACATTTACTTTGCAGCGGAAAAACGTGAATATGAAAATTCATACACCTTTACAAAAAAATATTCTGTTAAAATTAAAAATTCATGAACTTTATAATCTCTTTTATAAAATCCATGGATTTTTCTTTTTCTGAAAATATTTCTTTTATTTTCAGAACCTTTTATTTTTCGTTTCAGAAAAATCATGTTAATATTACAGAAAAATATTCTGTCATAATTAACAAATTCATGAACTTTATAATCCCTTTTATAAAATCCATGAACTTCTCTTTTTCTGAAAAACTTATTTTATTTTCAGAACCTTTTATTTTTCTTGTCAGAAAAATCAACATTGCTTTTAGAGAAATCTTAAACATTTTTAATTCCTCTTTTCTAAACATATTCTCGGAGGAAAAATGCATAGAAAACCTATTTTAAATCCGTCTTAATAGGACAGAAATTAAAATTCCTATAAAAATAGAAAAAAAGGCCAGAGTTTTTCTATCTGGGCCGGCCAGCAGCCTCGCTCCCCTGGCCTGGGCCAGCCTTTCCTTTGGCCTGGGCCGGCGCTATCTTCCTGGGCCGCGGCCTGGCTGGCGCTAGGGTTTCGATCCTGACCGTCGATCTGAATCGAACGACCGGACGGTTCTTTCGCTTGAACAAAAACGCGCACCATCAGGCATGGGGAAACCCTCGATCCATTCTCTCCCTCCCCCACGCGCCGTTCTTTCCTGCTCTCCCGCACGCGCCGCTTTCGCATCTCTACGCCTGCCGACCACGCCGACGATGGAGAGGAGCTACGCCGGCCGCCGGCGATGGCCACGCCACCGCGCACCGCGTGAGCCGCGCGAGACCCCCTCCCCCTTGCCTTTTCTTCTTTTCTCCACCGCGCCGTTACCATCTTTATCTCGATCTGAACGGCGACGGCGAGCCTTCGACTGTGCACTTTCCGACCGCCTCCTTAGACAAAGAGAGAGAGAGAGAGCAACCTCCCCTACTCCCCATGCTATGAGACGGCGGCGACACCCCTACAGTCCCACTTGCCGGCGCACGCGAGCTCCCGAAGGAGAGCGCGCCGCCGTCAAGCGGGTCGATGGTGGTGCCACTAGTTCCTCCCTCCCATGCGCGTCGCCGGCTCTTCCTTCCCCTTCCCTTTCCCCACTGTCACACAGAGAGAGATAGGAAGACGGGATGCAGCGGCGCCTCCTCCGCCCCTCTTGCCAGTGTGCGCGGGCTCCCAAGGGAGAGCGCGCAGCCGTCAAGGGGTGCGTTGGGAGGCCCTTTTGCCCCTTAGTGCTTTTCCGTGCACAGAAGATCCGCAGCGGCGGCGCCATCACCGTTCCTTTGCCAGCGCGCGCGAGCACCTTCGAGGTGAACGCGCCACCGTCAAGGGCGCGGTGGTGGTGCCCTTTGCCCCTGTTGGGGTGTCTTTTCGTTTGCCTTTTTTTGTATACCTTTTGGATCTTATCGGATCCGATCTTTGCCTCCGAAGAGGTGGATTCTTCTTCCGAACGGCTCGGCTTGCCGATGCCCGTCCGGATCGAGAGGAACGGCGCGGCCTTGCGGCGGCGCTTCTTTGCCGGATGGAAATCCAGTGACTTTCTTTTTGTTTTGCTTTTCATCTTGATCTTTGCCCTCTTCTAGGGTTCATATCGGGGAGGGGAAACTTTTTCGCTTTCGTTATCTTCTTGCAACCGGAACAACATCTAAGGCCTCATGACTCATGATACCATTGATAGATCCCGTGGATCGTCAAGGCTAGATGTGTTCGGTGATAGTAGTAGATTAATACCTTGTAGCGTGCTTGATGAGCTCCCTCCGGCTACCGTCGTGAGGTGGTTACGACGGTGGGGAAGGAGAGAGAGAGATGCGGTAGCGGCGGTGATGGACTTCCCATCGCTTCAGTGCTACCCTCTGGATCGGATTAGGGTTAGAGAGTGGGGAACCAGTGACGGCGGCGAACCTCGTAACCCGTGCCATGGTCCCCACCTCCTCTATATATAGCACTGCGCGACAGGGGCCCACCAGCCTTGGTTGGACTGGACGTCCCCGATCAGGACGTGAGTCAAGGTCCAATGGACCGTTGGGCCCATTGGGAAAGAGATCAATCTAACAATGTCAACATTATCAAAGCTTGAGATGATTTGCCCGTACGCACCCCAGCCATAAGGTTGCATAAACGATGAAATGACAATAAAATCTAGTAGTGATGAGGTTGCATAAAGAGACAAATGAAAATAATATCTAGCTATTACACCACTGGGCACGCAATGCATACACAGGAAAACAAAAAGGAAAACAATCTGAGCATATTCAGCACGCAAACGAACAAGAAAACACCATTATCAATCTGAGGGGTACGTACATTTTCTCAAAACAAATAAATAATAATTCAGGCAGACGCATCGGCGACGACCTTGCTCTCTTCAACACTTTGAGCACACGCATCGGCGACGACCTTGCTGTCTTCAACACTTTGAGCAGAAACAACAACAGCTACCTGAACTGAATCAGGATCCACACGCTTCTCTTCTTCCACCACCTGTGCATGTGTCTGGGGATCCTGTACAGCCTCTGGCTCGAGGATTTCGGCCGTGGTCGCCGCCATGGAGGGCTGAACTGCTAGCTGCTCCTCTGTCGCTCCATTTTCATCAGCGGTAGCTTCTGCTGGTTCTTCAGCCTTCCTCTCTGCCTCCGGAGCCTCGACGTCACTCTCGTCGTTCTGTAAAAAAGCAGATTTCGGTAGAGCTTCTTGACTCATGAAGTGCAAATCGCATAAATTGCAGGATACACCATATAGATGAAAGGAGCAGATCCAGTAGAGCTATTTGACTAACTTTATCATGTGACTTGCTGACACTCTACGTAGCCAAATTTTATCATGTGCCTAATAAACATGAAGAGAACATGACCGCAACTGAAATACCGAGTGAGCCAAAACCTTCATCTTACACTTTTTACAGGCGAAGTCTACCTAGGCCGACGGATTCTCCGCTAAACCAAAACATGCTTTTGTGCATACATATAATAGTCGAAAGTCACTGTATTGAAAGTAGGGAGTCAAGAGGAAATCAAGCTGTCTACCTCCTTGAGCAGGTCGCTGAGAGACCTCCGGCGATCCCCATCGGCGACCGGTTCAGCTTCAGCCACACCGGCGGCCGGTTCAGCTTCAGCCACACCGGCAGCCTTCTTCTCCGCGGCGTCCTCCAGAACCACCGGCGCCTCACCTTTGACCTTGAGGTCAGCAGGCTTCGTCGCACACGCTCCCATCTCTACTGCAGCGCCGCCGCTAGAACGAGGGTGACAGAGAGGCAAGAACCAGATAGCCAGGGACACCCACACGCACACACGCAGCACGAAGCTGTATTCGTTATATGCAGCGGCGGAATGTGCTCCAGCTGACCAGCCGGTAGGTTAGGTACTCCGCGCGCTACCTGCCATTGAGGCCGGCCAAGACAGTAGTATAATCTATGCTGCAATGCAAGGAGACTCGGGTCAACGTCCCGGGGGAGGCGCAGGACCCGGCAACTCCTGAATAACAAACTGTTTCCGTGGTGCTGTCGTTGCGCATATCATATGCGGCTGCCCATCCCATCGTCGACGTTAGTGGTATATTTGATGGAGCTCATGCCCATTGGACTTCGGGACGGCGGCGGCCGGTTGTGCTGCTGCCTGCTGGTGTGTTGGGGCGTCCGAGGGCAGGCTCCGGAATTTCCTAACCACCGCAGCTAGCACCCACTGGGTGCGGTGCGGTGCCCTTTCCCGTTCATGCTGATCACACTGCGTCCGTGCATAATGGTTCAGTGGCCCTTCTGGCAGAATGGCAATCATCGTCCATAAACAGCTGGTTTTCGTTGTTAATTTGGCCCTTGGGGAATTAGTTGCTCATCAGAATCGTTGTTCTTGGAATTTGGAATCTCATATACAGCGCATCCAACCTCGGTTGATGAGATAAACCCAACCGGTAGTTGCATATAAGGCACTACCGGAAACAACTATAACCCTTTTATTTTAATCTGGACAGGGACAAGCAAGACCTTCAGCTACGGCCAAAGCAGAGAGATGGAGATTGAAACCAGTAGGCCGAAACTCGGCTTGCTAGTTGACACGTTCAGAGGCATTCTGACAGCAACAGCGAAAGGCAAATCAGCAACAGCACCACGCCAGGAATATTTTCCGGGTTCCATGGACATACGGCAACATCCATGTTTGCCGGGGGAAAGCAGTAGCCGGGCTTGAAAGACAGGGACGAAATCTCTGTTTTATACGCGAAGATTAGCATGAATTGACCTTGTTTAAGAAACATTTTTAAATTTAACCTTTTTTGTCACACCAACATCCCTCACGTTTGGACTGAAAAAGCCACGATCAATGGCGTTTGGCCCTGACCCACCCTTACCCAGTTGAAGCTGATTGGCAAAGGGAAAATGCCACATAGCTTGGCGTTTGGGGTAAACGCCATACCCCAGCGCGTTTGGTGACAGACACAATGTGCCCTAGCCTAGCTTAGCTAAGCTAACCGAGAACTTGGCTGTCTAGATAGACAACATCAAGTGAAGATTTTATTTTTTTGGCGAATGAGTATGTAGTAACTAGCTATTTTTTTAAATAATACAATTTTTTAATTAAATTTGTCACATATTGCATCGGATGAAAATATTGTAAAAATGTGATTCTGTCGACCTAGAGACGCCGATTGTATCGCTCGCGGGGATAGAACCTGCGACCTCGGCAGCAGGCATCGACGCGCCAACCATTACGCCACGTTTGCGACCTAGAGACGCCGATTGTATCGCTCGCGGGGATCGAACCTGCGACCTCGGCAGCAGGCATCGACGCGCCAACCATTACGCCACGTTTGCTCATAGAGTAACTGTCATCTTTTTCGCCATTTCTTATAACTTTCTTCCTTTGTCTTTTTTCCTTTCTTCCTTTTTTCTCTTTTCTCATTTCTGCTTTTTCTCTTTCCTTTTTTCCTTCATCTTTCTCGTTCGATAATTTTGTTTCAAATTCATGAATTATTTTTTACAAAATTGATGATTTTTTTCAAATTCAATGTTTTTTTTCTTCAAATGTTACAAAATTTTATAAAACTTGATGAACTATTTTAAATTGCAAGAAATTTTCGAAAATCAGTTTTTTCAATTTCGTTGAACATTTTTCAAGTTCGATGATTTTTTTCAAATTCTATGAACTATTTTAATTTGCATGAAATTTTGGAAAATCATTTTTTTCAATTTCGTTGAACATTTTTCAAGTTCAATGAACTTTATTCAAATTCGATGAACTATTTTCAGATCCGAAGATTTTTTTTAAATCCATCATTGTTTTTTGCAATTTCGATGAGCTTTTTCAAAATCGTCGATTTTCTTTCAAATTTGATGAGCTTTTATTCAAATTTGGTGAACATTTTCTGAAATCCGATGAACTTTTTCATATTCATTGATTGTTCTTTCCAAAATACATGAACATTTTTCAAATTCAATGAATTTTTAAAAAATTGGTGAACTTTTTTTCAAACTTGATGAACTACCTTCAAATTGGATAAAGTTTTTCTACAAATCAGATTTTTTATTCCGTTGAACATTTTTTAGCTTCGATGAACTTTTTTCAAATTTGATGAACTATTTTTAGATCCGATGAACTTTTTTAAAATCCATTAACCTTTTCCAGTTTTGATGAACTTTTTGAAAATCGTTGACTTTTTTCAAATTTGTCGAGTTTGTTTTTTCAAATTTCATGAACTTTTTTCAAATCCAATGAACTTTTTTCAAACTTATTGATTGTTCTTTCCAAAATAAACAAACATTTTTCCAATTCAATGAAAATTTACCAAATAATTCAATACAATTTTAGCAATCAATAAATGGTTTGGTGCTATAAAATAGCGGGGCGACAATGTCTAATCTCAGGTCGCGAGTTCGGTTCCTCCAAAGTTCTTTTTGCGTTCGCTGCTCTGCTATTTCATGGGCCGGCCGGACTGAGCGCGGCAGCGAGCGCCACTGAGGCGTCCTATTCGCCGTACTCTGCGGCAAATAGACGACCCATCGCACAAGGCATGGCAGACTGGCCTGAAGAAAGCTGTGGACGAAAAATGGGAAAAAATATCAACGGCCAAACTTGATGAACTATTTTAAATTGCAAGAATTTTTAGAAAATCAGTTTTTTCAATTTCGTTGAACATTTTTCAAGTTTGATGATTTTTTTCAAATTCTATGAACTATTTTAAATTGCATGAAATTTTGGAAAATCATTTTTTTCAATTTCGTTGAAAATTTTCAAGTTCAATGAACTTTATTCAAATTCGATGAACTATTTTCAGATCCAAAGATTTTTTTTAAATCCATTATTTTCTTTGCAATTTCATTGAGCTTTTTCAAAATCGTCGATTTTCTTTCAATTTTGATGAGTTTTTATTCAAATTTGGTGAACATTTTCTGAAATCCGATGAACTTTTTCATATTCATTGATTGTTCTTTCCAAAATACATGAACATTTTTCAAATTCAATGAATTTTTAAAAAAATTGGTGAACTTTTTTTCAAACTTGATGAACTATCTTCAAATTGGATAAAGTTTTTCTACAAATCAGATTTTTCATTTCGTTGAACATTTTTTAGCTTCGATGAACTTTTTTCAAATTTGATGAACTATTTTTAGATCCGATGAACTTTTTTAAAATCCATTAACTTTTTCCAGTTTTGATGAACTTTTTGAAAATCGTTGACTTTTTTCAAATTTGTCGAGTTTGTTTTTTCAAATTTCATGAACTTTTTTCAAATCCAATGAACTTTTTTCAAACTTATTGATTGTTCTTTCCAAAATAAACAAACATTTTTCCAATTCAATGAAAATTTACCAAATAATTCAATACAATTTTAGCAATCAATAAATGGTTTGGTGCTATAAAATAGCGGGGCGACAATGTCTAATCTCAGGTCGCGAGTTCGGTTCCTCCAAAGTTCTTTTTGCGTTCGCTGCTCTGCTATTTCATGGGCCGGCCGGACTGAGCGCGGCAGCGAGCGCCACTGAGGCGTCCTATTCGCCGCATTCTGCGGCAAATAGACGACGCATCGCACAAGGCATGGCAGACTGGTCTGAAGAAAGCTGTGGACGAAAAATGGGAAAAAATTAACAACGGCCAAGCTGGCGTTTGCGTAAGAAATAAAGCTGACGTGTCCATTACTACAAAAATTGCAAACGTGTTTCGAATTTCGAACAATTTGTTAAAGTTACGAACAATTTGTAACAAGCAAAAACAAATTTCAAATTCATGATAAAATTATAAAATTGTGTACTTTTTTGAATTGTGAACAAATTTTGAAACCGCGAACACTTCTCCAATTGTGAACAAATATAAAATCTTGAACAAATTTCAAATTCGTGAACAAAATTATAAAAGTATGAAGATTTTTAAATTGTGCACAAATTTTCAAAGAAGTGGAACATATTTTGAAATACCCCAAAAAAATTTGCAAACACGAATAAATTTTTGAATTATGAACATTTTTCGAATTTTGAGAAGAAATTTTGAAACCAACAATAACTTCTAAAAAACATGAAAAATTTGGAAGCGCAAACAATTTTTTAAAGCACAAACATTTTTTGAATCTTGAGAACAAAAATTTGAAAAGCAGAACAATTTTGAAAACCCCCCAAACAAATTTGGAAGACCGTGCAAATTTCTAAAGCACGATTTTTTTGAATTTTGAGAACAAATTTGAAAACTGAGAACAATTTAAAGAAACATGACCAAATTTGGAATCGCGGACAATTTTTTAAAACATGAACAGTTTTTGAATCTTGAGATTTTTTTTTTGTAAAGGCGAACAATTTTCAAAACCCGGAACAAGTTTGGAAGCGCAATTTTTTTTAAAGCACGAACATTTTTTGAATTTTGAGAAGAAATTTTGAAGCCGAGAAGAATTTTAAAAAATCCTCAACAATTTTGAAAGCGCGAACAATTTTTTAAAGCACAAACATTTTTTTGAATTTTGAGAACAAGATTTTGAAAAGGAGAACAATTTGAAAAACCGGGACAAATTTGAAAGCGCTAATTTTTTTTAAAAGCACGAACATGTTTTGAATTTTGAAAACAAATTTTGAAACCGAGAACAATTTTAGAAAAACGTGAATTTTTTTGGAAGCGCGAACAACTTTTTAAAGCACGAACAGTTTTTTATTCTTGAGATCAAAATTTTGAAAACCCAAAATTTGAAAGCGCGAACAAAATTTTAAAGCAGGAACATTTTTTGAATCTTGAGAATAAAATTTGAAACCGAGAACAATTTTGATAAATGCTGAACAATGTAACCCTAGGGACCTCTGGTGTCTATATAAACTAGAGGGCTTCGTCCGCATAGCTAGATTGACTCAGCTAGGGTTTAGCTCATATAATCTCGAGGTAGATCAAATGTGTAATCCTCATACACCATCAATATAATCAAGCAGGACGTAGAGTTTTACCTCCTCAAGAGGGCCCGAACGAGGGTAAATACTGTCTCCTTGGTCTCCTACAAGCCATCGACCCAAGGTCCACAGTTCGGGACCCCCTCCCGAGATCCGCTGGTTTTGACACCGACAAGGTGCTCCTCATCGTATCATTGGTGGTGCGGTGGTGTGTGCATAGCAAGATATCCATGGAGGAAGGCGCGAGATCTTCATTGGGTGGACGCTTGAGCATGTATTGGAGGGAGATGTGACTCCACCATTCATCCATTCCGCAGCGGATGGATATTTATTTATGACCCATCTATAACTCTTACAGAAGACGAAGATGAAGGGATGCGTATGTACGAGAAAATAAATCACATTATCACATTCACACCAGGGAAAATAGAATGCATGACGTGAAAGATTATGTGGCATGATGCTCATGCAGGACCGTATAAAAGTTGATGTGGCATGATGTTGATGTGGAAAGTGTGCATGTTGAGAGAATTGTAAGTAGTGAGGTATACTTCCTAAGAATGTAGGATGTGTGCACTAGTTTCTAAAGATCTCTATGCAAGCTGGTTTCGTGGTACAGGATGCGAACTGGAAGGAGGAAGAGGTTCTGAAGGAGGCAGAGGCAAAGGTCGTGTCGGAAGAGGTCGAGGTGGTGGCATACCAGGTGAAGAGTTTGATGAAAGTATAAATTGGAATGATGAGTTTTGGGCGACCGGGATGCCGTGATGATCGATGCTGATCGGAATAGGAAAAGAAGAGTTGCACTACTAGCCGAACAACTCACTTTGGGGGGCCCTCCATATCCCAAACACGGCGAGCTCAGATCTGCCAATGTTACTAGTGCCAGTGGTTCCACCCAGCCTTTCAGTGAGACAAAATCGACAATTCTGACCCTTGGGCTGAAAGAACTCGCAAACTAAACCCGTTGCGGAAAAAATTCTCCGAGCTGACCCTTTGTGTGGCGCCCGATGCCTAGGCGCCACACTACACTGTGTGACGCCTAAGCCATCGCCGTCACACCCCCGTCCACGCTAGTGCTGCAGGCCCCACCCCCGGCAGTGTGACGCCTAAGGCTCAGCCGTTGCACTTGCGGCAGTGTGGCGCCGAGCTCTTAGGCGCCACACCTTCACTTATCCAGCCACGGGCCGGCCTCCTCCCCCACCCCTCCTCATTCACCCCCTTCACCACAGAGTGTTCACAGCTGGAGTTCAAGTCGCCCCTACCTAAAATCCCTCTCCAAATCATCAGATCTGAAGGTTTGGTCCACACATTTCGTGTCCAATCCCTCCCTTAAGGTAACCCCCCCCGATCCCCTCCTTCCCATCCCCAAAAAAATTATCATTTGGTGACTTTTTTGCAAATGTGAGGAAACCCTAGTTCTTCATGAATTTTGGGATGTATATGATATTGTCGCATTTGTTTGTATGTTAGGATAAGGGTGTTGGGGAATGTTGCATGGGAAACAAAAAATTTCCTACGCACACCCAATACCTATCCATGGTGATGATACGAGAGGGAGAGTGAATCTATATTCCGTTGTAGATCGCTACACGAAAGTGTATATAACACGGTTGATGTAGTGGAACATCTTCGCGATCCAAATCCCGGCCCGTCCCACGATCTCATCACGATCCGTCCCACGATCCCATCACGATCCATCCCGATATAGTGCCGAACGGACGACACCTCCGCGTTCAACACACGTACAGCTCGATGACGATCCCCACCTTCTTGGTCCAGCAAGATGAGCGGAGGGTAGATGAGTTCTCCAGCACGACGGCGTGGTGGTGGTGGTGGTGAACTAATCCAACAAGGCTTCGCCTAAGCACCGTTGAATTAAACTAGAGGAGAAACCGATCTAGATGAAGTAGAGGGAGCACATGGCAATTAGGGTTAGCCCTCACCTCTAAAACCTCTAGTATATATAGGAGGGAGGGAGGGGAGGAGGCAGCCAAAAAACCCTCAAAGGGTTCGGCCGAAGTGGAGGAGGTGGAAGAGTCCACCTCCAATCCTACTCCTAGTAGGATTCCTCCCTTCCCCACTTGGGTTTCTTTCCTTCCCACCTCTAATCCGCCTTGGGCTTTAGTGGGGCTTCGACCAGCCCACTAAGGGCTGGTCCACGTTCTCCCACAGCCCATGAGACCCTTTGGAGTGGGTGGGCCCACCCGGTGGACCCCGAGAATCCATTCGCCACTCTTGGTACACTACCGGAAATGCCCGAAACTTTTTCGGAGTTCAAAAACCACTTTCCTATATATCAATATTTACCTCCAAGCCATTCTGGAGCTCCTCGTGACGTCTGAGATCTCATCCGGGACTCCAAACAACTTTCGGTCACCAACACCTATAACTCAACTGTATCAAAACGTCACCGAACCTTAAGTGTGCAGACTCTGCAGGTTCGAGAACTATGTAGACATGACCTGCGACTTTCTCCGACCAATAACCAATAGAGGGACCTAGATGTCCATATTGGCTCCTACATATTATACTAAGATCTCTATCGATTGAACCTCTATGTCAAGGATTCAGTTAATCTCGTATGTTGTTCCCTTTGTCCTTCGGTATGTTACTTGCCCGAGATTCGATCGTCGGTATCTCTTTACTTAGTTCAATCTCGTTACCGACAAGTCTCTTTACTCGTTCCATAATACAAGATCGTGTGACTAACTCCTTAGTCACATTTCTTGTGTGACAGCCCGAGACCGACGTTCCAGAAGATCCCCCTTTCTTTTCGTTTCTGTCGTGTGGTTATTTTTTTTTCGTTTGTTGCATCGTCATGTAGTTTGCATCATCGCATCATGCATGGCATCACGTCAACTGTGTTATTTGTCGGTGTTGCTTGTCGCTCCTTATTGTTAGGCGTTAGTGCTTTGTGAGTTTGACGTCGTTTGTTGGCGTGATGAGAGTGCGTGCGTGAGAGCCACCGCTAAACCCTGTTGCACCGAGGACCTGAGACCTTTTCTCCCCTCCTCTCCTCTCTTATTTGTTTTTGCGGTTGCTAAGATTTCCCGTTTTAAACCTCTATTTTAAAAGGGGTCGTCTTCTTCTTTTCATTAAAAGGGTCCTTTTATTAAATGTGTGGGCAACCCTTGGATTTCCTTTATTTTTTCCTTTTGTTTATTTTAAATCTGTCTCATTTTCTTTTCCTCTTTAAGGAGCTTTATTTTAATCTTTAAATAAAAGAGGTTGTATTTTGTTCTCCTGTCAAAAGGAGTTTGATTTTATTCTTTTGTTAAAAAAAGGGTTTTATTTTTATTCTTCTAAAAAGGGTTTCATTTTTATTTCTTTAAAAATGCCCAATCTATTTATAGTTGGGGTTTGTTTTAAAGGGGTCAAAAGGCATTTATTTTAGTTTATTTTATTTTGTTAAAAAAACCTTTCTTTATTTACAGATTTCGGTTTTAAAGGTTTTAAAAAGAAAGGAAAACCCAAATGGGGGAGGAGCGAGCCCAGGCCAGCCGGCCCAAGGCCCAGCCTCCCCTCCCGCGACCTAGCCCGTTCTCCCCCTGCGTCTCGTCCCCCTCCTCGCGCCGTCATCGTCCCCTTCCTCCCAGTGCCTCGCTCGCGCAGGCCCGATCCCCAGCGCCCCCTCCTGCCACCGCCTCCTCCTCCCGTCGTACTCCGCGCCGCCGGCCGCCTCGCCCCTGTGGCCGTCCTCTGCGCCCGCGCGGTCGCCGGTCTCTCCGGCCGAGGTAGCCCGCCGGAGGTTCCCTGCCGAGCCGAGCTCGCGTGCCTAGTCTCCCCCTCGCTTGAGCCGTGGGGCAGCTCCCCTGCCTGAGTTGCACCGCCCCGTCGTGCTCGCCTCCTCCATCCCCGAGCTTGCCGCAGCCGCCGGTGGCCGCCCGTTCCCCTCGAGCCGCTGCCGCATCCCTGCCGTTGCTGTTGCCGGCGTGCTGCTGTGCTGCTGGCTGCTGTTGCTTGCTCGCTGCGCTGCTGCTTGCCGCTTGGTGCTGTTGCTGTTGCTGCTGCTTGCTGTTAATGCTTGCTGTCGCTGATGCTGTTGCGTTGCTGATGTAGCTGCTGCTTTGCCTGTTTTGCATGCTGCTGTTGCTTGCTGTTGATGCCATGTTGCTTAGCTGCTAGTCGCTGGTGATGTCGCTGCTTTGCTCATGCTGGTGCCCTGTTGCTGTTACTGGCTGTAGCTGCCCGTTAGTTGTTGTTGCTTGCCAGCAATGCCTTGCCGTGGCCGATTGCTGTTGCTGCTAGTGTGCTTGCATGCCGTGCCTAATGATGCTTGCTAGCTAGCTTGCTGCCGATGCTAGTTGAAGCCTACTGGTGCTAGATGTTGCCGCTTTTCGTTGTGCCGCCGATGCACGTTTGATGTTGCTGCTGCGTCGCTTGCCGTTGCCGCATGCACCAACCCCTCCTTCTTGGAACCGACAAGACCCAAGTACCACGACACCCTCGACGACCCCGGAAACGAGTTCGACTTCCCCGAACATCGACGGAGACGTGATCGACTACCGATGCCGAAGACCGGGAACCACGACGCCGAGCGAACGACTACCGTCGACGAGACCGTGTTCCACTACTTCAACTACCGGCGTGTGTACGACTACTTCCACGACGACCACGACGATCGTTGATCTCCTTCAACGACCCGATCCGCTCCGATATGCACGCGTCGAAGGTATACCGATGGGACATGTCGTGTACCGTGTTCTAGTGATGTACGAATGTATGAGTTGTTTGAGTTGAATGCATGTATGCACCGTTGTTTGACCGTTGCATGTTGTCTTCCTTTTCGTCGTGCCCTCGACACATGGGAACCTGGTAATCGGGATCACCCCATCTTTATTTAGCGTTCCCGCACTCGCTTCCTATACGTTGGCACGATATCTCGACGAGTATCGGGATAGGAACATTGCCGTGGCTTCGTTTCCATGTTGCCGACATAGTTTTCCTCTCGCTCGCCGTGGCGACACCTTGCTTCTTTCCCTTCTTGCCGTGGTGTGATGTCTTGCATGCATGACGCATTCATGGCATATATATTCTTGTGTTGCATGCCTCTCGTGCCGTAGCTCCATTCTATGTTCCGCGAGTTATACCGACTTGGATGCCATGTAGGATCATCGCTTCACCCCTTGCCATGATAACTACAATTTAATATTGCTGTGTAACTAATCGGGAGTGAATTAAATAATTAATCGTGGAGTTTCGTCGATATGCAACCCGTTGCATATCGAGCTTCACTTAATGTGTAGTGTTTGCGTGAGGTGAATTGCCATGCCATCCCTTGCATTTTAACCTGTTCATGCATCATATTAGGGTATGCATCATGTCTTGCTTTGTGGTGGTGAATACTTGTGTTGATGTTTGTTTCCGGTTTGCCCGTCTCGATAGAGTTCCGCAAGCGTGTCGGAATGTGAGGACCCGTTCGACTACGTTGGTTTGCCGACTTCTCCGAGTTGTTCTTCTTCCAAGCGGGATCTCAGGCAAGATGATCATTTCCCCAGATACCATTACTATCATTGTCATGCTAGTTATTTCGATGCTATCGATTATGTCTCGTTGCCTACCACTTGTTAAATATCAGCCTCTCAACAATGCCATGTTAACCTTCAATCTGTTCGACCTAGCAAACCACTGATTGGCTATGTCACTGCTTGCTTAATCCTGTTGATAGCGTTGCTAGTTGCAGGTGCAGTTGCTTCCATGTGATAACATGGGTTCCTTGTTATATCACCATATTTAAATGCTATTTAATTTAATGCACCTATATACTTGGTAAAAGGTGGAAGGCTCGGCCTTTCTAGCCTGGTGTTTTGTTCCATCTTTGCCCCCTTAGTTTCGGCTACCGGTGTTATGTTCCATAAACGAGCGCTCCTAACACGATCGGGGTTGTTATGGGGACCCCCTTGATAATTCGTTTTAGATTAAAGCTGGTCTGGCAGGGCCCAACTTTGGTACTACATTTGCCTAATAACTAATGAACTGCATAGGGAGTACTTACCCGAGGAAATTTAATCAACCCCCGGGCCAGTGCTCCTCATGAGTGTTGGTCCAAATTGGCAGACTACGGGGCCACCGCGGGGCAACCCGAGGTTTGGTTCTCCTAGTGTGACCCATCCGTCGTGTCCCGAGAACGAGGTACGCGACTCCTATCGGGATCGTCGACACGTCGGGCGACCTTGCTCGATTAGTTTTACCTTTGACGGAATATCTTGTGCATCGGGATTCCGGTGATGCTTTGGGTAATCTCAGAGTTGAGGTTTTCCACTAGGGAATCCGACGAGATCGCGAGCTTCGTGATTGAGGATTTCTATGCGGCTTGTGGTAATTTGTGATGGACTAGTTGGAGCACCCCTGCAGGGTTAAATCTTTTTGGAAAGCCGTGCCCGCGGTTATGTGGCAACGTGGAAACTTTGTTTAACACTGGTTCTAGATAACTTGAAGTTAACTTAACTAAAACTTGCCAACTGTGTGCGTAACCGTGACTGTCTCTTTCGTGAGATCCTTCTCCGATCGAGGACACGGTGGGGTTATGCCTGACGTAGGTAGGTGTTCAGGATCATTCATTTGATCATCAGTAGTTACGTCCGCCAGGCGTAGATCTTCCCCCTCTCATTTCTTGTACTCGTAAGTTTAGCCACCAAATATATGCTTAGGCGCTGCTGCAACCTCACCACTTAACCATATCTCACCCATTAAGCTTTGCTAGTCTTGATACCTTTGGAAATGAGATTGCTGAGTCCCCTGTGGCTCACAGATTACTACAACACCAGTTGCAGGTACAGGTAAAGGTTACTCGACGTGAGCGCGTTGATTGTTCATTTGGAGTTTCTTCTTCTTCTTCTTCTTCATCGATCTAGGATGGGTTCCAGGCTGGCAGCCTGGGATAGCAAGGATGGACGTCGTTCTTCTTTTGTCGTTTGTTTTCGTCCGTAGTCGGACCCTGCTCTTACTCTTGATGATTATGTAATGTACTGATGTGACTCTGATGTAACTTGTGGCGAGTGTAAGCCAACTCTGAATATATATCTCTTCCTTTCAGTACATGTACTTGTAACGATATCCATTCTTGCGACACGACGAGATGCGCTTCTATCCCTGACGAGGCCTTCGTGCCAAATTGAGGATAGGGTCGCATCTTGGGCGTGACAAGTTGGTATCAGAGCAAGGACCGACCTAGGAGCCCCCTTGATTGATCGAACTTGGCCGAGTCGAGTCTACTGAAAAACTATTTGAGTCTTAGTTATATATCGGAGAGTAGGATTCTTTTTTCTCCTCTTCTATGCTCTGGTGAGGAATCTTGACGTAATATTTTAATTCTACTCCTCTTCTCACTTAATTTTTTTAGGATCACGCGGATATTTTTGGAATCTATATGATGTCGATGTGACGGAGTTCTGTCTTGGTGCCTCCTGTCTGACTTGATTTTCTTCTGGGGAGTTGAGCTCCAGGGGATTCTTGAGCACATCGTTATCATTCATATTTCTTAGTATCTTAGTACGAAGGATGTTCGTAATTGCTTCAATACTAGTAGTGGCGAGATAGCCCCGATGTCCCCAGTACTGGTGCAGATTGTTCGGGAGTACTGCCATACTTTGTATCGTTGTGATCATGAGGGTCTATTGTAGATGAAGGTCCGAGATTCTGGTCGTGTGTTGACGGATGTGATACAAGTGACGGGTTAGTATAGGAGTTGTGTGATATTACTCCTTGTATCCGTGTACCAGATTGCATGACCAGATATTTCGGGAATTCATAGGTGGGAATTCAAGTAGTTGCTTATAGGACAATCTTCCAACAAATGCATGATGTTAGGTTGGGGTTCGACATCTAGTGGATTCGTTTGTTCACGGTCGACTTACAGCAGTACACGTTGTGTCTTAAAGAGTCCTTGTAGCTTGCTACGACTCGGGGACGCTTCGTATGTCGGGTGCACTGCCTTGCACTTGATGGCTACTGTAAAATCGAGCCCGTGCGATCCTGTCCACGAAAATATCGAATGGAAATCTTTCTCATGAGTTTGTTCTGGCTTGTTTCGTAAGCCTCATCCTTTGTTTTGTTGAATATGGTAATTCAAGTTGCTTCGATGTCAAGTGGTGATTTCAGATCTTTCCTAAGAGGTGTTCTCATATTTTTATGTGAGAATGCAAATTCTTTTGTTCGTTCATTGTCATGCCATTTCCTTTTCAACCGGAGTCATCGTATCAATTCCATTCAACCGGTGTGCTTCTCTTCAAGTGTAGTCTATCCTCTCTAATTTTTGCAAGATCATTCTCTCATTTTATTCCGGAGTTCATCTCATTTAGCCCAAGTCGTCTTTGTTTTTTCCCACCCTCCCGCCCTTTTCTTTAGTGTTTGGATTTCATCCAAGTGCCTTCTTATTCAGTGATGCTTTCACTATCTCTTCTTCCTTCTTGTAGTCGGTGATTCATTGTGAAGATTTTCAGGAGCTTCATGTTCATCTTTATTCATTCTTGTCATCCTTACCGGTGAATTTAATTCAGCTATCCGTGTTCATCATATCCTTTTCGTGCGTGTAATTCTTTCCTATGTTGGAAATTTTTATCAGTCTATCTTGTTTATTCAGTTATCTCTATTCTATCCGGTGTGTTGAAGACATCTCAGAGTTTCTTGTTTCAGATCTTTCATTATTTCGAGGTTCTAACCTCATCTAGTTTTCTTATACCGGTGCAATATCTCTCGTTCTAGCAATTGTTTCAACGGTGATTTCTTTGAGTGGGCCCATAACCCAGAGGTTCTTTCCCAGGATCTTAGCTGGCTCTTTTAATCATCTCCGGAGATCTTTAAATATTTTCAACTATGACGTAAGTATGAATTTCATCAGTCATATCCCTTCTTCAAGTTCTATTTGAATTAATTCTCTTATTTGGTTCAACCTTGCATCCTTCTTTATTCCGGAGTGTCTCATTAATTCTTGGTGTTGCTCTCGTCATCATTCTCAGCTTGCAATTCGAAGGAGTGTTTTTCTCGAATCTTGGTTCATTCTCTTGGAGATTCATCTTTTCAGCCTTGTGTTATCATCTGGAATTGTCTCCAATCATGAGTAATCCCTTTCGTGCTATCCGGTGAAGTTCTGAGTTGTTTTTATTTCTCGATCCTCTGAAGGCCATCATTTTAGAAGATTCTTCGTTCTCAGCTTTCAGCTTTCATCCTCAAATCTTCTCAATTGTTGCCTCTTCGTTCGTCTCTTGATTATTCCGGTGCCTTATTCAAGTTTTCTGTTAGGTGGCTCAAGATCTTTTCATTCTCATGTATCTCCAGTCATTCATGGTTGCCTCATTCATTTCAATTCTCACCGGTGCCTCTTTCAAGATTTCTTCTAGTTTGTGCTTATATTTCTCCTTAATCATTTCAAGAAGAATAAGTGGTATGCTAGATCCGTTGCTTGTCATCAGTTTAACTTGATGAAGGATGAGCATAACATAATTCTTATTCTTGTTCTTCCTTCTTCAAATGATTTAAATTCTTCTTCCGGAGTGGCTCATGATGTCAATTCGTTCTCAAGTGTTCTTCAAGATTCTTGTTGGAGGACCTCAAATATCCGTTCTCTTGCATTCCCAAGTGCATTTGTTCTTCCTTATCCTTTGAGGTGGTATTATAGCCTTCTTGTTAGTGTAGGAGCCTCGAAGAGATTTTCTTTCAAGAATGAGATAATTAAATCCACCAATCCTTTGATCATGAGATTATTCTTAACCCATGATTTCTTCTTTGAGTTATCTTGGTTTGGATTTCACCTAAAGCTTTTCCTATGGATTGTTGCTATCATGGTGCTTGTCATTAATCCAAGTTCTCGATGTATCCTCTTGGTGTAAGATTTGTTCATATCTTGTTTCTCCCAATCAATCCTTGTTTCTTTTAGTGGTTGATTGTCACCTCATATTTGTTGAGATGATTTTCACAAGCCCACTACTATCTTGTTATTTTCGTTGTTGGTTTTCCAACTTCAACGTCTATTCTTCTGCCCAGAGGCTCCTCAATTCTATTGTGATGGTAGTTGTCATTCTTTTCTTCTTTCTCTTCTTCCGCTTGAGCTAGTTCCTATTCTCTTGTTCCGGAGGCCTTGTGATGTTGCTTTTTGGGTCTATTATGTTGTTCTACCAAGATCATGGTGTTCCCTTGCTCTATTTAGTTGTTTGTTATGATTATTGTCTATTTCTTCCATCTTATCAAAAAATTTGTCCCGTTTTCCTACCGAAGTGCTGCCGAATTTTTCCGTGAATCTTGCTTCTTCTCATATCATTCCTCATCGCCTTGCAACCTTTAAGGATCGTTGGTTTCACTCATTTGTCAAAGAAGCGACTAATTTTTTACCTCTTGTTCTTTCTCATCCTCTTCCCCCTTTCATTCTTGGATCTCGGGGCGAGATCTTCTTGTAGTGTAGGAGAGTTGTGACAGCCCGAGACCGACGTTCCAGAAGATCCCCCTTTCTTTCCGTTTATGTCGTGTGGTTATTTTTTTTCCGTTTGTTGCATCGTCATGTAGTTTGCATCGTCGCATCATGCATGGCATCACGTCAACTGTGTTATTTGTCGGTGTTGCTTGTCGCTCCTTATTGTTAGGCGTTAGTGCTTTGTGAGTTTGACGTCGTTTGTTGGCGTGATGAGAGTGCGTGCGTGAGAGCCACCGCTAAACCCTGTTGCACCGAGGACCTGAGACCTTTTCTCCCCTCCTCTCCTCTCTTATTTGTTTTTGCGATTGCTAAGATTTCCCGTTTTAAACCTCTATTTTGAAAGGGGTCGTCTTCTTCTTTTCATTAAAAGGGTCCTTTTATTAAATGTGTGGGCAACCCTTGGATTTCCTTTATTTTTTCCTTTTGTTTATTTTAAATCCGTCTCATTTTCTTTTCCTCTTTAAGGAGCTTTATTTTAATCTTTAAATAAAAGAGGTTGTATTTTGTTCTCCTGTCAAAAGGAGTTTGATTTTATTCTTTTGTTAAAAAAAGGGTTTTATTTTTATTCTTCTAAAAAGGGTTTCATTTTTATTTCTTTAAAAATGCCCAATCTATTTATAGTTGGGGTTTGTTTTAAAGGGGTCAAAAGGCATTTATTTTAGTTTATTTTATTTTGTTAAAAAAACCTTTCTTTATTTACAGATTTCGGTTTTAAAGGTTTTAAAAAGAAAGGAAAACCCAAATGAGGGAGGAGCGAGCCCAGGCCAGCCGGCCCATGGCCCAGCCTCCCCTCCCGCGACCTAGCCCGTTCTCCCCCTGCGTCTCGTGCCCCTCCTCGCGCCGTCATCGTCCCCTTCCTCCCAGTGCCTCGCTCGCGCAGGCCCGATCCCCAGCGCCCCCTCCTGCCACCGCCTCCTCCTCCCGTCGTACTCCGCGCCGCCGGCTGCCTCGCCCCTGTGGCCGTCCCCTGCGCCCGCGCGGTCGCCGGTCCCTCCGGCCGAGGTAGCCCGCCGGAGGTTCCCTGCCGAGCCGAGCTCGCGTGCCTAGTCTCCCCCTCGCTCGAGCCGTGGGGCAGCTCCCCTGCCCGAGTTGCACCGCCCCGTCGTGCTCGCCTCCTCCATCCCCGAGCTCGCCGCAGCCGCCGGTGGCCGCCCGTTCCCCTCGAGCCGCTGCCGCCTCCCTGCCGTTGCTGTTGCCGGCGTGCTGCTGTGCTGCTGGCCGCTGTTGCTTGCTCGCTGCGCTGCTGCTTGCCGGGTGCTGCTGCTGCTGCTGCTGCTTGCTGTTAATGCTTGCTGTCGCTGATTGTGTTGCGTTGCTGATGTAGCTGCTGCTTTGCCTGTTTTGCATGCTGCTGCTGCTTGCTGTTGATGCCATGCTGCTTAGCTGCTAGTCGCTGGTGATGTCGCTGCTTTGCTCATGCTGGTGCCCTGTTGCTGTTACTGGCTGTAGCTGCCCGTTAGTTGTTGTTGCTTGCCAGCAATGCCTTGCCGTGGCCGATTGCTGTTGCTGCTAGTGTGCTTGCATGCCGTGCCTAATGATGCTTGCTAGCTAGCTTGCTGCCGATGCTAGTCGAAGCCTACTGGTGCTAGATGTTGCCGCTTTTCGTTGTGCCGCCGCTGCACGTTTGATGTTGCTGTTGCGTCGCTTGCCGTCGCCGCATGCACCAACCCCTCCTTCTTGGAACCGACAAGACCCGAGTACCACGACACCCTCGACGACCCCGGAAACGAGTTCGACTTCCCCGAACATCGACGGAGACGTGATCGACTACCGACGCCGAAGACCGGGAACCACGACGCCGAGCGAACGACTACCGTCGACGAGACCGTGTTCCACTACTTCAACTACCGGCATGTGTACGACTACTTCCACGACGACCACGACGACCGTTGATCTCCTTCAACGACCCGATCCGCTCCGATATGCACACGTCGAAGGTATACCGATGGGACATGTCGTGTACCGTGTTCTAGTGATGTACGAATGTATGAGTTGTTTGAGTTGAATGCGTGTATGCACCGTTGTTTGACCGTTGCATGTTGTCTTCCTTTTCATCGTGCCCTCGACACATGGGAACCCGGTAATCGGGATCACCCCATCTTTATTTAGCGTTCCCGCACTCGCTTCCTATACGTTGTCACGATATCTCGACGAGTATCGGGATAGGAACATTGCCGTGGCTTCGTTTCCATGTTGCCGACATAGTTTCCCTCTCGCTCTCCGTGGCGACACCTTGCTTCTTTCCCTTCTTGCCGTGGTGTGATGTCTTGCATGCATGACGCATTCATGGCATATATATTCTTGTGTTGCATGCCTCTCGTGCCGTAGCTCCATTCTATGTTCCGCGAGTTATACCGACTAGGATGCCATGTAGGATCATCGCTTCACCCCTTGCCATGATAACTACAATTTAATATTGCTGTGTAAATAATCGGGAGTGAATTAAATAATTAATCGTGGAGTTTTGTTGATATGCAACCCGTTGCATATCGAGCTTCACTTAATGTGTAGTGTTTGCGTGAGGTGAATTGCCATGCCATCCCTTGCATTTTAACCTGTTCATGCATCATATTAGGGTATGCATCATGTCTTGCTTTGTGGTGGTGAATACTTGTGTTGATGTTTGTTTCCGGTTTGCCCGTCTCGATAGAGTTCCGCAAGCGTGTCGGAATGTGAGGACCCGTTCGACTACGTTGGTTTGCCGACTTCTCCGAGTTGTTCTTCTTCCAAGCGGGATCTCAGGAAAGATGATCATTTCCCCAGATACCATTACTATCATTGTCATGCTAGTTATTTCGATGCTATCGATTATGTCTCGTTGCCTACCACTTGTTAAATATCAGCCTCTCAACAATGCCATGTTAACCTTCAATCTGTTCGACCTAGCAAACCACTGATTGGCTATGTCACTGCTTGCTTAATCCTGTTGATAGCGTTGCTAGTTGCAGGTGCAGTTGCTTCCATGTGATAACATGGGTTCCTTGTTATATCACCATATTTAAATGCTATTTAATTTAATGCACCTATATACTTGGTAAAAGTTGGAAGGCTCGGCCTTTCTAGCCTAGTGTTTTGTTCCACCTTTGCCCCCTTAGTTTCGGCTACCGGTGTTATGTTCCATAAACGAGCGCTCCTAACACGATCGGGGTTGTTATGGGGACCCCCTTGATAATTCGTTTTAGATTGAAGCTGGTCTGGCAGGGCCCAACTTTGGTACTACATTTGCCTAATAACTAATGAACTACATAGGGAGTAATTAACCCGAGGAAATTTAATCAACCCCCGGGCCAGTGCTCCTCATGAGTGTTGGTCCAAATTGGCAGACTACGGGGCCACCGCGGGGCAACCCGAGGTTTGGTTCTCCTAGTGTGACCCATCCGTCGTGTCCTGAGAACGAGGTACACGACTCCTATCGGGATCGTCGACACGTCGGGCGACCTTGCTCGATTAGTTTTACCATTGACGGAATATCTTGTGCATCGGGATTCCGGTGATGCTTTGGGTAATCTCAGAGTTGAGGTTTTCCACTAGGGAATCCGACGAGATAGCGAGCTTCATGATTGAGGATTTCTATGCGGCTTGTGGTAATTTGTGATGGACTAGTTGGAGCACCCCTGCAGGGTTAAATCTTTTCGGAAAGCCGTGCCCACGGTTATGTGGCAACGTGGAAACTTTGTTTAACACTGGTTCTAGATAACTTGAAGTTAACTTAATTAAAACTTGCCAACTGTGTGCGTAACCGTGACTGTCTCTTTCGTGAGATCCTTCTCCGATCGAGGACACGGTGGGGTTATGCCTGACGTAGGTAGGTGTTTAGGATCATTCATTTGATCATCAGTAGTTACGTCCGTCAGGCGTAGATCTTCCCCCTCTCATTTCTTGTACTCGTAAGTTTAGCCACCAAATATATGCTTAGGCGCTGCTGCAACCTCACCACTTAACCATATCTCACCCATTAAGCTTTGCTAGTCTTGATACCTTTGGAAATGAGATTGCTGAGTCCCCTGTGGCTCACAGATTACTACAACACCAGTTGCAGGTACATGTAAAGGTTACTCGACGTGAGCGCGTTGATTGTTCATTTGGAGTTTCTTCTTCTTCTTCTTCTTCTTCTTCTTCTTCATCGATCTAGGATGGGTTCCAGGCTGGCAGCCTGGGATAGCAAGGATGGACGTCATTCT